>NW_028318021.1:316785-633571 GCF_062004578.1 Staurois parvus | reverse complement strand
ATAAAGAAAAAAAAAAACCTTAAGGGAATATTGAACTGCAATGTTATTTCTGGTATTCTTAATACTGTAGCTCTATACTTCACACTTTTGGGTGGTTTAATCCATTAAAGTATATTTAAACGCATTGTTGAAACCCCTGTCAGGCTTTTTTGCTATTTGTTTCCCATTGGGAATATTTCTTTTCATCTTCCTTTAGAGGACTAAAACCTAACAGGAATTCGAACCCCTCACTACCATCTAAAACTATAAAAAATGTTTTTGCTTTAGATACACTTTAACTAGTGAGAAGAATAAAGCAACCTAATTCATGTACTCCTACGCTGGACTGCGGACTCCACAATGTCAAAATCGCCACATGAGTATGAAAGGAATTTAAGCCTAGTGCATTACCTATAAAAATGAGATTTATTATAAATAGTGAAATACTAACAAGAGAAATAAAATCAAATGGAAAGCATGTCACAAAGGATACAATGTGGTCAAAACGCCTGGAAGTGGTCTGGTGGGGGGACTGTAGACCTCTAGATAGCTGGTGGCAAACTGAGGAAGAGGTACAACCTCGAAATGCGTCAGTAACCAGCTATCTAGAGGTCTACAGTCCCCCACCAGACCACTTCCAGGGGTTTTGGACCACATTGCATCCTTTGTGACATGATTTCCATTTGATTTTATTTCTCTTGTGAGTATTTTACTATTTATTATAAATCTCATTTTTAAAGGTAATGCACTAAGCCCATGTGCCCTCTCTTTGTTTCTTATACACTTTATCTAGTCCTCTAATAGCAACATGTGATCTCATCTGTAATTGTACTTGTTACTCCTCTATATCAAGGACTTTTTTCTCAGAGAATAGATACAGGTACTTCCCCTCCTTCCGAGTCACTCCTTCTCTCCACCCATACCCACCTCCAAGCACCGTCCCTTAATTGTCCCCACCTACCCCCCTCCAGTATGGCCCCTTTCAGAGAATAGAGAAACGATTTTTGTGGTGCTACACAATTTTTATGGAATTGGTTAATAATAATAAGAAAAGCTGTAAAATAGATCCCCTGCAGCGAGCACTAATAGACCCCCCTCCTCAGCAACAACAGATTCCCCCAGCAACAATAGATCCCCCTGCAACAACAGACCACACCCAGTAACAATAAATCCACCTCAGCAACAATAGACCCCTGCCAGCAACGAAAGATCTGCCAGCAGCCTGTATCAAAAGACCGTTCAGCAGCTAGCGAAAATAGACCCCTCCCTCAACAGTAGATCCCAATAATCCAGTGCAAAGGGTGCAGGAACTGCGTTCCCCTGTGTTCTAGCTGAAAGAAAAGCCCAAACTATATCTATATTGTATGTTAGCCCCTCTACCCTTGGACACTGGTGGGTACAGAAAGGATGAAAGAGAGAGATTCTCCCACTCTTGAGGTCTAGAAGCAAAGACCAAACGGTCACACTACCCAGCAGATCCATAGATCCAAATACCAGGTGCTAACACACATAATCCAATTCACAAACATAGAACAGAAAAGGGGAGGGGAACAAATTATCACAGTTTTCAAAGCCAAGGTGTCAAACCTTGCATGCAGGAGATACAGGAGAAGTTAAAAACAGCGCATTACTTTACATTTTGAGGAGAAGGGTGCTCCTTCTTTATAATGAGGAATCAGAAGATATACCATTGTAGATATTAAATAATTTTATCAAGAAAATATATAGATATCCTGAGACAATTTGTGGCTGTGGTCAGGGCGGTATTCCCCTGCCACTGGAAGTCGAACGCCATGCCTCCCCTAGGAGAATGGGCCAATGAGCTGGATTCTATACAAGACTTTGAACAACTCTTGGCACAGGAAGCTGGAAAAGAGAACCAGTTTTCATTTACCTGGACCTCATGGAACATGTTTCGTTACTCATCCAAGTTTCTAGCATGGGCTGAAAATGCCACTGATCCCAACCCTGAGCAGCCATGGCAGAGTATATCCTTACTTTATTCCTACCCTCCTATCCTGACCGGTCTAACCCAACCTCTTTCCTACTCTATGTTGCTTACTTGAGATTTTAAACTACCCATCACATCAAGCATCACCATCATATAATCTGATTTGTGATCCCCTCAACATTAATTTTTGTATGTAATACTGAATGTGTATATACTTTTTGAAAACATAATTTTCATATATACCTACACTTGATGCCAAAGATAGCACTATGCACCTTTTCCTTTGCCTGTTTTATTTTCTATGTAAAATGACCAAATTGTAACATGATTTTACTAGAGTGAATTATTATACAGTACTGACAATCTCTCATTGTACTCCAATATTCAAGCTTCATACAACAAATCTGTATGTACCCTTTTCTGTACTCCATTTTAATAAAATCAGATTAAACAAAAGAAAACATAAGTGCGCCTTGAGGATCTGCATCTTGTTCATCAAGACTAAGTGACAGCATAAATGAAGTACATATAAATGAAATGAAGTACAACTTTAGCTGAGTTATAACTTGGGAGTGCCAGAAAACAAAGCTGGAATGGATAGTTTGCAAAGGAAGGTTGCGAACTGTGAAAGTGAATTTGACAAAGAGTCCTGTAGAGCAGCGTTGACGCCATTGGCATCCAATGCACGGCCTGCTGGCTGCATGCTGCACACCGGTTCTCTGTGTGGCCTCTGTGTGCTGGGGGGATCAGAGGGTAGCAGAGGAGCAGTGGGATGATGGGCACTGAAAAACTATCTGCATTGCAGCACTGTGAGCTCAGACACCACTGATGTAGGTATTATTGTGGCCACTGACTCCAATGATGGGAGTTTTTTTTATTAGCCCACTGATATGCTGGAGGTTATTATTTGTGTATTGACATCAATGCAGGTCAGTGTAGTCAAATCCCCTAGTGTCAGCAGATGTAATAATATCCCCAAGCACAGACAACAATGCTTGGGGTTATTATTACATCCGCTGACACTAGGGGATTCGACTATAGCCACTGACACCAACGCTTTGGATTCCTATTACTGCCACTAACACTAGCTTATTTTACTCCAGAATTCTCCTCAGTGTGTGTTGCGGTATGCTGCAAAAAATGCAACAGTACCAACACTTTTGGAAGCAAAGGCGCATTACAGCCCATTCATTTTGAAAGGGCCGCCTAACTTGATGTAAAGCACCTAAATGCACTTCTATTATGTGGCCATCTTGTAGTGTTGGGCCTCTTATTTCATTTCTCCTTTACCCTACTGCAAGCAGATTGGATTTGGGCATAGAGATGTAGAGTTGGGGAACTGTAAGTACTCAACACATTAAATGTATACCCAACAACAGTAAAGCACTCCTTAATAAAAGATTACCAAATGTTGGCTCAAAGTATGCATACTGTATACTCAACAATGCTCATACACATTACACAATCATCATATATCATATGCAGTAAATGGAAAAATTAAAAACGTGAAAACAGTCCCATATGTCATCTAATTTGGTAAGAAGCGGACAGAAAATAACTGCCACCACAGTTATATGCCTCCCACTGTATCAGAAATCTCCCACAGTATCAGAAATCTTCCACCATGGACTACCACCAAAGAATATCATATTATTATCATCATATCATCATTATATTATCAATATGTGCCCAATCGGGTGTCTCCTCACCTGATGCAATAATCATGCCTTAAAATGATGCCTTAAAATATTCAAGGTGGTCAGAAGCGGTTTTAATCACATAGGTAATAGATTAGCAGCACCAAGGTCACATCTCCATATTCCACAGCTCTTACACAAAAAAAGCTCAAAGAGATATATCCAAAGGAAATCGGATAGTGTACCATTTCCAGTGACTTTTTAATAAGAAATAAAAGGAGTAACACTCACAACGTGTAAACACATACAAGTGCCTATTAACAGCATGCGTATGCACAGTTCACCAAGATAGTTCCTGGCCCCTCCCAGCATGATATCGCCACACAAGTCCCGCCTGCCTCACACGTATCGACCCTCTGAGCTTTCTCAAAGGCTTTCTCAATAATAAGGATTAGATAATAGAATTTGAATATAACTTTAGCTGCCTTTACCTTTCAATATACTGTTCATTTTGCTCAATCTTGATTACCTACAGTAGGTTTATATCATATTTACTTTACATGCTTCCTTTATCACTAACAAAAACACCAAACCCTATGGGCCCATCTACACTGTTGCATTTTAATGCACCCATTCCAACAGGTTAAAATACATGTCATGGTTCCCCATAATAAAGATAATGTCTGTTCCTATTACACTATGGCAGAGCAGAGGATTTAATAAATACATATCCATTTTTTTCTGCATTTTAGGTCATTAAGAGGTCACAAAAGTCAATGGCAGTTCAACAAAATATATATAGCATTCATTTTGATGCACTGGAACTTATATTTATAACCCTTGGTCAATGGCTGTTAACCCTATCGTCTCCAAATTTTCCATTTGAAAACACAATTCAAACGCATGACAACATACAGAGAAAAAACGATGATTCATGAAAACGATGCAAAAAAAGTAACTTTATGCACATGCATAGATATAAATGCACCCTATAAGCTAGGTTCACCTTTTCACAGAATTTCACTTTTCATAATACGGTCAATAAAAGCCTTTTCTAATGTCCTTTCTGTCCAAGCCATCCCAAATTTCTTATCTTTCACTTACCTAGTCCATGGCAGCCTTCAGTCTGCACCTCTCTGTTCAAAATGTAATAAAATGCATTCTAAGTCCTGACTTCTTATAGTATCATGTGACCTTCCAGGAAACTTCATATCCCATCATGTACTACTTTACTGCATCACAGAATAGGGTGTGTTTACCTCTCTGGATCACACCACTCTTATCACTGTAGCGCCTCCTTTTTATTTCCACACACTTTCCTACTTCTTCCTTAAGGCCTGGTTCACACCTATACGTGTCGCAACCTGCTGGGGGAAAAAAAGTCCCTGACCCTTTCCAAAAATGCAGCAGAGGAAAACACATAGATGTGAATGTGTCCCATAGTAAACCATGTTAAATGGACTGTAGTGAGTTTCTGCAACATGCAAAAAGCACTAAAAAACGCATAATGGTGGATTAAGCCTTAAGGTGGCTATACACTGTACAGTCTGATTATACAATCTACTTTAGATCTACCATCAACTACTGTATGTAGTGCAAGCGCCAGCCTGATTTGATACAAATTGAATAGATTGTTCAGGTGGGTCCTCTTATTCCACAGTTTGAGTAAATCTGTTGTAAGCAGATTATAAAATCAAACTGCATAGTGTATGGCCAACATTATACAAGTACATGGGAGGGAGTGGGTGGGAAAAAATCAGCTATCATTGTTCTTCTGTAAACATATATGTCACTTCCAAACTCCATTCAAAGCTAGTGTAGTGGGAGCACACATTTTCTGGTGCGTTTTTCCTGCAACATGCATAGGGCAGCCAGTGATTTCAATGGGCTGCCTTATGAGTAACAAACGTGCCAGAGTAGCTCATGGGATATTTTGGCATTTTGTAGTTGCAAGTTTTGTCATATTTGTAATGCGTTTTTTGCACATGGTAAAATGCATGTTTACTTCTGTGTTTGTGGTGCCGTTAACAATTAATGGTACACAAAGAGCGTCTGGTTCATTTTAGGTGTATTAAGGTGGCCATACACTATACAACCTGACTGTACAATTTCTGTGAAACCTACTTTACATTTACCAAAAATATATAATAGAAGGACACACCTATCTGTCCATTTATATCAGTCTGTATCCAGGCAGGCAGGCAGGCCCTTGCACTACAGAGTTGATGTAGATAGGTAGATCTAAAGAAGATGTTATAATGCATAGTGAGCTTTACAGACATCGCTTCACACACTTTTCCTGTTTTCAGTATACTATAGCTCTGCTCCATACAGGTTGTTATGTGATTGCTCAGCTCCTACACACCCTGGAAATTAACAATCTATGAAAGAAAAAGGTAAGGTACAAAACGATCAATCAGCAGAGAAAAACACTGTCTATGTATTCAGTGACAATGGTGCTCATTGACATTGAATGCATTGGAGAACCATGAAACTACAGAGGTGGGTGCAATCTCCTGGAGGGGGAGGGGAGGCGTAGGGTGTGTGTTAATTAGGTCATCTGCTGAAGTGCTTCCTCACACTAAGGCCCCTTTCAAATGGGCATAATCCATTCAGTCACGTTTAATTCTGTTCCATTTCCATGTGTTTTTTAATCCATTTTTCATCCATTTACATTAATTTTTTGTTCACTTTCGTCTTTTAAATGGAACAAAAATGCAGACCTGTTCTATTTAAAAAAACAGACCTTAACGGAATTGGACAAAAACAGATTTAAACAGACGACGTCCGTTTACAACCGTTTGCCCACAGGAATGCATCTGTCAACTGATGGTTTAAAAATCAGACAAACGGACTGCCCGTGTGGAAGGGGCCTAACAGTTTTCACGTCCTATAGGACATATTTCAGGAATCATGTAGTAGTTTTCTATAGAAGAAACTGGAGGCTGAGACAAAGCCTGTCCTAAAATATAGGGACAGATTTTTCTTTTCTGCAACAGAGGTACATAATTAATTGTATTTTAGTAAATAGGGAACCTGGAATTTAGGGGGGAAAAGCTTTATGGCTATATTGACACTTCTGCTTGTGAGCTGCAATGACTTTTTAATGAATCATAGATGTGTTTTACACATGTTTCACATGTTGCCATTCCCCCATATGAAAGTTGATTTCTGATGGAAACTGAGCCAAAGGTTTATCAAACAAGAATCTTTAAAGCACCGGACCTGCAATGCACTGCTCACAAATGTAAAGATGGGAATGTGAGAACTCCCTTGGAGTAAATAAAAAAACTATACCATATAGTTTGTTTCATATTATTACACTTAATATTATCCCTTTCGAAATGCCGTAATACAAACACATCGAGTATAAACGAAGCCATATGTTTAATCAGCATAAATGGTTAAGGAGGATTATCAAAGACTTTACCTTTCAGTCTGAAGCGTGACTTTGGACGGTTCCACATTTGGGTTCTCCCACTCCATCTGTGGACAATGCATGAAGTAACAGAGGGTATATAGGGCTTCTGGCTCCCAGTACAGGGGCCCCTGCTTGTGGTGCATTGGCGTGCCGTTACCATGCTGCTTTATGTTGAGGGGCTGGAGGTGGTGCATTGCTCGAGACACCAGGTCACCTGAGAACACAAAATGTATATATGCTGAAAAATATTCCCTTTAAAGCAACAAGTTTTCCAAAATACATCAGTGTTTACTATTAAAATGTTGTCTCTTGGATAATACCATAGATTTCTGGATTCACTACAGGCTTGCTAGCTAGATGTAGCAAATTATTGGCAAAAAAACTAACACACCCAAAAAATCAAATCTGTGAAGTTCAGTCGACCTTTCCTGAGAAACATAAGGCTGCTATTTCTGGACTACTTTTGAAAATGCCAGTTGCCTGACTGTTATATTGAGTACAGTCAGATGTTCTTATCTGCTTACTGGTTCCAAATAGGTGAGTAAAGTATTGAAGTCAGAGAGTCACCCTGACAGCCAGGCAACTAGCATTTTCAAAGTAAGCAGTCTGAAATGACAGCCTCTATGTTTCTCTAAGGCAGTGTTTCTCAACTCCAGTCCTCATGGACCCCCAACAGGTCATGTTTTCAGGATTTCCATTATTTTGCACAGGTGATTTGATCAGTTTCACTGCCTTAGTAATTACCACAGCTGTTTCATCTGAGGGAAATCCTGAAAACATGACCTGTTGGGGGTCCATGGGGACTGGAGTTGAGAAACACTGCTTTAAGGAAAGGTTTCCTTTAAAAGAAGCTTGTCATTTTAGCAGCAGATGCTACCTCTGACCTCTTCTTCAGCGCTTTCTAAATTATTGACTCAGGACAAACATGCGGTCAGTAAAGCAAATGGGAAGAAACAACGCCTCTTCTTGATCAATGAAATGTTAAAGTCAGAAAATTATCAGGAGTGGGCAGTAAGCAATTTCAGAAAGTCAGTTCAGAACGGCAGCCTGTGTATCTTATTATATGTTCAGCATATGTACTATATATAAATTTACACATTAAACAACGACCTACTGAAACAATATGATCTAGATGAAAAGTGTGTAGGCAGGTGCCTACAAGATGGTTTAATATTAGATTGAGATTTTGGGCTGCCCAGGTGGGGAAGGGTTAACATTGAGTCTGCCGGTTTCCTGGGCCTTCCCTCCTGCTTGTGGTGGATTTAAATCAGGAAACGGCTTGGTCCAAAGAGGGCCAGAGAGTACCGCATGGGAACAAGTTTACAGGATGTAACTAACAGCAGCCAGCAAGTACTTGTCAGAGGAACTCACCAGCAATGGACTCTGCCAATAATGGACTGCTACCTGTTGAAGTATGCCTGGTTAGCCTAGGGACATTTGTTAGGATATTGTGACTGTTTAGAATTTTGCTATTAGAGGCGTTAAGTAAAGTTTACCTGTTTAAAATCCTGGTCTGAAGTTACTCAAAGAGGTGCATGAAGGTACTTGTTGTATCTATAAGAACATGGCCTGTAGAACGCACATGGGTGATAAAGAAAGCTAGCACAAAGAATTAACCCGGCAGGAGAGTCGGAGGAAATTAAACTATTAACTAGAGAGAGTGTAATGCAGCCAGATGTCAAGGAGCACTACCAGGCTTGGGTGACAGAAGCTCCGGTAATGAGGGGGGTTGGTATCACATCTCCCTCCCTAGCAGTCAGCTCTCTAAAAGAGAGATACTGGGACCAAACCCAAGTATGCAGACCCCATGTATCCAGCCACATGGTACGGGAGAGAGAAGGAGTTAATTATGTGGATGCATGAGGTCCGTGCTAGTGCATGGCAGGACCCCATTCTGTTACTGGGAGTGAAGTGGCAGAGGTATCCTTGTCTGGTGGAGCAGAGCATAGGCTCAGTAGCGTCCCTCCTAAATGCAGTATTCAAAGGTGTGTAGTGACATGGTACAGAATGTTTTACAGAGGGACTCTCTATGTCACAGGACTGGACACAGTGTATGGAACCACCTGTTGATGAGCATGTACAAGAGGAAAAGGTACCCCCATGTGTATGGGCAAGGAGACCTCTCCCACAACTGTACTGCTAATGTAATAGCAATGCTCTGGCTTCTTCCAATAGCACTAGTCACATGGTCTCAGCCTGGGTATCTAAGAGGGCTGACATATAGACAAAGCCAGCCAATCAGAATCTCTACCTGAGCAGGTACTCCCTCCTATCTGAGAGTCAGACTTATGGTGTCTACCTACATACTGCTGTTCTTTCTCTTCTTTTTTTATAACCTACATCTTTATTCCACCACAGCCATCTCCTTCCTACTAGAAGTATTAACTTGCACCTTAGATACACACATTATACTAAATAAAGTGATCTCAGGCTTGGGAGAAGTGGTGGAGGTACCTTTGCTAGGAGGGATATGAAGACGTTTAGACAGAGATATGTAGGATACGGGCCTTTAGGGAGGCCTTTTGCCCTAAAATTGACTTCATAGGTAAGTTTCTCATAGGAGTGTCAGATAACCTTTCTCTTTGGAAACAACAGAATACAATAAAAAGGGAACCCCATTCGACATATTTCCTTAAGGGTCTCTTGTGTGTGTCAGAATCGCTTCTCTCCCCATAGCAGTCAATGAGAATGTTAACAGCCTATTCCCGCCAAGCCAGTCCATTGTGGTGCATTTAAAGGTAAAGTGCATTGTGTTAAGGTAGTCCATTTATTTTAATGGCTGTCATCACACCACTAAAGACCAAAAATCTTAACTTCAGAAATTGTGTAACACTTTGCACCACACCACAGAGTAATATATTACCGTGTGTTGCAGTGTACTGCAATCCAGGTGCTTTGGGATGCTAATCAAAATGAATGGCACAAAGATGCACCAATGTGCTAGGGTGAACGAGCTGAGCTTTAAAGTATATTAAAGTAGGTTGATGCAGTTTAAAAGGAAGCCAAATGCAGGTCAAAAAGAGATCAACTGTTGGCTAAATTCACCTGTCAATGATCTCAAAAACAAATGAAACAAAAGAAAAATAAAAAGCAGATTGCACCAGGAAACAAGTTATATTGCCAATCACCCCATGTCCAAGGCCCATCAATACATGGTCTAAAATAAATTAAAAGGGTAGTATCTACCATTGTGTCTTCTCTTCTATCTTGGATTCCAATTGGGAGATTCCCACCTGCATTTTCACCCCTACTCAGTCTGTGTGTTGTTGCCGGCCTAGGGGGCATGCCTTCTGTTGTTGCTGGCCTGGGGAGCATGCTCTCTGTTGCTGCTTGTTTTAGAGGACAAGCCCTTTGTTGCTGCTGGTCTAAATAGCTAATATTGTGGCTGGCCTAGGGGGCATGTCTTCAATTTTACTGGCCTAGGGGAGCATGTCCTGCTGTTGTTTCTAGTCTAAGGGTGGTGTCCTCTGTTTTTGCTGGCCTAGGGAGCATGTCCTCTTTTGCTTGCCTAGGGACCCTGTCTTCTAGTGCATTCTATGTAGAGGTAAATAAAGAACTATACAAACATGTGCTGTAATACAGCCACTGTGTATGTACGAATAAACAACAATCAGCTCCTCAGGAGGGCTCCTTGCCACTCCAGGGTGGGCTCCTGGCTCCCACACAGCAGAAGGAACCCAACAGGATACAGATTCCAGCTCCATTCCCCCTCAATTGGAGATAACTGCTATGGGTGGAGCTGGTCTTTATGTAATGTGTCATGTGCAATGTAGTTTGCATTATTTTCTGCTACCTATTTATTATCTTCCCTAATGACAAAACATTTGGTTGAATTTTGTACTTGTTGGCCTGTGTTTCTATGGTAACAGCTGCTGAGCATGTATCACTGTGAAAAAAACTGTTTAAATCTGAAGAAACCGATTTTACACTAATACAGAAGACTCAGTAAAAAAATTTAGAAAATATTTCAATTACAAAAAATGGTTAAAGAATTTAAAGAAGGATTCCAGTCTACACCAATCACTCTGACAGGCCTATTCACTAAAACGAGTACTCACACAGAGACTTTACAAGGAGCAAAATTACTAGGAGCAATAGTCATGTCATGTGTGCTATGAAAAGTAAGGTCCTAGACAGCTGATTTTGAAACTTTAATGGAGCTTGGCAAATGCCCTGTGTGTGTTGACTTTCATTTTTTTAAAGGGGCCCAGTAGAACCACCAGCTTAGTAGTACCCTCACTCAGCAGAAGCTCAGCTCATTAGTACCCCTGTTCAGCAGATACCCCGCTCATTGGTACCCTCATTCAGCAGATGTCCAGCTTATTAATACCCTTGTTCAGAAGATCCCCTTCTCAGTAATACCCCCAGCTGTGCTAATGCCCCACTCAGTAAAACCTCCAGCTTTGCTGATCCCCCCACTCGCTCAGTCCTCTCTCTCTGGTCCCTGTTAACCTTTTGCTATAGCTTTCCCATGCTGCACACCACATGTGCTATCAGTTAGTTGATCCGGCCTGCTTTGTGACTTTGATCCATTACACTGAAGAAAAAGAGATGTTTGGAATCAATACCGAGGAGTATGGTAACTGATGAACTTAAATCTCATTGTTACCTAGAGTTGGGCTTTAAGTAATACATAGTTATTAGTAGACTGCACAAAGATTATACAATTATTTTGTAATGTGTGTGGCCAGATTAAGTTAGATAAGTAAAGATAGAATTCTGAACCTCCTCACTAAAAAAAAATATCTAAAATGGTTAACAACATAGATACTATATATAATACTGAAAAAATCTAACATTTTAGAATGGGATGTTAAAAATTGTGTTTCCTTTTAAATGTGCAAAGCATTTTTCTCTTCTGTGGCTGCATATAGACATAATGTAAAAACATTTGTCACATCCTCATATTTATTTGCGTTCCATCTAATTCCCGAGAGACCAATTTCACAGCTTCTAACACAAACCAGATGGACAGATGGAGAAAAACCCAATATAACCCAGAAACATATCTCTGTATTTATAAACGATAAGAGAGTCCTTAGAACCTCTGGTGGCTTCATCATCCACTGTTGTGGTTGCTCTGTAATTTTTTTCACTTTGCCACAAGGAACTTGTGGGTTAGAAAGGAAGACAATTCAGTAACATATGTCTCTCAGACTTTGTTCATTCCCTGCAAGCACAGTGGCTACAGTACTGCATTTTAATGCACGACAGGTTCATAATTATAGAGCGTCTCCAAATCTGTTGGCTGAACAAGAGCGGTGGTCTGCAACCGTATCCAAAAAAATAAAGAATATAATATAAATAAAGGTAAGAGAGAGAGACTGAAAGACATGACAGGGAGGTTGTGAAAGAGAGAGAGAGGAGAGAGAAACTGTAAAAGAGAATGAACCTCATTTATCCAAATAGTGCATATGCATATAGCTTTAAGGAGGAGCTTCAGCCAGGTTTCCAAAAATTAAATAGCAGCAGCTACAAATACTATAGCTGCTGACTTTTAATAAATAGACACTCACCTGCCCAGATGTCCAGGGCTGCGCTCACCCAGGCCGGTTCTTTGCCGGTCTTCATGTTAACTGTGGGAAGCCAACTGTGACTCTTTGCAGCTTCACAACCAGCTCCCCACTGTACATGCACGAGCGGCACTGCACCCTGTGAACGGTCCCATAGCTTCCTGGGAACTGACGTGTGCCAGAAAGTTGCAGGTGGAGGGGGGCAAACTTCAGCTTGGGTCACGAAGGACATTGACTGTCAACTTATGAGCTAAAGAGAACCTCAAATGTAGCCCTTACATGACGAAAGGGCCACACATAATGTTCATTATTTGTAATGCTTGAGAGGACTGTCAGAAACTGCAGACCTAATAGAGGAAATGAGGGTCAGAGAGTGTGGACGTACCACATTTTTTGGCTGGGGATATGCTGCATAAGACAATACAAAAGTGGGAACATGTTAGATGACGTTAGTAGAGACCAATGCTATTACACTACTTAATGTTCCCACTACAGACTGCTGAGGTCCGGAGGCTGCACATCATATACCAAAGCTATATCCCCTCAGCCCTTGGCCTGTAAGTTAAGAAACAGAGACCTAGGCGATCTGAGCGGAAGTGGGAGCGAGTACCTGCCAAACATAAGTACCCGCTCCCAACAAACAAAAAAAAGTAGCCCAAATACGGCAGGAGTGGGGGAGGAGGAGGAAAAGCAGAACTTCCCCTTTTAGGTGAGGTTCCACTTTAAGTTTGCTAAAGCTTACATATGCCTTCTCTTAAAACAAAAGAGGGCAAGGAAGGAAGGATGACAGAGTGAAGAAGAGAAATAAAGAAATAGAGGGAGAGAAGAAATAGAAGAAGGGGAGATTGAGGAAGGACAGAAGAAAGTGGGGAGATTATGACAAAGAAAAAAACAAGGAAGAACGAAAGGGAACAGTGGAAAAGAAGCAGAAAAGAGAAGGCTGCATTCTCAGTATGGCATTTTTTAAACGCACACAAAATCACATATGTTTGTGCACATTTACCAAATGTGTAAAAAGCACTTATCGTGCCTGTGGTGTCATTCATTGGTAATAGGATACTTGAACGTGAGAAGCAGACATACATTTTTCCGCATGGAAAAATGTGCAACAAACATTCAAACTATGTCAAAAACACACAAAGTTCAAGGCTCAAAAAGCTGCATGAGCTACTTTGGCACATTTGTCAAGTGTAGGCCAACTCACTGAGATGAATGAGTTGCTCTATGCGTGCAATGCAAAAGAATGCAAAAAATGCACATAAACACCTCTTGTTGGTGTCATAATGTGAACAAGGGAAAGGAAAGGATGAGAAAGACAGGAAAGATGATGTAAAGAAAAGGAAGGAAGGAAGGAAAACAATAAAAGAAGGATGAGGAAGAAAAATTAGGAAATGAAGGGAAGGAAGAAATAGGAGAGAGAGAAATGAAAAGGGGAGAGAGAGAAAGGGAGAATTAGGAAGGAATAAACGAAAAGAAAAAGAGAAAAAGAGGAAGAAAGGAAGGAAGAGACTAGGAAGTCATGAGAAAAGAAAGGAAGAGGTGATGGATGAAAGGAAAGAAAGAAGGAAGAACGACTGATGACAGAAGAAAAAAAGGAAGGAGTGAAGAAAATAAAAGGAGAGATGAGGGAAGTAAGGCTGTAAAGGAGAGAGGAAAGTGGGATGGAAGGAAAAACGGAAGGAAGAGGTAAACAAAGGAAGGAAAGAAAGAAGGAAGGAAGAGTGATGACAGAAGAAAGGAAGAAGTGAAGAAAAGAAAAGGAGAGGTGATGGAAAAATGGTTGTGAAGGGCATGGGGAAGTGGGATGTAAGGAAGGAAAAAAAGAAAGGGAAGGAAGGAAGAAAAGAAAACAGTAAAAAAAACATGAATAAAGAAGGGAAGTAGACCTTGGACAAACCTCTTTTGCAACAGAATAAAAGGTTATCACGTATGATTGTTCATGTGTTTAAACTGAACAGTCAGCTGAACGCAGCACTAAACACGAGGCACAGCGGAAAAACCCAATTTTATAGAAATTAAGGTTTTTTCATGAGCCAGGTTTCCTTTTAAGGACTGAAGACAGCCAGTACTGGTGCCAAGACTGTGGGAGATTTCAGGGAAGACAGATCGAGATACACGTGATAAATCAGTTGCTTTACTGGGGGGGGAAACGTGTTCCTCCAGCCCCTTTATCAAAATATTTATTTCAACGAGTCATTTTCAACATATGGCTGCAGTCAATTACATGTCTTAGTTTATGAACTGCGAGGTATGAATTCCCAAGTCTGTTTTAACCTAATTGAAAACATTAGTATAAATGGGCCACACCCAGGCCACATACAGCCGCAAATCACAGTTTTAACGTAGAAGAAATGATATAACTTCAACAAACAGTACAAAAGACACAAAGTGCAGCACCCACAGCAACCAGTCAGAATCCACTTTCCCTTTGAATAATACACGTAGCCATCCTTTTGACACTATTATATCAGTCCATATTAGTCAAGGTACCCCCACACCTGGAGGGCATACAGCCCCCAAATGGGTTTTTATAGTGGATATCTCCCCCACACAAGGTTCTGAAACCCCCTCTTCTCTCTTAGGGCACTTTGACTTATTTCGCCAGTAACAGTTGCTAGTATTAGAAGAAAGCTGTACTCCCGACCCGCCCAGATAGTGTATATCTGTATGGAACGGCCTCAGACAGCCCTCCTTCATCAACCATACCTTCCCACTGGGGTTTAGTCATAGAGGTCACTGGTGGATGAGTGTGGTGTTATGCCGACATCGCCTTCTCTGAGAATCAGAGGAATCGCTCCTCCTGCTTTGAGTGGTGCTCCAAGCTTCAGCAGGTCACTGTGACTTTTTTTTGAGTCTTTTTCTTTGCATCTGAAATGCGCCATTTTTTAAGAGCACACTTTCTCATGATTAATTATTTATACAATAAATGCTTTATCATATTCAATTTAGGCCTTTTAAATGAGTTTGGCTTTATTTTTCTGGAGACACACTTTAAAGTCATTTAATCATGGTGTAGGCCTATTACCTTGTGCATTACTAAGCTAGTTGCTAGGATGTTGACAGCATGGTGCAGGCAACATTAATGAGCTGGTTGCTGTGATGCTGGAAGCTGGGTTGTGCAGTGCCATTGGTTGTTATGATGCAGGAACTGTCACTGAGCTGGTTGCCAGGATGCTATTGACTGGGCTGCACAGTGTCATTGGTAGTTATAGTGCAGACAGCTCCAGCCTAGCAACCACTGGCGCTGTGCAACCCAGATGCCTGTGTCCTAGCAACCAACGACGCACAGCATCATTGGTTGCTAGGATTCTGGCAGTGGGGCCCCAGTGTCATTGGTTGCTGTGGCAGTGCCCTAGCAAAAAAGGGAGGGGTGACCAATAAAAATGGCGTTCTTGGTTGACATGCTTCAGGGGACATCTCTGGCTATTCATTATGGCACTTAGCTATGTACATTGTTTATTAAAGCTGAACTCTAGGCTAATGGCTCAATGCACAGACAAAATGCACCTAGGGAAGTTGTTTTATCTGGTAAAGAGTTTGTATTTTTGTCCATCCAGTTCCGAGATTTACACAGTTTTGCTACTTAGTGAAGCCCTGTCTGGAAGTTGAGGTACCTGATCTTTCTCTGCTGTAGTTATGTAACATTTACAGGTCTCGCCTCTCCCAAAAAGCTCATCTGTCACTCTGCTCTCCCCTAGTATCAGCATGTTCCTTATGAGCACATAAGTACTGCAGCACAACTACCTGACGCCTCTCTTTCTCTTTCCAAGTCTAAGCTTTGCTATACAGGGACTGTAATAGGTTAATATTGAGTCAAATTTAAGTACCCAAACTGCGTGCATAAAAAATAATATATATGATGATGTGGTAATGAAAACAGAGCAGCATTAATCTCTGTCTTTTATAGCTGCCTGGAGTTCAGCTTTAAACAAAGCTGATCGACTGAGCAGAAAATGTATCAAACTAGCAAATTGTAGCAGTCATTGCATTTTTTAATTGAATTTATTACCTGAATGGATTTCTCTTTCTGTAGTGCCTCTGGTTATCACCTGAAAAATATCCACTGATATTGAAGTGTAAAAGAACTCCCCCCACACTATTTTTATGTCAATAATTACCAAATTAGTGTCTCAACATTTCATAAGGTTTAGCTGCGCACAGCAATTTCCCGCAAAGCAGGAATAAAATATCCCATAATTAATTGCCATTTCCCATCAATGTGTACCAACCGGTGTGTGTTGCGGCCATTCCTCAACTGGGAAATAATTGACAACGAAACCTAACACTCCGCTAATGCAATTCTGTTAAGGTAAACAAGTCGACCAGTTCATAAAGTGAACGGGGACAATCGGCGTGTTGCCATGGCAACTGGAGGTGACAGCCAGAAGTTTCACCAGTGGCATTTCTCCTCAGATAATACAAATTAGCCCCCCCCCCCTTTTTTTATGAAACATTGTAAAGGGCAACCATGTCATGTACAATGTGGTAACCCACAGCAACCAATCAGAATCCAATATTTAACTGATATGTCTACAGTAAATTGGCAGAATGTATCTCTATATATCTAAAGTGACTATCGACCTATCTATAGTCTATATTATCTACTTATGTATGTATCTATCCAACTATCTATTGATCATTCTATCTGTGAACAGTCTATACTTCCTATCAACAGTCTATAGCATATATCTATTTATCTAGTAACAGTCTATATTATTGATTCTATCTGTCTGTCTGTCCATATATTGATCTTAAATAATATGGCTTGCATTGCCTGCATTACACAATATAATTTTGAACTAAAGAAAATTAATCAATAAAATAATTAAAAACAGGCCCCAGTTCTGTTTTTAATTCACTGTATTTAATCGTGCATAGAAAGCAATGTAAGAATTAACCTTTGAAGTGTTGCTGTTGCCTGTAGGATTATAGTACTGTTGTTGTTGGCAGAGAAGTAGGCAATTAAATACGACGAATAATACAATAATGCTGTTTAGCTACACAGATACAAGTCAGTAAGCTAAGCTCGTTAATAAGTCCATGCAAAGTGTTGTGTGGTTGGATAAAAGGCAGGAACTCACAACAACCAGTCAAACTTTGCCTGTCATGATATACCGCTCAGAATGACGAATGAGAACTGCTTATTGGCTGCTATGGATTACTGTACTGTGTATACTAGAGGCGATTTAATAAAGGTTTTGTGACAAAATTCTGGTGTTGTAGCTGCACATGAAATTCTTGCGCCAAATTTATACAAGATGTGCATTAATTCCTTAAACAATTCTGATGCATTCAACGTATTCATAAAATTCTTTTTTTGTGACACTTACCCAATACCACTATGACTGCAACAAATTAATTAAGAAATACCGCCATATCTGAGATAAGAAACCTGGCGATAAAGACCTATTTCATCTTGGAGTAAATTGTTTCATAAGTCCAGCAATTCTGACGCATCTTTGCAACAAAATCTTATAATTGTTTCCGAAAGGTACATGTATCTGTCACACAGAAAGGTATTTGTTGTGCAGACATGAGACAAACTTCTACAGAGTATCTTGCCACTCCAAATTGTTGGGTTGTTCTCTCTTTTGCAATAAGGAGTGATCATCTAAACTGAATTGATATAAAAATCTATTAATTTTCTTAAAATAAAAAAGAGGTTATATTTGCCTGCTCTGTGCAATATTTTTGCACAGAGTGGTCACCTACCTCCTCTTTGGTCCCCTGCTGGCACTGTCTGCTTCTTCTTCGTTTGATTGCCCCCTTAGCAAGCTGGGTGCTGAGGGGGCACCTGTGCTGGTGTGTTCCCGATCTGCACTGCACAGACACACACAGCACTGGAAAGCCACACACCAACTCCCTTCTCATTTTGACTGACAGCAGCAATGTCCTATGGCTCCCACTGCCTTCAATTTCTCCTAAGACCAGGATGAGAAGAGACTGGTGATGAAGTCGGGACAGTACTGGATCAGTCAGAGGTGTCAGGTAAGGGTTGGGGGGGGGAGATGGGGAGGCCTGTTAGTGTTTTTTTTTTTTTTACCTTAATGCAGGGAATGCATTAAAGTAAAAAAAAACCTTAAATTTCAAAACTACTTTAATGAGATTGAAAAAATAATTAAAAGCTGCAATTGCATTTAGTTATACAAAACCTAGTACAATTTACCACCCACCGTGTCAAATAATCATAACAGCATAAAGTACAATTAAAGGCTCCTGTAAACAAGTACAAAATCTAGTTATTATGTGATGCACAAGCTTCATAAAGTAAAACCAAAACTTCCAGATCCTCCTTCATTTCTATCTCACTCTCCCCCTACCAGACACTCCAACTCACAGTGGGAGGGTTTCAGCAATGGAGGCAGCTCTGCCAATCCAGAAAGAAGTGGGCAGGACTAGGTGTGGCCAGGTTCTGATTGACAAGCTACAGGCTCATGAATCAGCACTGACGATGCCGACAGCCACATCCTCTGCAACCTTTTTTTAATCCCACTGTAGTACAAGCAGTCTACATGAGAGAGGCAACTCTGCTCTGAATTCAGGAGCAGTGAAGCACTGTTGCCATAACGTCACGGGAAGCTGCATTAAATGGACTTCAAGTATCCTAAATACACTTCTCTTATAAGGTGACAACTGCCTTCGAATTGTGCTACTGCATTGTCACAAACTCCTGGAAGCTACAAGCAGCAATGCCAACAGACATTTGCGCAGGCCTGGTCCCAGTTATCACTACCATTAAGCTGATCCAGGGAAATAATGATCAGCTGAGGCTGGAGGGAGGACATGTAGACAGGAAGTGGCTGAAAGAGGCTGGAGGAGATCAGCAGCACCAAAACTTCCCCAAAAAAAAGAAAAAAAGGCAGAATAAATATTTTCTGAAACAAAAACATGGCCGTTGTTTATATTGCACAGTGGTTTAGCAAAAAATAATATTAATTTAGGATTCAGAACTAGTTTACAAAAGTCCTTTTCTAAAGTCCTTGTTGAGTAATGAAATCAGTTTTCAGGAAACAAGGTCAGGAATTAAAAACAAACACTACTGTATAAACCAGTGGTCTGTATAAATTTAGGCAAATTAAAATAATCTACATGAACTGCACTGGTAAATCAAAAAAAGATCTGAAAGTTTATTTTGTTCTGTGAAGAATGTCGGAAAGGTCCAATTTCAAAGGAGGAATAAAGATCAAGCAAGTTATAAACGGCTGGCTAAGAAAGGAACCACCTAAGTAAACAATAATAAATAGATCCGCAATGCTTATGAGAAAGGCCAGCCCAATATAAATTATTTTCCCTGCAATGTTGTGCTATAAGCATTAACACAATTCTATTTACATAGGTTATATACAATTATACATATATCAGTTATATACAAAGTGATATATAATCAGTTATATACAAATATACAATCTTTAAAGAGAACCTGTCATGTGCACAGCTTGTTTAAATCTTGTTGAAAAAAATATACATATATCCGGCACAAAAAAATGTGCTACATTACACATACAGTACTTTCTTTGGATTAAAAAAAAAATCTATGATGCACATGCCATTTGGTAATGTATGCTGAACTCTAAGCAGATATAAATGCCACAAATGAAAGCTATATTATAAAACTATACTCACCTTGGTTCCAGCGTTTTGGTATTCTGGAGCACCCCGCTGGTTGCTGACATCTACAGCCAGTGATCGCCAGCTGCTGTCAATGGCCAGGCCAAGATGATGTCACTCTCACGCATGCGTGGGTGCTCAGTCAATCCTGCATTGCCGGACCTGTACAATTAGCTGTGTGTGTGCAGCTCACTGTATGGAGTTGGCAGGAAGTTGGCAGGGTTTTTAATGCAGAAGAGACATAGCATGTCTCTTCTGCATTAAAAACCCTGCCTGTTCGCCCATGTTGTTTTTTTTCCTTTAAAAAAAGTTCCACTTTAGAACTAAACCCTCCTGTCTATTTTTAGCCAAGGAAGCTGCCATCTTAGCCTCTGTTTGATCTGCAACTGCCATTGTGCTGCACATGTGATCAGTTATGCCATATGATGGTTTGCCAGTTTGTTTGAGAGCACATGCAAATGTGACAATTACACTTCTGAGACATGCCGGTAATGTAACTGTTTTTTGAAACTGTTAGGCCCCTTTCACACGGGCGTTCCATATGTCTATTTACAGATGAAAAACGGGCCCCCATTTATTTCTATAGACTTACGGATGTAAATGGATGAACATCATTTTACATCCATTAATGTCCGCACCCGTTAACAACCGTTTTTTTGAACGGAAAAAAACCCTATTTTTCTTCCGCAAAAAAAACCCCGGAACGGACGAAAAACGGAAGTCAACGGACCGAAAACGGATGAAAACGGATAAAAATGTTATCTAAACGGATGAAAATGGATGTGAACAGATGAAAAAATGCATGAAAAACAGATGAAAAAACAGATGTAAACAGATGAAAAAAAAAATGGATGTAAACTCATCCGTTTTTTTCTTTGAAAAAAAGGTGACTGAACTGAAGAACAAAAACGGAACGCCTGCGTGAAAGGACCCTTAAATTGATGAGTTTGGTTCCACTTAATTGTATTTTTAATCAAAGTATTTTTTTAATGCAAACAGCGTACCTGAATTTGACCTTATATCAATATATTTTTGGCTGGGGGTCTAACTTAAAGTATTTATGTGTGCATATTTTAACAAACGACTTCTGTTATTTGCTTCCCTTTGATCTGTTAAATATGCCATTGAAGGTGTTTTGTTATATCTGTTTGATAAGTGCAAAAAAACTTGTTGATCTATCAGAAATTCAGTGATCTCTGGATTGTAGTGAGCTATTTCTCTTTTCTCTTCTACAATGCTCACATATTTTACTGTATCTATGGAGGAACAGCACTGTCACCAAGGACAGGAAGTGCTAGGACTACAATAACCCCCGTTATGAAAATGAGCTGTTCTATATTCCTAAAATACTTTTTGTCCTATGCTGCTCACCCACAGATAACATACAGTGTGTGAGCGTTGTCACCCTTAGACAGGAAGTATGTCACTGGTAAGATCACAGGGTGAAAATAAAGGTAAAAAGTAGCCCAAAAAAAGAAAACACATGCAGCCACCACATCTAAATACTAGACTGGTGAGTTCCAATATAATACATTTTTGTTCTTGATTTTAGATATTCCTTAAAGCAGTGTTTCTCAACTCCAGTCCTCATGGACCCCCAACAGGTCATGTTTTCAGGATTTCCCTCAGATGAAACAGCTGTGGTAATTACTAAGGCAGTGAAACTGATCAAATCACCTGTGCAAAATAATGGAAATCCTGAAAACATGACCTGTTGGGGGTCCATGAGGACTGGAGTTGAGAAACACTGCCTTAAAGTGATTCTAAACCTTTATTTTATTTTTTATGAGCAAACATGTTATACTTAATCCCCTCCTCTGGGGTCCCCCACTGACATTCCTGGCTTCTCCTGCCTTCCCAGTAACCCCCCTAGCAAGCTGCTTGCCAGAGTGGTTACTTTTGCTCGCTCCCACACCCTATTGCCTGTGTGCATAGACACAGACAGTGGGGCTTTGCCCCTACCAATGCTCTTACATCATAAGATTTGATTGACGGCAGCAAGAGCCAATCTGCCTTGTTTTGAGGAGAGAGCAGAGAGAGCTGCTGCTCTCATGCACAGAGATGGATCAAGAGCAGGCTCAGGTAGGTATATGGGGGCAGGATCCTGGACACAGAAGGCTTTTTACCTTAATGCAGAGAATGCATTAAGATTTACTGTGACCGAGTGGCAGCTGCACACTGGGCAATATAAATAAACATTGTGAGCTTGCTTCTGGGTTTGAGGCACAAATGCATACCTTCTGCTGACCTAGACTGTGGTTGGACAGCGTGATTTTGTCAACAGGTTTCAGCCAATGATTTTTGGCTGAGGCCTGCTGATCGGCTGTGTCCAATCACAGCATTTACAAACACACAGGACTCTGAAGAATCTGGCTGTTTCTTCTCTCTGCAAAGTAGTGGGATAATCCACTTACCTTTTAGGGTAAAATTCTGCTTTACGGATAGGCAAGCTGTACTATATTATATTTTTGTTTTTGGGTTTAGATATGCCTTCACCAGTATTTCAGCTGCACGTAGGCAATAGTAAGTTAAATCACCTGTTACTTTCCTGTATGTTCTATTACTTAAAGTGTACTAAAGCCAGGACGCTGGATTCACTATATCTGGTCTCCCACAGTACACACAACATGGAAATGCAATTATTTTAGCAAATATAAACTGCTAAATACCTTTTTCTCAACAGCAGTTAGAGCAGTCTTGTGACTTCTATTAGTGTCCAGCAGAGCACTGGTTAAAGCTTGTTTGAAGAGTTTTCATTTTTCCTTGATTGCCCTATGAGGCTGCAGGACCCCTGACCCTCTGTCTCGACAGTACTGATTAGCCCTGTGCTGATCACATGCACTCTCCCAAGAAAAAAAAAACTCTCTAGCAGTACACACCAAACTGAACATGTGCAGCTTGCCCCCAAGGCTCTGTTCTATCAACAGATGGACTGGGGACAGTAGAAGAAGTCGAGGATCAAGCATCCTTAGGATTTAGGGATTAACCCCTTAGGTTCCACAGTGAGTATAACAAGCATGCTTTACTGCATATACAGACTGATATTACTGTTATGGGTTTAGTAACACTTTAAAGTGTAAATGGTGCCCTATTAGAGTGTGTCTTAACTGCCATCCACTGAAATAAAATGATAGGTCTCTAGTGGAAGTGCATCTCACCTAAACTGCTCTAGATGAGAGAAGATACATCAGTAGGAGTTTGGTACCACTGTTAGCTTGAGCCAGCATGTGATTTAGTTTACTGGTAACCACACAAAACCAAAGTATCTATTTTAGGTGGAACTGAAATCTATAACAAAGCTGCCTTTCCTTCAGGTACAGGAAAAAATCAGCATCCACCCACACATTTCATTATATGTAGGCGTAACCGTGTTGTCACCCCCACCGTTCAATACTCATCTCTGGTGCAGCAACAATCTTGCATCCACACGGCAGGGACAACCAGCACAATGTGTCTATGGCTGCCCGAAGCTTGAAAATTATTAGCTTGCAGAAGAAAAAAAAATAAGATTCAGCCAACTCTCTGCAGTATCCAGCCAGCTATGAACAGTGCATGAGCAGAAGGATGCTGGGAATTCTTCAGTCGTTTGAAGAATTCATTAAAAAAAAAGATATGCAGGTGGCTCGTAATTCCACAGACAGAAGTCATGTAGGAGAACACAGAAATGGAGCTATTATATAGCCTGTCCAATAGATCAAAGGGATGTTTTGTAAACAAATGAGAGTAGATTAGTCTCCAGCATAATGGAAGGCATTGAAAATGTATAGCTACCATAACACAAAGCATCTGCAAGCTTGTGTATAATAAACTGCAAAAAAAAAAGGCTTTTGTATGTACCATAAAATCTCTTTCTTGGAATCCATTGAGGAATGTAGGATTTTAGAATAGTCGATGACACGTGATTTATACTGCTGTCTATAAGATGTTTGTACACTGACAAAACAAAGACTGTTAAGCCAACCATCATGCTTCAGTTTGGTGAGCTAGTAGTGTATAAGGCCAACAATGGAGGGGTGAGACCTGTGGCCCTCAGTGGACTCCATGAAAAGGTTTTTTACAGTGAGTACAAAAATTTTATTTTCGTTGAAGGCATGGGATTGTAGAATAGTCTATGACATGTGGGACATCCAAAAGCAATCCAACTGAGGGGTCGATAAAGCTACTAAGAAAACCATCTTCAAGAAGCTTGAAGGATACAAATTTACTGAAACTGGAAAAAGAGTGTAATGGGAAGAAGAGATCTAGGATCATCCTGGTATACTAGAGCAGGACTGTGAGCCCAAGTCAGGGGATCATAACAGCTAAGGCATGACAGTTGGAGGTGGCATATTATGGGGGGGCTGGATTCACAGTTTTTGTGTCCAAACCTCCTGTAGGCAGCTGTATAGTCCACATGTCATAGGCTATTCTGCAATCCTGCATTCCTCAATGAACAATTAAATGGTAAATAATCAAAAAGAGTTACACCAAGGAAACTGAAATTGTGTATGGCTTATTATATCTTAGCAGAGTTTTGTCGATTTTGGATGGATTTTATTTTTCTGTCATTTCTTACATTCTCTATTGAGAATTGTATTGTTCCTTGATGAAGTTGATGTAGGGGTGAGGGAACTGCCTGGTGCTTTGATAGGGATTTAAGCAGGGAATAAGGTTAAAGTTAATGTGAAGGAAATTATTTTCTTTGTTAAAAATAACAAACATGTCTATAATTACCTTTTCTATGCAATAGAATTGCACAAAGCCGCCTTGATCCTCCTCTATTTGGGTCCTCCACCAGCGCTCCTGGATCCTCCTCTCTTGTTGGTACCCCCAATAGGAAGCAGAATACAATGGGGACACTCATCCGGGCTCACTTCCAAGTCCTGCTGCTGCGTCCATTGACACAGACAGCGAGATTCTGCCCCACCCCCCGTCACTGGAGTTGAGTGACAGGAGCGGGAGCCATTCCTATAGATCTGCCCAGTGAAGAAGGACAAAGCCAGCAGAGCCACAGTTCTCAGGCACGATGCTGGATCTCGATGGGGCTCAGGTAAGTATAAGGGGGGTGAGGGGGCCAGTTTATGACACAGAAGGTTTTTACCTTAACCGCTTCCCGAAAGCATTAACCACTTCCCGACCACCCTATAGCAGAAATACTTCTACAGGGCGGCACAGGTGCGCAAAATCACGTATACATATGTGATTTTTCATTTCCGGATAGGGGACACGCGTGAGGCACGCGCGCCCTACCCATGCCACCATTCGCGGCCGCGGCTGTCAATCACTGGGTCCTGGCCGGTGATTACTCGCCGCCGCCCTAAAAGCAGAACAAGTGAGAGCACGGTAGGACATAAAGCAGCTGGCATGAAAGGATGAACCCCTATATCCTCAAACATATAATATACCGTGAAATGCAGCGCTATAAATATGATAAAACAAAGGCACTAGTGCATAAATGAATAAAGTGACAGATACAAAGTGAGGCGCATAAAATTAAACGCTAATGTGGACGATATTCCATAAGTGTCTCGCAATTTGGTAGTGAGAAAAGTGATAATAATAAATATTAAAGTGACAATGGTGAACAGACCAACATGAAATATAATACTTCAGGAGAAAATAGCAAAAACTGTCCAAATAATCTCCGTGATGAGTAAGTGAAAGTGACTCTGTGCTAGGAAATGCTGTATGAATGCACTCACCAGAAATGCATATTATATACGCATAATAATATATCCAGCTCTTCCTCAGGTAGGGAAAACTTCCATCCATATGATCATAGTATGGAGACAGGAAAGAAACCCCACTGGCTTCTCACAGCATTACAGGGAAGACTTCAAACACCTAGCTGCATTACAGGGATGGCTCAGGATCCCTCTCCACCATGGACAGAGCCACCAAAACCATATATTCCACCTTAGGGAGAATAGCTCGCACAAACGAGCCACAACAAGCGTGCTAATAGTGTAGTAATTTTATTATAGCATAGAGTTAAAAAACATCCACGTGGGTAACAAAGTAAATGAACATGAAGCTGGCAGCAAACACTCACAAAAATGGCCGCCGGTGATTGCCGAGCATCTCCGATGGGGAACAGAACTGTTTGTAAACAAAACATGTCTCCTCCCTGTCAGCTCATGCACACTGCTTTGGATGGCTGTGTGCAGCAGAGCCATCCAAAGCAGTGGGCTTACAGTGAAGCACATGGACACAGCACACAGTTAAAACTTTGATTGCCCCTCACGTTAACCCCTTCCTGCCCAGTGCTATTAGTACAGTATCAGTGCTTTTTTTTTTTTAGCACTGATCACTGTATTGATGTCACTGGGGATGTCAGTGACACCAAGTCAGTTCTCCCCCAGTGTCAGAATGCCCGCCGCAGTTCCGCTATAAGTCACTGATCGCCGACATTACTAGTAAAAAACAAAAATCCCAATATGTATACTGCCATTTGTAAACGCTATAACTGTCACATAAACCAATTCAATTTACACATATTGGGATTTTTTTGTTAGCAAAGACATGTAGTAGAATACATTTTGGCCTAAATTTATGAAGTTTTTTTTTTTTTTTTTTGCTGGACATGTTTAATAACAAAAAGTAAAAAATACAGTTTTTTTATCAAAATTGTCTTTTTTTTTTTTTTATAGCGCAAAAAATAAAAACCACAAAGGCAATCAAATACCACTGAAAGAAAGCTCAATTTGTGGGGAAAAAAAGATGTAAATTTAATTTGGGTGCAGTTTTGCATGACCCTGCAATTGTCAGTAAAGGTAACTCAGAGCCGTAACGCAAAAAATGGCCTGGTCAAGAAGGGGGGTAAATCCTCTGGAGGGCAAGTGGTTAAAGTAAAATTAAACCTTGAGGGTTTGGAGCCACTTTAAAGTGTTACTAAACTCACAACAGTAAAATCAGTCTGTATATGCAGTACAGCATGCTTTTTATACTCATTGTGGAACTTAAGTGGTTAATCTTCTGCATTGTGTAAAAAGGCTGTTTGATCCCGCCTTCTCTGATCTTACCCTTCTTCCACAGTCCCATTCCATCTGCTGATAGTACAGAGCCCTAGGAGGCACTCTACACATGTTCAGTTGGTATGTATTGCTAGAAAGTTTTTTTTTGGGGGGGAGGGTGCTTGTGATCAGCACAGGGCCAATCAGCACTGTCCAGACAGTGGGTCATGCAGCCTCATAGGACAGTCAGAGGAGAATGAAAACTCCTCTATCAGGCTTTAACCAGTGCTTTATACTGCTGATAAGAAAAGGTATTTAGCAGTTTATATTTACTAAAATAATTGCATTTCCATATTGTGTGTACTATGGGAGACCAGATATAGTGAATGCAGGGTCCTGGGTTTAGTAATACTTTAAGAAGCACTGGACAAATATTCCAATGCTAATCAAGTTGTTGGCCATGGACTGAAGAAAGTCACTTGGCATGTGAACTACATGACAGCATAAAGATGTTAATAAACACCCAAACAGCGACTGCAAACTAAGGCTGGCCATAGATGGCTTGATTTTTTTCAACCACCCATCCACAATAAGCAGCGTGGTGGATGAATATCTGCTGCCAAGTTTTATAGCAGATATGGCACCCACAGCTGCCTGAACACAATGAGGATGCCGAACAATTGCTTCATCTGTGTATGCAGTCACAGTTTGGCTGATAATTTTCCACCCAGCTCAACAGATTTTGGTCAAGCCAGGTGCTTGCAGAGCTACCCAAAACTCGAATTTCAGCTAATTCAGCAGGAATAGGACAAAATTCCATCTATCTATAGAAGCCTTTAAAATGGACACAAACACTGGGGATGATTTACTAAAACTGGGGAGTGCAAAATCTGCTGCAGCTGTGCATGGTAGCCAATCAGCTTCAAACTTCAGCTTGTTCAATTAAGCTTTGAAAATAAAACCTGGAAGCTGATTGGGTTCTATACAGAGCTCCACCAGAGTTTGCACTCTCCAGTTTTAGGTGTCAAAAATACATACAGTACAGGTTGCTGTTGCTTTCTAGCTGCCTTCTCGTCATACTGGTCCCCTGGCTTTAGCAATTTCCTAGCCCTGGGCTATACTGATGATTAAATCTCTTTGCTACCAAGATATAATCGCAGACAACTAACTATCTCATTAGGATCACCTTGATTTCAATGAAATGCCAATAGGCAGTTGGCATACTGGGGTTCATGACTGCACAGTCAATTTTATCCAAAAGGTGAACTAACTTTTACATCTCTCAGTAGTAAAATGACCTGGAGCAAGTATGCATCGCAGCTCTTCAGACTTCTCTTGCTCCATACTTATTTTTGGTTCTCTGGCTAAGCCTAGGGCTACACTGGCAAATAATCACTTTGCTGCTAAGATAATCAAATACATGTTTCCCATTGTCTCAGTTTTAGTCAAGCAGCAGTTAAAACGGTATTAAACCCAAAAGCAAAAGTGTAATGTATTTGAGCTTACCATTCCTTAAATGAGGTGGCTGCATTTGTTTTGCAATTTTTAGACCTTTCTCCTTTATTTTTACCTGGTGATCTGGCCAGTAACATACTTCCTAGGCTAAATTCACACCTATGCAGTTTGAATTTGATCCGTTTCTCCAGTGTTTTTGGAGTGCGTTTTGCACATGCGTTTTTGATGTGTTTTGCAGGGTTTTTTTTCCAACATGTTGCTGGGCAGAATAAAATGCGAAAGGCATAAAAAAAATGCACTACATGATTTTCTGCAGCGCCACAATTGAAGTCTATAAAACCAAAAACGTAACGTTTTGCGTTTAAAAAAGTCCCTGACCCTTTCCAAAAAATGCACCGGGTGAAAACGCTCAGATGTCCCATAGGAAATCATGTTAAACGGACTTCTGTGCGTTTCTGGGAAACTCAAAACGCAGCCGAAAATGCATAGGTGTGAACCTAGATTAAGGCCCCATGTACACGGGATGTTTCTGAACAATGGAAACTGACTGCTGGAAAATGTAGGTTAAAAAACGTCTGTTTAGCTGCATTTGCATAATGCTGTTATGCGCGTTTATGCACGTTTGCATTTAGAAGCGGTTTTTTTAAAGATAGGCACAGGAGAAGCTCCCAAATGCCCAGAATGCACTGAAAGTGGTAAATTATTAACTATTTCAGGCTGTTTCAGAGAAATACAGAGAGTAGAAGCAGAGACAGCAGTATGTGTTGAGATTAGCTTAGGTATGAGTTGCTCATTAACATTTCTTTTGTTTCCAAGGGTGGGAAAGGTGTCTGGTGAAGGGAGTCATTAAGGCCACCTGGTGGGGGGATCCCTTATGATTAAGTCCCGGATGTGACAAATCGCGTCAGCGAAGTGACATCGGACACAAGGACCAGGAACCGGAAGTGATACGGTGGCCATCTTTACTTCTGGAAATCGCTGTACTCTCCACATGGGAACTGCCTGGTAATCCCCAGGAATATACGGAGTTACACTATCATCATTTCTTATTATATATGTTTGGAGCCTGGAATATTTGGATCAAGGCTTACGGATAACCATGGAGGGATGGTAATACAGTGTTACTCTGCAATAGCAAAGGAGGAGAAAGTAATTTGTTGGGTGATTTGTGCAACTGTCATCTTAAGGCGTTTTCTCTTTTATCTTTGGTAAGGGTATATATGCCTACTCATTAGAAGTGTCACACTTTTGGAGTGGTTTTCACTGAGTGAAACACATCACGAATTGGCACGAGTGTTGTTTGAAATTTTTCACAAGTGTTTCACTATTTTTGTGATATATTTAATTTTTTTTTTCTCCTTTAGTATTATGGTAATACACTATTTTAGTTTATTTTTATTTTTGAGGTCTTCATAAAAGTCACTGGAAGGAATCAACACTATAAGAAATTTCAAGTTTATTACATCCATCTTTCTAATATTAGTTTGGACTATTGAGACACTGGACACTGTTATGAGTATTGTTGATTGGACTATTATTTATTATCACTTATAAGGGGTGTGAGTTATTTATGTATTCCAATTAGGAATTTGTTTAGTGAGGGGGATATTTGATTCTTTTTAGAATATTTTTAGAATTTTGTACTTTCAAGGGTTGAAAGTTTTTTCTAATTTGAATCCAGAGAGCGATTGGGTCTTTGTGAGATATACCATATTCACATTTTTGGTTTTTATAATTACTTTTAATTAACCTACCTGCATGTCTTTGAAGTGTGTAAGGAAATGCACACTTCATGCAGATGATGTTCTGATTAGGACTAATCAAATAACCCAGTGATGCAATGCAGAAGTGCTAATCACATATATGATTCTTGACAATCATTTCAACGATTCAGCTTGAAAAATATTTTGCCAAGAGAATAGGATGAAGTCATACAAGGCTTAATTCACTAGGCTTGAAATGCATGTTGTTTATTTTCAGACATGGGGACGATATTTTTAACTCCTTTGGCTGCCCTTGGTTTAAATAACAGTTGTAATGGCAAATAATCTTTATAGCTTAGTGAATTAAGTCCATAGTATGGTAATGTAAAAAAGTAAGGTGTGAGTACAATCACCATCCTGCTATGAGAACAGTGGATTCCACTTCTGACCTGCCACCTGTAGATCAGATGGCTCCCCATAGACATCTCTAGATAAAGCTTATGTCTAGCAGAAAATGGAGACAATCAACAAGAGACCATTAACTTTCCTCATTTTATGAATGTGGTTTACAGAACAGAAACATTTTAAATATAAACACTCACCTCAAATTACACCCCTCTGCATATACTGACTATGCTCCTCCCAAAATGAAATATAAATGTATAATACATTCCTTCTGGGAACTGACTGAATGTTCTGACATTGGAATGTGCTTAAGTCAAGTAAGACTTCAAAAGTAGACAGAGCTTTCCCATATGGGAGATAATCTCTTGTATCACAGATGGAGCTTTGTCTAAAATGAGGTATACACAATACACAATAGTCAAGTGTTTGTGGACACCAGTGTATGACACGTACTCTATGACCAAAATTGTGTGAATATCTAATTGTTGGCTTTAGAGGTTTACAATAAAGGATTTGGATAATACTATAGCATACAAAGGCATTTTGTACAATTGTGCTCTTCCAGATTTGTAGTACCAATTTGGGGAAGGCCCAAAGCCAGCTCCACAATGACATGGTTTGATGGGTTTGGTGTGGAGGAACCTGCGTGGCTTGCACAGAGCCCTGACCTCAACCCTATTGAACACCTTTTGGATTATTAGGAATTTCCATTGAGAGCCAAGTCTTCTTGTCCAACATCAGCACATGACCTCACAAATGCTCTTTTGGCTGGATAGACACAAATTTCCACGCTCGTGGAAAGCCTTCCTAGAGGCATAGAAACTACTGATTTCGGGCCATGTCACATTAGTGATCGTGGTGGTTACAGTTCCAAGCTTGTTTAGATTTCCATTAGTCGATAGTCTGACCATAACCAACAGACATTTTATAATAGTTGTAAACCTCCGTCATGAAAGCATATCTCTCTATAGTGTGTACTTGTCTCAATTAAGAGCACTAACTGTCATTTCTGTCTTCTGCCTCGTTCCTCTGCTCTCAGCATGAATCATTTATGACAAGTTTTCCTGACACCAAGAGAAAAATGGAGAGAGGGGAGGGAGATCCAGCTGATGGACAGCCTCAGCTCTGTTCCTGTGAGCTGTGTGAAGGGGTGTGTGTCCCTTCCCTCCAATCACCTCTCAGAGCTCTCCTTACTGAGCTCTGCAGAGTGTAGTTTCATCTCTCCGCCCCCTTTTTTTGAACTCTCAGACATGGTTTATAATTTCAGCACTTTGAGTGGATGCAGAGAAGAGAAGACTGCAGATAGACAGGTAAAACTTATGTACGAGGATTTCTTTCATCTCTGTGCATCACCTGAGGCCAGTCACTTCACTGGGTACATGTACGGGTTTACAAACTCTTTAAGCACCCAGGGGCGGACTGACCATTTGGAAACTCGGGCACTGCCCGAGGGCCCGGGGTCAGTAGGGGACCCCATGAGATGCCCCTGGTACGTTTTTCATAGGCTTTTTTGAGTTTGGGCAAGGACACAGGGGCCCCATGATCCCCTATTGCCCGGGGGCCCCATGATTTGTCAATCTGTCCCTGTAAGCACCCACTCAGATTGTTAATGTACCTACAAATCTGATGCTATGCCATGCATTGGGGGCTCATACACACTATGTTCGCTGAGCTGCGTTCATCTGCATAGATCAACACAGGCTCAACACAAAGGCACAGAAAAAACAATGGTTTTCTATGTGACCTTTTCACGCCACAATGCTTTGTTAAGATGGGTTATAGTATGCTGCATAAAAATTTGTATGCAGCACAACTCACCAGATGTGTCAACGGATGTCATTGCACCACAATGCATCACAAATGGGACACTTTAGTCAAGTGTTCAGACAGAGATTTTAAATTGTAACACTTTAATAAATTTAAAAAAAAACACAGCCCCTACACATTGCGCACCAGCCCACATGAGTTTTAGCATGTGGGCTGTCATGAATGACCCCTAATATGCATTGTTCTAGGGCAGCCCATTTGTTTGAATGGGTTGCCAACACACCGAAAATGACACCTGCAGTATGTTTTCCAATGCAGTGCTTCACAAAGCACAGTATTGCTTTACCATGCATTGTGATGTGCTGCGACATAGGTGTGACGGTTTAGTATAGTGTGGTGCCATTTAATATGATTTACACTGTGAAACATGCATTACCATGCAGTAACACATGGTAAATTGTGCGTTTTACAGCGCTTTACCTCAATGCAATAATCTATATGGGTCCTAAAATATAAGGTCATTTCTGGAAGCAGCAAATCAACATCTTTACCTCTGTTTATAATCTTAAAAACATTCAAATAAAACTGATCCAAAAGCATTATAGCTTCCCTTTAATAAATGTTGCATCTAGAATTTAATTTAATCCATTGTGCTCCTGACTGGTGGTCATGATAGATGTGCTATGGAATGCTCTCAATTTAATGTGCATGATACTACAGTCAATACCTTGACAGGTCCTGTCAGGCACGGGTTATTTTCAGACGCGGCGCAGCTGCGGAATTTTGATCATGGTCAATCAGACAGCCATTTTGTGTAGGGAGCCTTGATTTCCCGACTGATGGAATGACAAGAGGCTGCACAGATCACGGCAATAGTCAGCTATCAGCAGTGTCAGCTTCCTCTATTCTCACAGTTTTCCTAAATAAGGTTTGTAAATCCTGACATAGATTTAGGGATCTCACTCCCTGCTGTTCTCTTTGAAAAGAAAACAACCTGCTATATGTGTCGTTCAGCACAAATGCAAATCTCTCATTAACACACAAGTGATAGAAAAGTTAAGTATTCAGCAAAATGTATTTTTTGTGGTTTAAATATGCCGAATATGACACATAAAAAACTATAACTTTTACCCAAGTATCAATGGTGTCACATAATTGGACAACTGTCTAAGAGGGGATTGGGATCTCTCAATTCCTGTTGTGCCTCTGGGAGAGGAAATAATGAAAAATTTTTGCAATGAGACAGACTGCAAATACAAAAAAAACCCACAAAAAAACAAAACAAAAAAAAAACCTGGCAGAAGTTTTTACCCCTTAACCCCTTTCCACTCTATTCAAAATTAAAAACAGTTCTGGCTTTACATTTACGTTAAAGATGAAGTCCATGCAGTTATAAAAGACACAAATAAATGCAATTCTGCATTAATTAGTAAATCATTAAATGTATTTTTTTAATGCACTAGTTCCTATTAAAACCCAAAACAAAAATGGAATATATTGCAGCTTACCCATCACTAGATGTGGTGGCTGCATCAGTTTTCTTTTTTTTTTGGCTTTTTTCCCTCTGTTTTCACCCAGTGACATGGCCAGTAACACACCTGCAGTATTAGTGAGACACCACTCTGGAGGAATGAGCACAGCAGACAGCAGCATTTTCAGTCTGGGAAGGGGGGGGGGTGTTAAATGTATTAGCAGATTTCAATACAATAACAAATTGAAGCCAAACTCCAGCTCACATTTTATAATCACTTGCAGCAAACAGTTTTTTCCTTTTTTGGGGGTAAAGGTTTTACATGAATAAATAAAAGCTGAACATTTTAATCACCTCTGCCAATGGTAAATGGATGGTCTCATCCATGTAAACTGATACATTCTGATGGAGAGCTTGAGCTTCTGAAAAACAACAGACTTTCTTACTAAGTCACCAGATGATTATAGAAGAAAGGAAGCCTAAAAAGGGAATCTAATACAGCCATCACATCTAAGAGTTGGTCATCTGCAATGTAATAAATGTTTGCTTTTAGTTTAATACTGCTTTACAGTGGCAGTAAACTAATTTTTTACCCACAGGTAAGCTTATAATAAAGCTTACTTATAGGTAAAATTAATATTTCCTAAACGTGCACAGTTTATTAGATATTCTCTCTTTTTTAAAGCTGGCGGATGAACTCTGAAGGAACAGCATACCCCTTGCCGTTCTTTCAGAGTACTGTGCTGTGGCCTGGGACTCTTGTTCGTATGTGGCGTAGTGACATCATCGCGGCTCGGCCTGTCAGACGGAAGGAAGACCGGGTGAAGATGGAAGCCTCTGCATCTGTGAAAGCGCGCCGCTGGAGGGCTTCGGTTTAAGGTAAGTTTTACATAATGTTTTACATAATGTGCTAGTATGTGATGCATACTAGCAAAGTATGACTAGTGATGGGCCGAACACCCCCATGTTCGGTTCACGGTCGATCATTCGAACCTACCGAAATTTGGCAGCAAACTTTGAACAGGAACAATGTACTGAGCGATATCTTATCACATCTAAGCATGCAGTAAGATACCGCTCAGTTACTAAAATACCGCATGAGTTATATTATTAATTCTTCCGGTATTTTAGTAGCGAAAACATTCTTTAATGTTTCCGCTGTCAGTGGGGTTCCCTGATGACAGCTGAATGTCAAAAGAATTGTTGGCATTGCCCGACAATTACAAAAAATTTTTAAAAATGGCGTGGGGTCCTCCCTTCCATCCATACCAAGCCCTTCGGGTCTGGTATGGATTTTCAAGGGAATCCCCACACCAAAATTTATAAGTGGTGTGGGGGTCCCCCAAAATCTCCCCTGAGCATCCCCCCCCTCCTGAACCATACCAGGCCACATGCCCTCAACATGGGGGGTGCTTTAGGGGGGCTCCCTCAAAAAGCACCTTGTCCCCATGTTGATGGGGACAAGGGCCTCTTTCCCACAACCCTGGCCGGTGGTTGTGGGGGACTGTGGGCAGGGGACTTATTGGAATCTGGGGGGCCCCCAGATCCCACCCCCCATGTGAATGAGTATGGTGTACATGGTACCGCTACCCATTCACAAAAAAAGTGTAGAAAAAAATGACAGGAGACAGTCTTTGACAAGTCCTTTATTTAAAACAAGAATAAAAAAAGTCCCCCTGAGGTAGATCCAACATCAATCACGAAACCCACCGCCACTGCCGACCCGAAAAAAGAAGAAAAAAATAAAGCTCTGCTTTGGACGCTGGCTGCTGCCGTCTGACAGATGCGCTGCGATGACAGTTCTTAAATACGGTGATGATATCACAAGGGGGTGGGGTTACCTCTACCCCCTTGTGACGTCATCATGCGCTGTGATTGACCAAAGCAGTGCACCTGACCACAGGTCAGGTGCATTGCTTTGGCCAATCACAATGCACTTTCAGGGTGCAGTGTATTGTGGGGCCTTACTGCGAACACACGAATGGCCCATGTTCGAGTCGAACTTACGTTAGACTCGAACATAAAGCCCATCACTAAGTATGACACTGCCTTGCAGGGGACTTTTTTTTTCCCCTGCAGTTTACTACTGTTTTAAGTACCAAAATTTGACTTGGTATTAGCCTTGCTTGCTGGCGGGAGAAAATTTTTTTAAAATGTATGCCAAATGAATGATATTATATTTGATAGTCCAAAGAGTCTTTAAAAAAGACTGTGGAGTTATTATAAATAAACCATCAGGCGCGCGCACATATACACAAACGCACGCAAAAACACCAACTAATCAATCCAGGCCAGGAATTCCCGTCTGAGTCACTCTGGTTGACTTCTCATATATATGGCCAGCAAGGAATCATAAAACGGATACTGCTCATAATGGTCCCTGAGGAAATCATGTTCTGCTTTTTTTTTTTTCTACGAATTACGTTGATAAGAAATGGTAACAGGGATTTCTCGTGTTCAGAGGTCAAAGTGGGGTAGCCAAGCAAGGGAACAGGATGTCATGAGTTAGATGAGGCTTGAGGGGAAACATCATGGATGGTAAGTCACCTGATGTGGGGCACAGGAAAGCGTATACGTATGAATGAATAAAAATTTTGTAGCGCTAACTACTGAATAAAATTCATTATTAGAATAAACACTGAAGCTTTTGTTTCCCTGTATTTTTACTGGCTGAATCCATTTACAATGGTATATTTAGCCATGGTTTTATTGCCTGGGATTGCCCTCTAAGATTTAAGGTTAGAATGGAAATTCTTCTTGACCTTTTTGTAGCTACACAGATAAGCAATGTCACCTATCAATCTCTTTATTACTGGAGGCCTATACATGGATTTCGAGTAGATCCGAACTCAAAGATTGAAGATTTATTATGTTATAGGAAACATCTAGGAATGTCCAGTGTTCCTAAGCAGTATCCTAAAAAGAAAAACCTTTTATCTGGAATTCCTCCTGAAAAATAGCAATGTACTTCCTAGTATGTCAGAGTGCCCAGGCTCTCCTGTACCTACACCCTCATAGTTGGTTGTATATCTGCAGTGTGAGATCTAATGCACTGCTGCCTCTAACTGTAGTCTCCTGAGATTTGCAGTGAGATTTGTTTTGCATGGGTAAAACACTTTTGCTTTAAAGAATGTGTAAACCCAACATTTCATATTCCTGATATTTGCCTGCTGTACCATGTACTTGTATGAAAAAGTATTCTGTTCTCTTTGTATTGCTTCCTTTGTGTGAAATCCCTGGTGTTCCTGCCAGCTCCTCTACTTTCCTATTAAAAACTGATGACCAGGGGCAGACTGACCATTTGGAAACTCGGGCAGTGCCCGAGGGCCCAGAGTCAGTAGGGGGCCCCATGAGATGCCCCTGGTACCATTTTCATAGGCTTTTTAGAGTTTGGGCAAGAACACAGGGACCCCATGATCCCCTATTGCCCGGGGGCCCCATGAGTTGTCAGTCCGCCCCTACTGATGACACTAGGCATGAAAGCACACCATGTCTAGTTCTGTAGTTAAGCTGGGAACACATGCACCCCTCCCCCCCACAGCCATTCACTGGGGAGACCAGTGTTATGCTGTTTCTCCTCCCTTAGCATTCTGAGCTCCTTATGCAGCTGAGAACAGAGAGTCATGGGAACACTGTCCAGGTCTTCCCCAACTATTTTGCCCTACAGCCAGGCACATAGGCTCACTCACACGTTTCACCAATACCCAGTCTAGGGGTGTTGTTTTTATTTTTGGAGGACTTGGATAGGGATGATGGAGATGTGTGGGATACTCCAAACATAGGAACTATGTACACTTGAGGAATTTATGTAATCTTCAGGAAAGCTATGTAAGAGTCCATACTTGAATCAAACAGTGGACTTCAGCTTTAAGGCAGTCGGAGAAAGTAGTAGCAGTAACAGTGGTAGTAGTAGTAGTAACAACTTCTTTAGAGCCCTAGAGCAGTACCCCTTTAAAAGTAGGCCAGGTGGACAAAGCTCTTTGGAACACCAGCAGGTATCCCCTTTGCTAGACCCGCAGCTGACTTCCTAGCACCAGAGGGTGTTAAATAGCACAAAGTCTCTAAGATCCTTTAGGGATGTTTGTACTCAAAAGACCCAAGAGCAGCTGGATGTCTTCTACTGTGATACCAAACCAGAACTTCAGTAGACAGCCCCTTAGTCAGCATAGCAGAAACCGGGTCTCAGCATTCAGGCCCTCAGGTCAGTCACCTGAGGCCGCATAGCAATGGATGCATTGGAGGGCAACGTGCCTTCCCCCAAGCTTGGACAATCCTACGCAGGAAAGACCCAGAGCAAGTGTTACAAGCAGACAGTAGGGAATTTCTATTTCCAAACAGCTAATATGCAGTTGAAAGACTCTGTTTCATCTGCCAAAAGATCTGCAATTTTGTATGGTTGTGATCCAGACCAGTGGTCTCCAAAGTGCGTCCCGAGAGCCAGATGTGGCCCTTTGCTTTCTTTTATCCACCCTTTGGGGCACTATTTCATCCACTGATAGCAACAATAGGGCATAATTTCCTCTACTGACATCAATGAAAGGGCACAATTCTTCCCAATGATACCGATGATTAGGTAGAATTCCTCACAACGACACCACTGATGGGGTGCCATTCCTGCCATTGACATCAGGACCTTTTCTACTTACAATGGCCAGTCCAGCCCTTCTAAAGTCTGAATGACATTAAACTGGCCCTTTCTTTAGGAAGTTTGCAGACCTCTGATACAGACGATCCCTATCAGATAGCACAGTAAGTCAAGTAACAGTCCTATTTCCTGGTTGAGCTTTTCTATGTCTTCAGTCTGATCAATGGCCTATGGACCAACATCACCACATTAGTTATTCCTTGTCCATTCAGGTTATACAGGAAACTGGGGTGTGTGAATCATAAGACCAGCTGAACTGAATTGCAAGTCCTTTGTCATGTATTTCAAATTTCATGTATTTCAACCTTATTCAACTTTCTCTCATAGAGTTCCACTTTAATGAATGCAAAAAAGGACAAAGAGCCAAAATACATTTTAATCGTGGATAAGTATGCACTAATTGTGTTATAATGGAATTTGTATTGTACTTTCAAGCGTTTCGTATAGTGCCGTATTGCAGCTGAATTGTAACATTTGTATTGACAAACAGCTGAGCTGCACTGCAGTCAGACAGAGGTAAATATATATCTGGATAAGGGATAAGGGTTAGGTCAGGGAAGGGAAGTTTACAGTATCAGTGCAGTTTGTTTTATCCTGTAAGTCAGTGGTTTCCAAACATGGGCTTTTACTTTATCTGACCCCTGGGGCACTAATCCACACACTGATACAAGGCACTGTTCCTCCCACTGACACCAACAATGAGACACCAATCCTTTCACAGACACCAACAAAGGGGCATTATTCTTCCTACTGGCAGCAACAGTGGAGTATTATGTTTCCCACTGACATCAATGGTGGGATGCTATTCTTCCCAATGAAACTACCAATGGGGCACCTCATTGATACCAACTAAGGGACACTTTTCCTCCCACTAATACCAATGATGAAGCACTATTCCTCCGAATAATACAAACCACTGACCTATTTCTCCCACTAATACCAATGATGGAACACTATTCTTACCACTGACACCAATGATGAGACATTATTCCTCCTACTAACACCAATGATGGTGCACTCTTCCTCCCACTGACTTCAACAATGAGGCACCATTACTCCAACTAATACCAATTATGAGGCACTATTCCTCACACTGGTGTGAACAATTGGCACTATTTATCTTACTACCAATGACGGGCACTATTCTTCCTCCTACTGACCACAGGCGTTAAGTAATTTCTTTACACTCACTGACCACCAAGCCTGAGACAAGCCTGATGTCTGTGACCCAGCCCAGATGTGTGGGGCAAAATGCATCAGAGGTGTGGGTGGAGCAGTGCCAGCTGAGGCCATACACTTTGCAAGTGCTGGGTCAGTTTGAGCGGCATCTTTTGAATGCAACTTCAACACTCCTGGATTGGTGAAACTGACGCTTGCTCCCATTTTCTGAGCACTGGTGGGGAGACCCTTGAGCCTTAGCTTGGAGTGGCACTGCAACTTTTTTTTTCATTTTCAAAGCTAGAGACTTTGGGGTTGATTTACTAAAAGCAATTAAACTGTGCACTCTGCAAGTGCAGTTGCTCCAGAGCTTAGTAAATGAGCAGAAGCTCAGCTGACTTCCATCATCCAATCATGTGCAAGCAAAAAATGCTGTTTTTTTATTTTCCTTGCACGTGATTGGGTATTCTTGGCAAAGGGAAGCTTTCCCTCATTTACTAAGCTCTGGAGCAACTGCACTTGCAGAGTGGAATTGCACTTTGCAAAGTGCAGTCTATTTGCCTTTAGTACAGCGATGAGCAAATCCTTTGGCACTATATAAACTCGATGTAATAATAATAATAGTAAATCAACCCCTTTGTCTAATCTCACTGATGCCAGGGCATTTTCTACTCCCACTGCCCACAGTCCAGCCCCTCTAAAGTTTGAAGGACAATAAACTGACCCTTTGATTCACCCCCGGTGTACATCTATACAGTTGGTGCCGCTGCGGATCCACGCGAAAATCCGTGCAGCCGCACCACCCGCAAAGAGAATTGTGGACACCGTATTTAAGAACTGTCATCACGGCGCATCTGTCAGACGGCAGGTACGCAACCATACTGGGAACCGAGGTTCCCATGTGGGCTGCATTTTCCAAAGTAGTGCAGGGACTTCTGTCCCTGCGTGTCATAGGCACGAGAATCCATTCAAATGAATGGGCTCTTGTGTCCGTGCAAAACGCAGCCCACACGGCCGCATAGGTGTGAACTTAGGGTAAACAGTGCTTTAAGTGACCAAAAGACTGAAAGCAATTAGGAAATTGATTAAAAATACATTTCAACAGGCACTATAGTTATTTTGATTAACTGTGAATTTTAATTGTTTAGTTATACAGAGCTAGGGAATAAGTGACAATCTGGATCATAGGCTAGGAAGACCTTTTGTAACTTTATGTAACTCTCGAACTGCCATCAAATTTGTCACGTGTATGGCCAGCATGGCTGTATATGGGAACATATTTCCCTAGAGACCAGAAAAACCAGCAATAGTATATTACAAGGTAGTTTATGTAAAAGCAGCTCTAATAACATTCATGGATGGATACACAAATGTTTCAGAGGAATATCAAATCAGAAGACATTCAAAATGACGGTGGAACGGGGAGTCAATACTTTCCTCTACACACAAGACTTGCTCTCCAGTATTCCCATAAAATAATTTTGCCTACATAGCCTATTATATCAACTTCAAATACAGTATCTCATTTTGTATGCAGTCACTGGAACTTCCAAATACTCCAAATACACGATTGTGAATATTCTAAGTAAAGATATCAAATAATGTAAGTTTTTTTTTATTTTAGGTTTAATGTTTATTTAAATATACATTACTAACTGCTACTTTATATAAACCAGTTGATGATTTAGATCTACTTCAAAACGCCGCTCTTCCTTTTTTTCACTTGGGAACCTGGATAATTCAGAATTATTCAAAAAGGGAATGCAAAAAGCAAAGTGAATGTGCAAAGTGCAGTAAGTCTAGGCAGCCAGTAATAAAATGTATATTAAAGAAAATGTAAATTCAATCACTAAAACCTCATATAAGTTTTAAAGCTCAAATCCGCGTTCTCTGGTACTTTAAATAATTTGCTTTGGCCTGCCTGGACCAAACAAATTATTTGCATGCCAAAATGGACTGGCTGCTGCTTAGGCTGTAACATACTGTACTGTAGCAGCTTGTGCTGAGGTATAGAGAGAATTGCCCATACTGCATTACCACCATTTAAAAGAAGGATTGTTTTTTATAAATAAACACAAGGCTTTCTTTGATTGGCCAAGGTGGATTAGCAGGCAAATAACATTGCGGATGATTGAGGGGAAGGAGCTGAGCCCGGAGTTAAAGTTTGTTGTAAACTTCTGACATGAAAATTAACAAAGCATATCCCTTGTATAATGTGCACTTGCCTGAATCCAAATCAGAGTGTGATTTCTGTCTGTAGTCTGGTTCCACTGTTATCTGCATTTCTAACAGTCTGTGCCAACTCCAAGGGATTTAGGGGGGTGGGGGTTGAGGGAGCCCTGTTACAGTCTGAGCTGTGCATGTTTCCATACAAGATTATGTAAAGAGGGCAGTGTCCTTTCCCTACACTCAAGTCTCATATTACACTCAGTTTTCCTCTCTAAGCTGTGCACTGTGTAATATTAGATCCCCGCCCCTGCCTTCTGACCATCAGAAACCCTGTGTAAACTGTACGCTTTGAAAGACAGTAGATAGGGTTGATCACTTCACTGGGTTTATGTAAAGTGGTTGTAAAAGTTGATTTTTTTTTCTTAAAATAACAAACATGTTATATTACCCTATCTCGATCCCTTACTTCCTTTTCTGGAGTCCCCCGCCAGCACTCTGAGTGCACCCAAAGCAAACCAGCTGCTGCTCCCAAGATGGGCTGTGTGCATCCATGGACACACATGACATGGCTTGGTCATGAACCACTTTAACATGTTAACCACTTTCTTACCAGGCTATAGCCAAAATATGGCTACAGAGCGTCTCTGCTGTTCCTAGAGGGCATCCATGGAAGTCCTCCTGTATCCATGGTTCCCATAAGCCCCCCCCCCAATCACAGCAGCCCTTTACCATGTGATCAGCTGTGTCCAGTCACAGCTGATCACATTCTAAACACACTTGCCGGTTATCGGCAGTACTTTCTCCATGCGTTTTCACAGCCTGAGGAGAGCAGAGCCGGTAATCGGCAAGCGTAACAAGGGCATGTACACAGATAATCAGGGCACTGATTATCAGTGCCCTGATTATCAGTGCAGCCCCATCAGTACTGCCTAACAGTGCCCATCAGTGCCTCCTCATCAGTGTCACCTCTCAGTGCTTCCTCATCAATGCCCCCTATCAGTGCCACCTATTATTATTATTATTATAGAGTATTTATAAGGCGCCAAAGGGTACATTAATGCCCATCAGTGCCCATCAGTGCCACCTATCAACGCCCACTAGGGCTGCCTATCAGTGCCACATCAGTGCAGCCTCATCAGTGCTTCCTCATCAGCGCCCATCTGTGCCACCTCGTCAGGCCCATCAGTGCTGCCTCATCAGTGCACATAAGTGAAGGAGAAAAATTACTTATTTGCAAAGTTTTATAACAGAAACAAAGAAATTTTCTTTTTCTAAATTTTAGGTCTTTTTTCATTTCTTTAGCAAAAATAAAAACCCAGTGGTGATTAAATATCACCAAAAGAAAGCTCTATCTGTCTCAAAAAAATGATAAAAATTTCATATGGGTACAGCGTTGCATGACCACGCAATTGTCATTCAAAGTGTGACAGCACCGAAAGCTGAAAATTGGCCTGGGCAGGAAGGGGGTGAAAGTGCCCTGTAGGCAAGTGGTTAAAGAGGAACTTCAGTCTTTAAAAAAAAATGAAAAGTCAATAAATAGACACCCACCAGACCTGGGATCCAGCGCTGTCTTCAACCGGACCAGTTCTTAACTGGGTTCTTAAGGTCCCAGATGCCGCCATCTTGACTGTGGGAAACTGGCTGTGACTTCCTGCACCAGGTGCGGTGTGCCTTCCCGTGTGACATGTCCCAGAAGGTTGGGGGTGGGTGGGGACAACTTCCAACTAGGCAAGAAAAGTGGAAGTGTGGGGGAGGAGGAGGATGAATGGAACGTACTTTAAGTGAAATTCTGATCCAATATAATTTTTAAAGTTATTTTAAATATTTTTAAATCTTTCATTTACTAACTTTATATCAATAATGACAGCACTCTGTCCCTGTCTGCCAATTGTGCTCTTTTGTTGTCATTCTGTCACCCAAGCTTCCAATGAAGACTATGAGCGGCTGTTTCACCACACATTAGGCATGCATAATCCAATGTTGCCACCATAAGGGAACCCGCGATGAGAAATGCCATAGAGCTATCGCTGGAGTGCATACAGACAGGAAGTGACCGCAAAGTGGCTGCAAGAGATCAACAGCACTGAGATGCAACAAAGAATGGAAAAATGGTAAAAACAAGTCTTTTATTATATATATTTTTGGCAATTGGTTATGACCTACAATGCTTTACCAAACTTAGGGGTTGATTTACTAAAGGCAAATAGACAGCGCACTTTGCAAAGTGCAGTTGTACTCTGCAAGTGCAGTTGCTCCAATGCTTACTAAATGAGCAGAATATCTGCTGACTTCAATCATCCAACCGTGTGCAAGCAAAAATGCTTTTTTTTTTTCCTTGCAGGTGATGGGTATTCTTTGCAAAGTGAAGCTTTACCTCATTTACTAAGGTCTGGAGCAACTGCATTTGCAGATTGCACAGTCTGTTTGCCATTAGTAAATCAACCCCGACATGTCATCCATTAAGATTTCTGCATGTTTTTTAAGGCTCCGTTCACACCAAGGCGTTTTTTAGTGCTTTTTGCTTTTTACAGAAATGCACTACAGTCCATTTAACATGGCTTCCTATGGAACATGTTTACATCTATGCTTTTTTGATCTGCTGCGTTTTTGTAAAGGGTCAGGGACTTTTTTAAAAACAAAAAGCAGCATTTTTACTACAATAGAGGTCAATGGTGAATCTGCTGGAATGCATGGTAGTGCGTTTTTGTCACGTTTTTGCCGTGTTTTGCGTTTTGCATTTTTATTCTGCCCAGCAAAAAGAAATTCTACTTTAATTTCTAAAAAAAAGAGCTGAACATGGTAGAAACGCATAAAAAATTAATAAAAAATGTGCGTAGAAAAGCGGAAGACGAGCTGCGAAAAGCACTGCAAGACAGACAAAAAGAAAACTGCATAGGTGTGAATGGAGCCTAAAAGAGATACTATTGTTAGGATACAAGTGAATTAATCAAATAGTTTTTTGATTTAAATACCTTCTAAATCTTCCCATATCATATTAAAATTGATGATTTAAAGCAGAAGTTAAAATGTTTAGTATTATAACTGCACCTTCTGGACAAAAACAACAAACTAAGTACTGCAGATGGCACATATGTACATCTTTAAATTAGTTACATTTTTCTAAAAAGTTCTAAGTAAAAGCTCTCGGCAGCTGAATAGTGGCTTGAAGAAAGTATTTTCGATTGCGGTGGAATTTCAACAGAGACATCCTTCCTGAGCTCATCATTGAAGGAATTGGGTAACAGGCATGCTGCACAGACTGACAAGCTCTGTACTGTCATTCAACCTATTGACAAGCTCTTCACTGATATTCATATTTGTAATATCTGAGAAGCAAAATGGTTAGTAAGCAAAATAGATGTTTGACAATAAAATTGTTAAGATACTCAAGATATGCAGTTACCACAATAGCCCAACAAGCCTTAAGCAGTTCCCCCCACAGTGCCACATCAATGAATCTAAGGCCTAATTATAGTGGGAAGAGCCTATCTACACACAGGATCATGCTCAGAAGCTTCCACCACACATATATGAAAATGGTGTCACCGGTAAACTCTTATGTTGTAACTATGCTAAGTCTCTGATAACCTCATCTTGCCAGCTGGTGTTACGATCTTGGAAGTAACTCAGGGAGTAGCAGACTGTCACATTTCACATTATTTCATAGTTTAAATTACATTAAGAGCCACCTGACAGCACTATGTTGAGAACCCCAGGTCAAAAGACCAGATGTTTTCAATCTGCAATATCAGTGAAATGATAAGATGTAAACTAACAACAAATCAGATGCATACAGGAGCTTAGGAGTGCAATAGTAGGACCAATAAAGCTGTAAAGAGCCATATTTCTGAATGTAGGTAGGAGTTTATGGTATACCAAAAGGGGAGATTTCCTACCACTTCCTGTCCTGTAGACATAGCAGCAAGTAGGAGGAAATCTTTGCAAAGTGAGGGAAATCCTCTCTGACAGTTGTCATTAAGATAGGGAACCCAGAAGGAATATTTTCCCCTCTATTCTTATTCCGGAGTCAACTGAAAAATTTGAATTTTCCATCATTTTCCGACCCATTGACGATGGTCACCAACAAAAAGAATGTTTCTCCTTAGCGGTGACACAGAGAGCAATAAAAAAAAGCTCAACATGGAGAGAAGGTCAGCACCAGGGGCGGACTGACCATTTGGAAACTCGGGCACTGCCCGAGGGCCTGGGGTCAGTAGGGGGGCCCCATGAGATGCCCCTGGTACCTTTTTCATAGGCTTTTTTTACTTTGGGCAAGGACACAGGGGCCCGATGATCCCTTATTGCCCGGGGGCCCCATGAGTTGTCAGTCCGCCCCTGGCCAGCACTCAAAAAAAGTCCAAGTTGAAATTTTCACTGAAGTCCCATACCAGAAAAAAATACATTTTGGGGGAACCCAGGCCCCTTTTATTAAGGATAAAGATAGAACTGGCTGGTGTGTTCCTGAAACATTGGTGTTTTTTTCTGGTTTAGGAGTTCATTGAATATTTTCACTTGGACTATACCTGAGTGCTGGCTTTCTGCTCATTTAGAATTTTCCATGGTACCACCTGTGAGCATGGTACCTATCCTTATTTATGGTTCAGAAGTCTGTGCGATACTGTATATGTTATTTCTAGCAAAAAAAAAACTGACAGGGGTTCCAAACCCTCAGCACTTTGCCTAAAACTGAAAAAATAGGCGGAAAGGACCATAAAATATATATGTTGATTGTCTGCTGTGGGAAACAATTTTCAAGTGAAAATGATTGCAGCAGAAAAAATGGCTAGTGTTTATATAGGTAGCCTACTGCATGTACATGTGTGTCAGTTTGTGCTTGTGCATACAGTATATAGCCTAACAAATACATGTAATCCATCCTCTCATAACAGATGAAAATCAATTTTCCATACCAGCGACAGGTACATTCATCTTTGTTGCACTGCCATAATTACAGTGGACTAAGATGAATTGCATATATTGTAGTTACCATGGCTGTCTGCTGCAGAATGCTGTGTGTAGCTGGAGGATACAGGAGGAAAGAGGGGAGAGGGAGAAAAAATATTCACAGACTTGTACTTACTGAGCTCTGCAATACTTCCCACACGTGTGGCAAGCAAAGACTGCTCTATAGTCCTCAGTTCTGATTGGCTAAACATCTGTACATCACCTGGTTTATTGGGTCTTTGGTGCTCTCTATGGAGGTTCAAACTGTCTGGAAGGCAGAGGACTCCTGAAAATACAAAACCAAAAGAAATAAGATTGCTGCACTCTTAGCCTTACAATTATATAAGGTCATCTATTTATGGTCAAGAGCTCGTTGCCCACCTAAAGGGTAATAACCGAGATATCACTTTAGGGTGGAGGTCGGTGGGTTGAGTCATCCACTGGCTTCTTGCATCTATTCCAGTCAGTTTCCAGGTCTTCCCACCCTCCACAGCCATTAGGAGAATTGAGGGAGCTCTCCATTTCCCCATAGCTTTCTCACAAGGTGAAGGAAAAATTGGAAACCCCAGAGAGAAATTTTCCAAGGTATTATCGACTCTCAACGAGAGGATAGGAAAGTCATCCACAAGTATGCAGTAGCAATCATAATGAATGATGGGGTTACCCTACCTACATTTTGGTGTGTAATAGCTTCAAGACTGTAGTAGCATCCTCTGAAAGTGGATGTAGGCATACCCATATAGGACAAAACTTCTTTTTTGTTCGGATTTAATAGGGGATGGTTAGACCCTCTGCCAACTTTATCTAGGTCATGGTGTAGCTAGTAGTAATTAGTCACATTTAATTTGTTCTGTAATGTTGATGGCATTTCATAGCTTATCCAAGCCACTTTTTCAGTTCCAATGACAAAAATGCTGGGTATCTTCCAGACACTCATTAGAACGGAATATGTGGCTTGGAGAAGCTACGAAACAAATCATCTTGAACACTACAGGACATGTCCAGTTAAATGTGACTACTACTAACTAAAGCATCTGTCAAGCTATTATTGCTGTTTAAAACAAAAATATGGACCGCACTATGGCTCTTCACAACCCAAACAACAAAAACAAAAATGACTGGTGCAGCTGTTCAGGTGTATACCACTGATGCTGAACAAAAAATAATTACAGCGCTCAACAGTGAAAATCAACCGTGTCCTTCCAAATGTCCAAGTGAACCTTCAAATAAAAACTTTCAATTCACAATATGCGTGTATATTCTTCTCAAAGTGCTCCGTGCTCAAAAGGCTTGATAAAGTGACAGGTGCTCTTTAAAAATTGCTCTTGAAAAGTTCTCTTCTTATAGTGACCCCCTTAGTGACCACACTCAGATTTGATGAACCCCTTGCTTTTGCAAACTACACTTTATCTGGCGGTGGGTATTTCTTTTCATTTTGCCTTCCTGTCGCTTATCAGTCCTTCCTTCCAGCCATGTTCTTAACATTGGATGTCCCGTACACTGATGGGAACCAAAAGAAGAGAGGATGCCCTCAGTGTAATACTGACTGAAGACAGAGGGTCCCGGTCAGGCATCTGTTCTTCATGCTGCGGTTCTGAGACTTTCTGCTGAACACTGCCATTTGAATGTGATGTAAGAAGCCCCAGCAGACTTACAGATGCCACTCTATAATATTCTTTGCTTCTCCCCTGGCCCCTACATAAGAGACTGAAGTTGGGCCAGCACAGACAGTAATGAGACACTGTAAGAAGAGGAGAGGGCTATGACATGTAAGGATGGAGGGGCTGTGCTATGCATTTGAAATATTGTGTACAGGGGCACAAGTAAGAATTAAAAATTCTTGATGTTTGTTGACAGGGTCTCTTTAAGCGTTCCAGGTTTGGGGACTTCAGGTTTGCTCAGAAAAAATTAAAACATTACATTGAGGGACCTGTGGGACCCTGCTTTTAACCTAAAGTTAGGATTATTGCTTCTTCACAATGACAGGTTTACTTAAACTCTGGGTTCCTTGGGAGAAACAGCAAGCCAGTGGGTGAGTCAGTTTACCAGTGTTTACCCATAAATTAAATATTTGTTCTAAATTAGCTGGTAAATCTCTATTAACAGATTAATAAAATGCATGCAATGATCTTATAAATAGACTTAAATACTAATTAAAGGGTTATTTAATTATCAAACAATGGATTAGAGAAATACTAGTGCTATTGTCCAAAACAGCCAATCAAACGTGAGCTTGCATTTTCTAACATGTACAGGAAAACAAAATCTGGCCAATGCCTTCAATTTGTTCCAGTTTTTCACTGTTTGGCATTTGATATTTGCTCTACATATCTTTAATTGGTACTTATACCTTTGTGACATAATACAGTGGCTATATATATATATATATATATATATATTTATTATATATACACATGTTATTGTCAATACATATAGGATTGACAACAAGGTGAGGATGAACTGTAGAGACTTTATTTGAATGCAGAGTATAAAAACGTTCCAGAAGAAAAGCAACAATAACACTTTTCAGTCAAACAAGACCTTACTCATAGTAACTATAAAGTCTCTACAATTCATCCTCACCTTGTTGCCGATCCTATATGATTGACTTATTGGTTCAGCGGATGGAGACCGCAGGAGTCACTGGGTGAGATCGTTATACCTTCTGGAATATGTCATGAGGGTTGCAACACTTATCTTTTGCATGTAAAATATGTTATTGTGCTCCATATTTTATTGGCGCTTAGCCCATATGTATATCTTGATAAAGATGAGCTAAGCCCATGGAAATGTCAGACACAATAAAACTTTTTCTGTTTGCTTTAATTTTCCTACTATAAGACCTGTGAATGCCTCCTCAACACTTAGGCCCCATGCACACAGTGTTTAACTCCAGTGCATGTGACTTCAGTATTTAGGTGTCCCGTCCAACCGCTGCTGGCAGAATGTTGAATGCTATGAGAGTATGAAAGTTGTGCGGCTGAATGGAGCAATTAGCTGAACATTTAGGGTGATATTCAGGGACAAATGCCCAAATACCCAGAAAGTATGAAGTCCCTTCTATGTGTATGTGTGTGTATATACAGTATATGTTTGCAGGAACCTGACTATGACACCTTGTGGGACATCTCATTTCAAACATTTCCAAGCCATGAGTATTAATATGGATTTGTTCCTCTTCCTTCCCCCCCATCTTTGCAGCTATAATAGCCTCCACTCTTCTTGGAAAGCTTTCCAAAAGAGTTTGGAGTATCTGTAGGAATTTGTACTAATTTTGCCAATAGAACACTTTTGGGGTCAAGTATTGATGATGGATGAGAAGACCTGGCTCACAGTCAACATTCCAAATTATCCCAAAGGTTTTCAGTAGGGTTGAGGTCAGGGCTCTGTATAGGCAACTCATGTTCCTCCACACCAAATTCATCAAACCTTGTCTTTATGTACCTGGCTTTGTACACAGGGGTACAGTCATGCTGGAAGAGAAAAGGGCTTCCACAAACTGTTGTACATTGCTGGAAGTGTACAACTAAAATGTCTTCATATACAGTAGTATTAACAGTACCCTTCACTGAAAATACCTGCATTCAATACTTAGAGGGGTGTTCATGTACTTTTGCCATATAGTGTGCATACGGTATATTAAATGGACAATACCTGTGCTCCCTTGTGGCCTGTTAACTTGCGGGAGCCCTTAGTCTAACCCCCATGACAGAAACAGTATAGAGATGATCTATTATATTAGACTGAATATACCCTAAAATCCAGAGGTTCTGGTTGCACAGTTGGCCCAGTGATATAATGGAATGATTTGCATGGCCCCTTCCACTGTCCCTAAATAAGGGGATTAAACCCCTGGTGTGTTGTATCTATAATGGAAATGATGACAAGTAAATACTCTCCGTTTTAAGAAGGCTCTACTCTGTCTTGCAGTATCTGAATCTTGCAGTGTGCCACATGGCAAGGGTTAAATGCTCGTTTAGTCTAATGGTACAGAAAAAGGCAGTAATACTTATCCTATTCCTCACTTCCATGGGCTTCCTCCCAGCTACATGACTGGTCCACCAATGCCACATATCTTGCTGCTCTTGCAGTTGCAGGCCCTCAGAACAGTATTCTTGACTTGTACGTAAGGACAGTGAGAGCCCCCCACAAACCTGAGCATCAGACAGAGGAGAAGATTGCCAGAGGAGCGAGGAATATGGTAAGTATAGCTACTTATTCTGTTATCCCCAGACAAAATGAGCACTTAACTCTTGCACTGTGTGGGGAAAGCCCCATTGCAAGCATAATTTTTAACTTCTGGAGTTCAGCTTTAAATACATTAAAATAAGATGCCAAATTATGATTTATTTTTTTTAATAATGAAATCTTTTTATTAAATGCCTTCTAATGTTATTTCTTTAGTATTCTTTGCAGTGGAAATTCCATTCATCCTGAAAGAAACTCCTTCTGTTTAATTATATAGAAACAATTTGTTCTAATGCTACTGAAGCAGTTACTGAGCAGCAAGAGAAAGGACTGCAGAAAAGAGTGGATGACATAGGATCTGCTCTAAAAATGGAATAATCTCTTTACACAATTCCAAAGGAAATGTCATTATTTAACTGTTATATACAAAAGAGAAATACAATTTGAGAAGAATGGACTTGGGAGTTAGTATACTCCTCTACTGAACTGCTTTTCCTGCTTCTTTGGCAATATCATCCTTCAGCTTCATAAATTGTATTTCTGTTTTTAACTCTTATATCAAACCACTGACATATGCACTCAGGGCATACAGTTTTTTTAATGTACCTTTCCAGCACCTATTGGCCTTTCATTTTACCTCCCGCCACTCCGTTTAGTGGTAGGAGCCAAAAGAAAAAGCTGATATGGAAGAGCACATAACCCATGCCACATGGGTCAGTCAGCATTGTCACACAGGACATCCATAGACGGCTCAAAATTCAGCCGAGTAGAAATTTCGTATCAGTTGTACAATTACAGGTGATACGAAATATATTTTCTAATGCAAGTTTTAGGGTTACAGAATGAATTAGTGTGGGGGTTACAGGGAAGAGAAGTGTGAAGGTTTTGATGGAGGGTTATTTTTAAGGTTACAGGGAATGTTAAGGTTGCAGGGGGAACATGCAGGCTTAGGGTTACAGGAAGGGTTAGTGTTAGGGTTACAGGAAGGGGGTATTGTAAGGGTTATAGGAAGAGTTAGTGTTAGAGAGAGTTAGTTTGAGCAGGGCTTATGGTAGGGTCAAGGCCAGATTTCTGAAGAGCCAATTAAGACTTGAACTAAGGCAATGCACATTCACCAACACCTTATGTTCTTGGCTCCAGGTTAGGGTTAAAGTAAGAGTTAGGGTTACATGGAGAGTTATTGTAAGGGTTATAGAAAGAGCTAGTGCTTGAGAGAGTAAGTCTGAGAAGGGCTTAGGGTAGAGTCAAGACTAGATTTCTGAAGAGTCAACAAAGACTGCGGACTAGGGCAATGCACAGTCACCAACACCCTCCAGGTTAGGGTTACAGTAGGGATTAGTATTAGGGTTACAAGGAGGGTCATTGTGAGGGTTATAGGAAGAGTTAGTGTTAGAGCGATTTAGTTTGAGAAGGTCCTATGGTAAGGTCAAGATCAGATTTCTGAAGAGCCAATAAAGAGGGTGACATAGAGTCACCAACAGTCACGAACAGCTTATGTCCTGAGCTCCAGACTGCTGCTTTATCTATACAGTTTGTATATTTCCTGATGGAATAGTGTCCTGTGTCTGTACACCTAGAACAGAATCACAGCTTATGGGTGAAGATCTTGGTGGCTGTAGCAAACACTCAAACAATATTTTTGAAGGTCAACATTTGGAAGGGTTCCATGTAAACAGTAAGTCCTAAGAGATCTTCAAGCCATAAGCTCCAGGTTTACTAATGCCAAGTGGGCAAACTGTCTCTTTATGCCTTTACAACCCCAGCCTCAGCATGTCTTGTGTGGCTATGATGTTTAAACTCATCAGCGTGATACCAAGGCTAGTTTGTTGACTGGAAGAGGAGAAGGGTGATGAGACAGCCGATCTAGTGGTGTAGAAAGCATACATTTGAACCTTGATAGGGAACCAGTCTCTACTGTGTGAGCTTTGGGCTAAAACCAGCCCGTATCAATCTCTTAGCGCTCACAGCTAGTGTATAAAGTTTAAAATACCCTTTCCAGTTCCATACTGCTGCTTCTAAGAACCATATACAGTATAACAAAACAAGGCAAAAACACAATACAACAGTACGCTGTATGACAAAGATTAATAAGACAGTTCCTACAAGAAAAGGACCACACCCAAAGCTGTAAAAGAAACCTATATTAAAGAGCTATAGCATTTCATATGAGTTTACTTTGAACTCTAGCTCCCCTGTGAAAATGTACTTAAAAAATAAACAAGGACTCTATTGATCCATTATCACATCATTTGACTCTATTTTACAGATACAAGTTTTGTGTTTTTATATGATTATTTTTACTTTTGTGATCTTATTTTGTCAGTCACACATGAAATCTTTCTTTTGTTGTACTGGCCTTTATAGCAAATAAAATGTTCAAAACATGTTTCTGTATCTTGACTACCTCATCAGCCTCTTAGAGAACAAGACAAAGGCAAACATCAGGGAAATGTTAAAGAATTAGCAGACAGCACAGTGATGGGAAGATGAGTGCAAGCTGCTGCAGTGATGGCAATAGGGCTCATGCACATGACGTTTATAATATAAAACAAAGGATATTGCTGGAATTTTAAGTTGTCCAAATGCTAAACAAACTTTTGTGTAAGATGTACATACATACAAGTGTGCATAGCTAATGCAAGCCTATTGGTTGCTAGGATGCAGGGAGCTATAGGGTTCATGAAAATGGGTGTAGAGTTTACAATGTAAAACAAAGCATATTGCTGAGAGTAAGATCCTGCATTTAGGTTGTCCAAACTCTATACACATGCAACTCTTGTGTAACGTATACATACATACATACAGGCATCCAGAGTTAATGCAGCCTATTGGTTGGAATGACACAGGCAGCTAAAGCCGCCCAGCATCCTTTGTTGCTAGGTTTCAGGAGGCTTATGCTGCCTAGTGTCCATCATTGCTAGGCTGTAGGTGGCTTTGCTGCTTAGCATCCTTTGTTGTTATAATGCATGTCACTATGGCACCTAGTATCCTGCATTGCTAGGATACAGGTGTCTGTTGCCACTTACCCTCATTTTTTGCTAGGCTGCAGACAGTCCTTGTACCCCAGTAGAGTATATTTGTGCAACATGCATGTGAACATTAGCATTTTACATGAGTAAAATGCGGTCCATATGCAGGACCATCTGTACAAATTTTTTTATTTGCTGTTACGGATCTGAATGCAGAGCAGGTTTACTGATCTTTGCACAGCTGTATGCATGGAGCAATAGTAACCATACATCCATGTACACATCTGTAAAAAAGGCATGTACATGAGCCCTTTAGGAACCCTTAGCTTTGCCCCAAAGCATAGGTTCATTTTAAGCCTAATATCACAATTAAAGGATAACAAATGAAAACTAGAAAATCTACAATTTCTGGGGAAATTGTGTGAAGTGTTCTTGCCTGCACCAGTAGTCTACAACTGGAGTGGGCAGAGTAGCTTTTGTCACTCTGCTGCCTGCTCACACACCTGAGTTTCTATGGCAACTCACTTTACAGCAAGGGCAGAGGAGCGGTTAAAAACAAACTGCTCCAACTTGCTCACTTCACTGGCGGTTGCCATCTTCAAACGGTTGTAGCTTTAAAACTATAAATCCTACAGTGAAGAGCTTTATATTGTGAGAATCATAAGACCCAGACCTACATTTTGCTGCATAGTATTTCTCTGATATATTAAAAATGAATGCACAGTCGCAGTGTAGAAATTGCCCTTCAAATTTGAGGTGTCTAGAGTGGAGTTTCAATGAATGGGCAACGTGAGTTGCAAACAAATGGTCATATTATGAAAACTATCAGGACTATGGCTTAGCCGTGGACATTTTTAGTGGCAGCAGGGATAGCTGAACGTTTTGATATACGATTTGTGTAGGTGGGCTTGAAAATGAGGGAGTGATGGCAGTTTAGAAATCATGTCCTGATTTTTCAGCTCACACTCTAGCTTTTGTCAGCTCCCACTCCAGTTTTGAACATTGCGCCATTCATTCCTATGGGACCAATTTCACCAGAAAAACGCCGATATTTTGTGAACCATTCGGCGAAATGTTCCACAAAGTAATAGCACACCAATCGGGAGCAATCCGCACGTTTCGGTATATTACTGTCTATGTCGTGTAAAAACTGTGGGAGGAGTTAGGGTGGTAAATTTGGCTATAATAAGAATATATATGTGAGATAACAATAAGTGTTCTTGCAAGAACACTTAATAACAGTAAATGGTCTTGCCATGCAAGAACACTTAAAAAGTAATGGTAAAACAATACCATTGTAAATCATGCTGTATCTGACTTTCTAAGGACTGAGAACATGAGATGTGATGTACTCCCTAAATAAAACAATCTAGGAAATAAATCTTAAAAGCCTCTATTAATCACCGCTCACTGGAAGAATTCCACTTTATTTTATTTTTTAATAGTGTGGAGGATTGATAGCAAACATGATGCAAGTGTGATTTAAAAAGCTGCCACCCCCTGAATCTCTGCCTCACGTCTTCCAAAAAGATCCTTACAACAGACAGTGTGTCACTGATATTTCCAAGAAAGATGGTTTACTCATTTTTAACAGAAACCCTATTAATGGATAACACCTGCTAAAAATAAGATAGAAATATAGCTGAAATGCGTATATAGGAACAATTTTACTGGATAAAAGATGTGAATGGTATAGTAGTTGTGATCCACCTACACTCCTGCTGCATAGATCATAAACTGGAGTGTGGGTGCACTTTACAACCTGCAGTTCTGTACACTGTGTCACTGCTCCGCCTACTGGATGCTCATTCGATTGCTGGTACCACTGGTAACACCCACCATAAGCTTTCTCATATCTGTAAGCGAATCAATGTACACCTTCCACACACAGCACAGCCTGTGATTGAGCATGCATGACTATCCCCAGGACAAGTGGCTTATGGGGGCAGTCGGCCGAGAGGAGGAGCTAGGAGCGCCAGTGGGGAAAGAAAAGGAGGATCAGGGCTGCTCTGTGCAAAACCACTGCATAGAGCAGGTAAGTAAGACGTTTGTTATTTGAAAAACAAAAGGTTTACAATTGCTGCAATTCTTTTTATTTCATGGTATTTGCACAGCGTTTTTTTCAAATGCATTTAAAAAAAATACACTTTAATGAATTAAAAAAAAAAGAACATAATATATACCCCAATTATTCTGTACAATATAAAAGATGATGTTACGGCGAGTAAATAGATACCTAATATGTCATGTTTTAAAACTACACATGCTCCTGGAATGGCAACAAACTCTGGTACTTAAAAATCTCCATAGGCGACGCTTTAAAAATTTTTGCAAGTTACCTGTTTTGAGTTTCAGAAGAGGTCTAGCACTAGAATTATTGCTTTCACTCTAATATTTGTGGCGATACCTGACATATGTGCTGAGAACACCGTTTACATATGCGTGTGCGACTTACGCATGCATTCACTTCTGTGAGCAAACACAGAGAGATGGGGGTGCTTTAATTTTTTTTACCTATTTATTTTATTTATTATTTTTTATGCCTTGTTGATGTCAGAGGTCAGAGGAGAATGGGCAAACTGGTTGCTGTGACAGTCCGATGGTAGGGTCAGAATTTGATGTAAACAACATGAAAGCAAGGATCTATTCTGCTTTTTATCATTGGTTCAGGCTGGTCATGGTGGTGGTGTAATAATGTGGGGGATATTTTCTTGGTACTAGGAAGGTGTACCTAATAAAGTGGCCGGTGAGTGCAAACATCCCTTGTAATAGAAATAAGGATGACAGGTTCTCTTTAAGGAGAGATCTGGGGTCAAAAAGACCCCTTTACCTCTAAAAGCAAACAATAAAAAAAAATACTTTTGTCGCTCCAGTCCTCCAAGGTCATAGAGGTGATCAGAGATGATAGAGTTTCTTATCACTTCTGTGACCAGCCTGCTGCACCAACGTATCTTTTATTGGGCACGCCAGTTGAAATGGTAAGCCCGAGAAACACCAGTAAGCAGCAGGAGGTGGGGATGTCCCCTCCCACTGCTAATGAAAGTGATCCAGTGGCTAATCGGCCACTGGGACCACTTTCTTGAGAAAGCTGGCCGCTGGCTGAAAAAAAAGATACTGGAGTAGCCATAACCCCTGTAAACCACTTGCAAATACATACATATATTGCGGTAGATAAGTGGATATATCAGCCATAACATTATGACCACTGACAGGTAAACTGAATAACATTGATTATCTCGTTACAATGGCATCAGAAAGTGGGTGGAAAATATTACGCAGCAAGTGAACATGCTGTTCCTGAAGTTGATGTGTTGAAAGCAGAAAAAATTAGCAAGCGTAAGGATTTGAGCTTTGACAAGGGCCCGACTGGAACAGAACTCCACAACTGCTGCTCTTGCAGGATGTGCAGTGATCAGGACCTACTAAGAGTGGTCCATGAAAGGAAAGGCAATGAACCAGTGACTGGGGTTTTGTGTAGCCACGGCTCATTGACGCACGTGGGGAGCTAAGACTGGCCTGTGTAGTCCAATCCAATAAAAGGAATACCATGACTCAAACTGCAAAAATCAAATTGAAAAAAAAGTTCATGCTGATTCTGATAGAAAGGTGTCAAAACATTAATAAAAACTACTGAAACATGAAAGAGGTCAGAACACACAGTGCTTTGCAGTTTATTGTGTATGAGGCTGCGTAGCCACAGATTCGTCAGTATGTCCATGTTGACCCGTGTCCACAGCCAAAAGCACCACAATGGGCATATAAGCATCAGACCTGGACCACTGAGCAATGGAAGAAGGTGGCCTAGTCTGATGAATCACGTTTTCTTTTACATCATGTGGATGGACGGGTGCATGTGTGTCACTTACATGGAGAGGAATTAAAGATCTGCTCTTGACACTTTGGTGCCAGATACCACAACATACTCTCAGAGGTCTAGTGGCATCCGTGCCTTGATGGGTCAGGACTGTTTTGGTGGCAATAGGGGACCTACTGAATATTAGGTGTGTGGCCATAATGTTTAGGGTGCTGGTCATAATGTTATGGATGATCACCGTGTACTTTAAAGTACATGTAGACATTTTATTTAAAAAAAAAATTGTTCCCTTCTTCCAAAACCCTATCAATACACCAAGCTGCATGCCACCGTGCTCCTGTAGGTCTGTACTTACCTGCCCTAACGGCTGCGGCCCCCACACTGTCTGCAGCCCGGGCAATGAAAGGGATGTTGCTCCTGCAGGGCAGTTACATCCTAGTGAAGTCTATTGACTGAGTTAATGTGCAGGCAAGAGGCACCCAGCACTAGATTTTTACTGGCCGGGCTGCAAACAGTGTGAAGCAGCCATCAGAGCAGGTAAGTGCTGACCTGTAAGTGCGATGACACACAACTCTGTATTGGGAGACTGAATGAGCTGGGGGGATTTGTTAATAAAAGGTTTACATGTACTTTAAGTCAGAACTCCACAATTTACCCACTCCCCTAAAGCCCACCTCCCCACTCCCCAAAGCCCCCTCTGGTATTCTTTTTAACCCTTATACACTTCTTTCTTGAAGTCTTCTTGCTGGTTCTGTGACATCACTGCAGCTTCATCCTCCTCGGTGGTGGGCATCTTTCCAGAAGTCCTGGAGCAGTCTAGTCCCTGCCTACGTGATAACGTGCCCCAGGGGGTCTGCAAAGTCGGAGACAAGGCTGGAGTGTGGAAAGGGTAAGTACCTTATTGGGAGAGTAGCCATAGAAAAATAATTTAGTCATATCTATCTATCTATCTATCTATCTATCTATCTATCTATCTATCTATCTATCTAAAGACATGCTGGTAGGTTAATTGGCTCCTGTCTAAATTGGCCCTAGTATGTGTATGTATGAATGTAAGTTAGGGACCATAGATTGTACGCCCCTTGAGGGCAGGGATTGATGTAAATGTACAATATATACAGTCATGGCCGAAATTGTTGGCACCCTTGATATTTTTCCTGAAAATCAAGTATTTCACACAAAAAAGGTATTGCATTAACACATGTTTTGCTATACACATGTTTATTCCCTTTGTATGTATTGGAACAAATATAAAACAGAGGCAGAAAAGCAAATATGACATAATGTCACACAAAACCCCAAAAATGGGCTGGACAAAAGTATTGGCACCCTTAACTTAATATTTGGTTGCACACCCTTTGGAAAACATAACTGAAATCAGTCGCTTCCTATAACCATCAATAAGCTTCTGACACCTCTCACCCGGAATTTTGGACCACTCTTCCTTTGCAAACAGCTCCAGGTCTCTCTTATTGGAAGGACACCTTTTCCCAACAGCAATTTTAAGATCTCTCCACAGGTGTTCAATGGGATTTAGATCTGGGCTCATTGCTGGCCACTTCAGAACTCTCCAGCGCTTCTTTGCCATCCATTTCTGAGTGCTTTTTGACGTATGTTTGGGGTCATTGTCCTGCTGGAAGACCCAGGATCTTGGACGCAAACCCAGCTTTCTGACACTGGGCCCTACAGTGCGACCCAAAATCCTTTGGTAATCCTCAGATTTCATGATGCCTTGCACACAGTCAAGGCACCCAGTGCCAGAGGCAGCAAAACAACCCCAAAACATCATTGAACCTCCACCATATTTTACCGTAGGTACTGTGTTTTGTTCTTTGTAGGCCTCATTCCGTTTTCGGTAAACAGTAGAATGATGTGCTTTACCGAAAAGCTCTATCTTGGTCTCATCTGTCCACAAGACGTTTTCCCAGAAGGCTTTTGGCTTACTCAAGTACATTTTGGCAAACTGTAGTCTTGCTTTTTTATGTCTCTGTGTCAGCAGTGGGGTCCTCCTGGGTCTCCTGCCATAGCGTTTCATTTCATTTAAATGTCGACGGATAGTTCGCGCTGACACTGATGCTCCCTGAGCCTGCAGGACAGCTTGAATGTCTTTGGAACATGTTTGGGGCTGCTTATCCACCATCCGGACTATTCTGCGTTGCAATCTTTCATCAATTTTCCTCATCCGTCCACGACCAGGGAGATTAGCTACAGTGCCATGGGTTGCAAACTTCTTGATAATGTTGCGCACTGTGGACAAAGGCAAATCTAGTTCTCTGGAGATGGACTTGTAACCTTGAGATTGTTGATATTTTGCCACAATTTTGGTTCTCAGGTCCTCAGACAGTTCTCGTCTCCTCTTTCTGTTGTCCATGCTTAGTGTGGCACAGACAGACACACAATGCAAAGGTTAAGTGAACGTCTCTCCTTTTTATCTGCTTTCAGGTGTGATTTCTATATTGCCCACACCTGTTACTTGCCCCAGGTGAGTTTACAGGAGCATCACATGCTTGTAACATTCTTATTTATCCGCAGTTGTGAAAGGGTGCCAATACTTTTGTCCAGCCCATTTTTGGAGGTTTGTGTGACATTATGTCGAATTTGCTTTCTTTCCTCCCTTTTTTTGTTTTGTCCCAATACACACAAAGGGAATAAACATGTGTATAGCAAAACATGTGTTAATGCAATACGTTTCGTGAGAAATACATGATTTCCTGGAGAAATATCAAGGGTGCCAACAATTTCGGCCATGACTGTATATGTAAAGTGCTGCGTAAATTGACAGCGCTATATAAGTATCTGAAATAAATAAAATCTATCTATCTATCTATCTATCTTTAGCAATTATTCTGTTATCTATCTTTTTATCTTCCATGTGTAGATTGCTCTTGCTCATTTCCCTACACCCCGAGGGGCAGACATCAGGACAGTGTGACATTGCAAATCTTTATCTTCTTCAGGCAGGAATAAAGGAGGACAAGAGTCTCAGAAATCCACTGCAGCATCCCCTGCCAGGGATAAAATCGTGCAAGGCTCTTCCTTCTGCCTCTGCAAAATGCATCCGGCTGCTTTTGGCACACAATGAGTAAGAGTTAATTAAGATTAGTAGAAACCTGCTGTTTCACAGAAAAACATCTATTAAGGCCAGCAGATGAGTTCAGGCAATCCACATATTATCAGGATTTTACCAGAAAGTGAAAGGCAAGGCAGAATGGGCTGCATTGTGCAATAGGTTGCTACAAGATAGAGGCTGCTAATAATGTATCGGAGTCATGCAAGGATTAACTCCAGTTCTGAGATTTCTAAACTCACGTTTTGAAGATTACAATATCCCGTTCTTGAAATAATGTTTCTTTTGTAAATGCAGAAAATGATGACACTGGCTTATTGGATATACAGGATAAAAATGTTTCCATTTCTTGGTCTCTCACTTTTATCATATGTATGAGATCAATAGATAAAGGAAAACAATATACAGAAGGACACCACCAGCTGGCTAAAAGAAGGTATTGCGCCCTGGTGTACTGGTGTAGATGGGCGTTCATATCAAAGCCAAGCCTTTTCCATTTGAACACAGCACTGCTCAAATACATATTTTTAAATGGAAAATACAGCATTTGATAAGAAAAGCTGAGTTTGACCTGCGTTGCCTGCAGTCCAAATGTACCTTAATATTACCTGCTGGGTCTAAAGAAATACAATGCAAAACAGGCCAAACTTGACCTCTACTCTATCAGTGACATTACTTCATTGAAGTCAATTAGATTTTGCTGTCCTGTGTTTAATGTGCTTTTCAAACACAAGTACAAATGCAGGGAACACAACCCCGTATACAAGCCCTTAATCAGGCAGTGGTGACAGCAGGAGGGATTGGGTTAAGGGGTAATGGGGGTTGTATGTGTCCAGCCCCATAGGGTAACATCAGGGGAGCATGGGTACAGGTGAAGAAGTGAAGCGGTATACATATCTGGGGTAGTGAGAAAAAGGGGGTATGCAGTTGCAGTGTTCAGTGTATACAAGCCATTTAAGTGATTCTAAAGGTTCATTTTCTAGTATAAAATAACAAGCATGTCATGTTTACCTGCTCTGTGCAAAACCATTGATCCTCCTCTTGTCAGGTCCCCACCAGCACTCCTGCTCCTCCCCACCGCTGAGTGCCCCCACAGCAAGCTGCTTGGTCTGGGGGCACTCATGCATGCTCGCTCCTGAGCTGCCTCTGTGTGTCTATAAGACTCACAGAGCACAGCTCGCCCCCCTCACTCACTCACTCACTGGCTGTGATTGACAGCAGTGGGAGCTAATGACTCCACCTGCTATCTCTAAGCCAATGACATGAGAGAGAACAGAGAGCTTCGGCTCTCATGCACATCACGGGATAAGGATCAGGCATAGGTGATGCGGGGGAAGTTGAATTCAGAAGGTTTTTTTTACCCACCTTCTACCTTTACAACCACTTTAACCAGATTTTTTAATAAACTGTGGACTTGGATGCTTTTAAGGATCTTAAGCGTACACTCATGCAAGGGCCATATTCCATGCATCCATTCATTCCTGTGCAGGGAGTCCAGCCACTACTGCTGCCAATTTGATATCAGTGTGGGTGCAGGTGCATGCCCCTGAACTCACATTCACAGCTATTAAATTGGGAGCAGCAGCTGTGTCCATGCAGCTGTTGCATTCCAATTGACCTGAATAGGACTGCCTTTACTGGGATGCACTAAATACCTCTGCATCCCCATGCAGGCTAACACAGCCCTTGCATTGGTGTTTGCTTAAAGTATAACAAAAGGCATTTTGTTTTTAGTTTTGGATAGAATAGAGATGGATTAGGATGCTTGTCGGTTCTTATTGCGGTGCCCCCATTTAGGAGATTCACCCTCTCTATTTGTCCTGTTTACCATTATTATTAAAAGTAAAAGTAAAAGAAAATCCCAAAGTTTGGGTTGTCCCCAGAAAAGTAGTAGAATTGGGAAATCTTCCAATAGGGACACTAGTTCAGATAATTTTCAGGGATTTTCTCTCACTTCTTGTTTGGTAATGGGACAGGAAGTGAAGGGAAATCTCCACAATGGGTTATTGAAGGTGAAAAAATAATCTGAAAGGGGTTATAACTCCAAACCTATAATTCTACTTTAAGTACGCCTGTGTGAGCAAGGCCTACACCTGCACCTGTAAAACTTCAGGCCAGTGTGTTTCCTAATTCTGAGCACTGCCTCCTCATTGGGATGTTTTAACTTTTTTTTTTGTTGAACTGGATGGACTTTTGTCTTTTTTCAGCCAGACTATGTATCTATAGAGAGAGATATCATGTTACCCCTGTAAAAATCATTAGTAAGACCTCATCTGGAATATGCAGTTCAGTTTTGGGCACCAATTCACAAAAAGAACATTGGGGAACTGGAGAAAGTACAGAGAAGGGCAACCAAACTGATAAGAGGCATGGAGGAGCTCAGCTATGAGGAAAGATTACAGGAACTGAATTTATTCTCTCTTGAGAAGAGGAGATTAAGGGGGGAGATGATCAACATGTATAAATACATTAGTGGTTCATATAGTGAACTCGGTGTAGAGGTATTCACCCTGAGATCATCACACAGGACAAGGGGGCATTCTATACGTCTGAAAGAAAAGAGATTTAATCTCCAAATATAGAAAAGTTTCTTCACAGTAAGAGCTGTGAAAATGTGGACTAGACTCCCTCAAGAGTTGGTTCTAACCAGCTCAGTGGATTGCTGTAAAAAAGGCCTGGATTCTTACCTAGATACACAGAATATAACTGGATACTAACATTTATAGGTAAAGTTGATCCAGGGAATATCGGATTCCCTCTCGGGGATCAGGAAGGAATTTTTTCCCTGCCGGAGCAAATTTTGTCAGGCTTTGCTGGGGTTCTTTGGCTTCCACTGGATTAATTGTGGGTATAGGATTCTAACTTTTTTTTTTTGGTTGAACTGGATGGACATTTGTCTTTTTTCAGCCAGACTAACTATGTAACTATCACTATAGCTCTGGAACCTGGTGATGTGTGCTTGTTTGGCCCACTTTTCACAACTGAGAACTTCTTCAGCAAGCTGATTTCTAATCTGTTCTACAGGCATTGTTACATGGTCATGTGTTCTCTAGAGACTTGAGATATTTCCTGTGAGAACTTTATCTGAAAGAAACATGGCACTTTTACAAAACTATCGACTTTTAGCGGTGCCTTGGTTTTTTCTCCTATAGTTGTACAGAATGATGCATTCTTTTACAACCAACAAATGCTTTCTGGGAATACAAAAAAGGAACCTGTATGTTTATTTAGCAATGCATACATATCATTTCTACTGAGGTTAAGTAAACTTTTGGACAAAGCCTATTCTACATATGATAAGGGAAACTATATTCTCATTTTTCAATAAGAACAAATTTGGAGTTGTTATTGTAGTGGATACTTGAAAGCAGTCACCGTGCCATGGCCTCTCAAGAAGCCCGCTGTGCTCCAGCCATATGACAATTCAAATTGGTGACTGAGGTTCATGGCTGAAAATATGTTCATTCTGCTCAATCACTCAGGTCTTCTTCCCTACAGTGCTCGCTCTAGATTTAAACACTAAAGGTGAAATTGTCCACACCTCCTGATCCGACACTTCCTATACTTTTCATCCTCACTGCTCTCTCTGACTGAACGATTAAAGGGAAAATGAATACTGTAAATGAAGGTACAGTTATTTTTTTGACCTACCCAATTCTGAGCTAATAGAATTTCCTTTTACTGCCGCAGATGTATACAATTTGTATACAAATGCAGCGACCTGTGGAAATCCCTGGGTCCTCTTGTCAAAATCATCTTTCTCCTGGCCACCCTTGCACACTTGACCCCCATAGACCTCTATAGGGTTTTTGTCCAAGTGTCTCCAATATTAGGAAATGTCCCTGCAGAAAGGGGATGGGGGATGGGAACAAGTGGCTAATACAACCCTCAACATGAATTTTGATGTTTCCAGTGAAAAAAATTGTTAATGCTACAACATACAATGTATTTTAGTCAACTCTGCACGCCCAACCTTGTAACAACAGTTCAGGGAAAATCCCATTCTGCTCCAGCAAGCAAAGTCCATAAAGGTATGGTTTGACAAGTCTAGTGTGGAGGCACCCTCATCTCGATCCTTAACACTGCAATTTGTGAACACTGAATGGAATTTGTGATGGACTGGAACACAATTTGTAAAATGGGTTTTTCTGTCCAATATTAGTACCTGACCTCGACATTAAAGTGTTACTAAACCTACAACAGTAATATCAGGGCGGACTGACCATTTGGAAACTCGGGGTCAGTAGGGGGCCCCATGAGATGCCCCTGGTACCTTTTTCATAGGCTTATTTGAGTTTGGGCAAGGACAGAGGGGCCCCATGATCCCCTATTGCCCGGGGGCCCCATGAGTTGTCAGTCTGCCCCTGAGTAATATCAGTCTGTATATGCAGTAAAGCATGCTTGTTATACTCACTGTGGAACCTAAGGGGTTAATCTCCTGCAATGTGTAAAAAGGATGTTTGATCCTATCTTCTCTGCTCCTCCCCTTCTTCCACATTCCCCATTTAATCTCCTGATAGAACACAGCCTTTGGGACACTCTGCACATGCTTTGGTGTGTACTGCTAGAGAGTTTTTTTCTTTTTCCAGGGAGGGTGCATGTGATCAGCACAGGGCCAATCAGCGCTTTCCAGAGAGAGGGTCAGGGCTTATGCAATCTCATAGGGCAGTGAGAGGAGAATGAATATTCCTCCTACAAGCTTTAACCAGTGCTCAGCTGGACACTGATAGAAGTCACAAAACTGCTATATACTGCTGATGTGAAAAGGTATTTAGCAGTTTATAAAATCAAAAAACCACTTTCTTAATAAATAAATCCAATTCCCCACAGCACCATCAACACCTTCACCCCAAAAGATGTACAATATCAACAAACAGAAGATGTTATACAATAAATCCTCAAAAACTATGTGCAGTCCAAACCCTATAAGTCCAATCTTTAAATCAAATTATTCTCGTGTTCAAAAAATTCCTCCGATAATATACCTCAAAAAGAAAAAATATTCACATAGTGCATTATCTTTTTTTATATAGCTAAATAAATAATAGTGACTTCATTCAAGTGAATACCCAATCAAGTGAATACCCAATTTGATCCCTTATGATTAAGTCGATGACGAAACGCGTCAAGGGGATGTGACATCAACACGCACACGAGAACCGGAAGTTGACCCGTGGCCATCTTGGATGAGGGAAACGATCATCTGATTTCCCCTGGGCACTTCCTGGATAACAGTAAACCACTTCTGAGTACTTTTTAAAGCGTTTTTATGCTGATAAAATGTGAGCATCCTGATTAAAGTTGTTTTTAAGATTGATTCTGGCGGTATTATACTATTGTGTTTCCTATACATTTATACTTATATGGAACATGCTTGATGTGGATATATGGAGTCTCAAGGCTGGTGGATCCTGATGCTAATATGAAGGCAGACTATACTTTGTAAAGATCTATAGGAGGACTGTCTCCCAGCTTCCGTTCTGTCCATGTCCCCAGTGCAGCTGGGAATTTTATACAGCAGTGTTGGCAGCTAGTGCACATGCTCAGTTTTTAGTGAATTTCTACCCTGAACATTTCCTTCCTATCACATTTGGGCAGCCCATGTGACTATAGAGTTAAACATGTGGGCATATACACACTGGTAAATGACAGCCCACTCCCTCATTTCTCCTCCATGACCACTAACCATATAAACACAATAGGGGTGGGATATTATATCTTTACTGATGGAGGCTTCACCTCCCTGTTATTCTAAGACACAGGGAGGAGGGGCATGACATAGGCTGTGACTGTCAGAAATCCGCCCACACCATGTTATTGCCAAAAAATAATAAATATTTGAATATCAATTATTTATTTTGTTTATTGATATTTTTTTTTTTTTTTTACACTTGTTTTTTTTTTTTTTTTTGAAAATGCAACCAGCAGCAGAGGACTAGAAGCTTCTTTTGTTTCCCTGCAGACAGTCTGGAAAGGAGCTGGGTCATGTGACAGCTGTATATCCATTAGGAAAAAGATACTTAGATATTTTTTTAATTAAAATAATTACAGTTCCATCATCCATATGCAGAAAGAGAAGGGATAATGTAAATTAAACAGCACGTGTTTAGTATCATTTTAAGGGACTCAAATTCCACTAAATACAGGACTTATCCAAGTGCACTGTACATAAATTACGTACTTATTTTTTGGCTGCAAATGCCCAAAAGGCATTGTTAGCTTAGAAAACTGAAAAAGGTTCAAACCTGTTTTCTTCTTCCCACCTTTCTTAAAAGAGGAAATTAAAATTTGTCAATAGGGGCACAGATGGCAATAAAAACCTGACAGAGATTCTAACCATTCCCCACTCTATCAGAAACTAAACGAAAAAGTTTTAGCAGCAGTTTAAATTCTCCATAAAATTCAAGAAACATCTATGCCTTATTTAAGACATTTCTATGGCTGCATAGCGTGAAGAAAAAACCCCAAATAATTAAGATCTAATTTGTTAATTCTACAATATAACAATATCCTTAATACTAACATAAGTGGCAATGATTTCTGAGAAGTAGGTTAATGTAATTCATGGCATTGTCATTAGCTTTGCTCCTAGTTACGTTCCAGAAATGTCATGGGCCTTCAGGGAATCTAACAAAACATATCTTTCAAAGACTAAAATATCCAACTCAATGGCAATAACATATTAGCACAGGGTAAATATCGTATGCTGGGAAAGGACGACTGGTGAGCCGTGAATAATACCATTCATTCACATCAAAGTTGAGGTTAACGTCCAAATATGAAAGGACAGCTATTTTCAGAGGGTACAATGGGTAGGGTGTAGGGTATGTTTTGCTGAGACCTGAAATTTTACATATCGCAGAACAAGAAATGATTGTGAGAGAGGCATGTTTAGGAGATTTCCTATAGAACTGGAGAATGCTTTTTACTACTAGGCATCAGCAATGATGACTGCAGCAGAAAGCACAATTCCCAAGTTATCACCAGCCAGAAAAGTTTAATACAAGTTTCAACCCTTTTGCTGCCAAAGACATGCCACCACGGTATGGCACTGGAAGCTTTAAAATTACTTTTTTTTTTATTGTAAAGCGGACTTCTGGCTATAATGTAGAATCAATCTTATCACTTATACAGGATGGTAATGTGCATCTCCCCCCCCCCCCCAAGGCCAGGAGCTCTTATTGGTCTGGATTGCCAGCAGAGGAGTATTGGTACAAATCTATTTACCAGGAGTGAACCTGGAAGTGCTCAGCCCTGAGGTCTTCTGGGTTTAGATGTGTAAAACTTACGGCCATGGAAAGAAGCAGATCAAGCTCAATTCTTTGCTTAATTTGCTAGGGTAGAGGGCAGGGGAGACATCAGGGATCTAATAGACCCTGGGTTTCTAATTAAAGAGAACCTGCCACCTTAGCAATTCTATCATATAGTGGGCTTGTTAGCCCCCCTGTAATGGCAATACAGTTTAGGGGAAAGAGTAAGCAGTAGTTAAAAAAAATTATCTCACAATTAACACACAATATTAAGGTTTTACATATTTTTTTTACCTATTTACTCGCCACAGTCTTGTCAAAAAACTGGAAATGTGTTTATGTGAACAAAAATTAATTTTATTGTAATTTTTTACTGAAAATATAGATTTGAAAAACAGCTGCACAAAACATAAAAATGTACAATTTCTTTCATTCTACAGGTATTACAAAAAAAAAAAAAAAAAATATATATATATATATATATATATATATATATATATATATTGTTTTTGGAGGGTAGGTAATTTTCAGGCCTACAAAAATGAGTGGTTATCCAAACCGACGATCCTAGTGCTGCCAGGCGTAAGTACTAACCACTTTGCTATTCAGCCCCTTTACTTCCCAAGTAAAGTAGGGGTGCCTAGGGATGTTATTTTGTTCTTTTTGAAAATGATCAAGGATATGCATATATAAAATATAATATTCCGATCCTGTTGCACTGTGAACACATGCACAGTTAATAAGACATAGAGGACAACTTTTCCCACCATACGCAGAACATTGGGCATTGTAATACAATTGTCTTATACTCAACAAAGCCACGAAACACTACAACAACCAACATCATCTGAGCACAGTGAAAATACGGCACAATTTTATATAATGTATACAAAGGACACAAGCTGACCACTGGACACATATGATTCTATATAAAGTATACAAAGGACATTATACCATAAAACACAAGTTGACCACTGGACATGTACAAATCTATATAATGTATACAAAGGACATTATATCTTAAGGCACAAGCTGACCACTGGACACAATCATAATGTATATCTACTACTCTCATTATAGCCACAAAACATAATGGGAATATATTTGTATCTATTTCTTTATATTTGAAAAAAAAAGGGTATTAGGCCTCATTCACTTGGCCATACAAGGGCCAAACAGCATGTAGAGCAGCCTCTTTCAACCAGGGTGGCTTGAGGTTTTTTCAGGGGTGCCTTGGCAAAATATCTAAAAATTGCCCAAAATTGTATACAGGGGGTGGAAAAGCCTGTCTTTTAGCTACACGAAGCCAGAGGTATTCAATGTGCACCATTACGACCTTCTAGCTGCCAGCATCTTAACAACTAATTACATCATCAGTTGATAAGGAAGAAGTTGGTTGCCTGCACAGCATCCTTGTTTGACACTCCCCTGCCCCTCTCCATCAGCAGTGGGGTCACATTAGTTGAGTAATGGAGGAAAACTAAGGGAGAAACATTGAAATACTAGTTAGTACCAGTGTGCAAAAGTGTATTTGCTTTAGAAGAATAAATTACCTCCAAGGTTGGGTGTCCTATGTGTGTGGACGTTGCTGCTTTATATAAAACTTTTAGAATAGTTTTCTACATTTTAGAATAGGGTGTCTCGAGACTGTCCATAATTTTAAAGGGTGTCCCAAGACTGTCCATAATTTTAAAGGGTGCCTTGAGACTCCATAATTTTAAAGGGTGCCTTGACTGAAAAAAAGGATGAGAATCACTGATGTAGAGGCAGTGTAATGACATTCCCTCTGTTCCTGTGTACAGCTGCCCAATGAGATACATTAGAGGAGGCAGCTGTACGTGGCTGTGTACCTGGGGTTTTGTAAAGCATCTGCATGCCCACTGATGTATGAGTGTTATCCCATGTTGTGCAGACAGCTGGATCCTAGAAACATTTTCACTGTGGGATGTCCTGTTCTCTTAAAAGGGCTTAAAAGAGAACTAACATTTTTCTGGCCATACTTCTCTTGTGGATCTCAGGAATGCTATTATTTTTTCTCTCCTGTGACCCAGAATCAGCTAATAGTGGCCTAAAGCACACTGTCAGCTGACATCACAGAGCCACTCCAGGCTCTGGAAAGATCCGGACCATTTTGTCGGGATCCACCTAGCTGCTTGATGGACATCTGGCTTCGGCTCTCAGCGTGCAACCCTCTTCAGCTCAGTGTTCCAGTGATCACTGAAGGGGCAGAGGGGAGAGTGGTGACTGACAGTTACTGTTCTCTGCTCCGAGAAGACCGAGAATTGAGCAATCAGTGGCCACACGATTGCTCATTTCTCAGGCTTAATGCTGGCGGGGGACAGCTGCAGCGAGAGATAAGTATGTATGTTTGTTATTTTACTAACCTCAAAACTCTCCTTTGATAGCTTCAGGCTCAGAGCTGAGCTGCTGTTAAAAAAAGCTCCCAACGAGGACCCACCTCTTCTTCCTTCATTAAGAAAAGTTCTTTCATTGATTTCACTGCCTGTAAAAGGAGAATGGAGGAGATTCTGATGAGTCACAAGATTCTCTCCTTCATTCACAAATTGTGTTACAGGCAGTCAAAGTGATGAAAGAACTTTCCTTTATGGAGAAGGAAGGGGTCGGTCCTCCTCAGGAACTTTTTTTTTACAGCAGCTCAGCCCAGAGACTGACGCTATTAATCCCCTGCATGACAGAAGCTCGGCCACAGGAAGAGGACAGGGCAACCCTGCAGTGAAGATCTCTCTCTTTCCTCGTCAAATACGGATTTGAATTGGAACCCCAGATGATTTTAATCCAACTATAGAGATCAAAAACGGATTGCACCTTTCCAAACATGCACACGACTCTTTTTCAAATCGCACTCTGCCTGTACTACATATATTTGAAGGACCCCCATAGGAAAGCATTTTATTTCATATGTCATTCAAATTACTCCAGTTCAAAAACAGATCTGTGTGAACCAGGGCTAAAAAGGCTATTTGCTTGTATAGCATTACCCAGGACAATTTCTTGGCTAGGTCAACCACTAGGGACCATCGTGATAGTCATTCTGGCCACTAAGAACTTAGAAAATATAAGGGATTGTGTACTCCTAGGGGTGTTCTGTATAGGTTCATTCAACAATGCCATTTTAGTGGATTTGGGAACTTTCACATTTGTGACTGTGTGAATCAGGATGAAAACTCTAGTCCAAAACTACCTGATTTTACAGTAAGTACACTGCACATGGTGCCCTCCTGTCAAATATCCAATAAAGCATATGAGGGATGCGTCAAAATTATTTTAGCTATCCTGGAGGACACCAAGTACCACTGGGATATAACCTTGTAATTTGCTTCTATCAGGGTCGTATTGAGTATCCCTGAGTGTATTCTGCCTGTTCAACTGGACCAATCCTGAGGGGAAACGTCCGTTCCCAGATCCGCTTCCCAGACTTGCTGCAGGTTCTAAAGAACACACTGTGAGAAGCTCACAATGTGCAGTGAAATCACACCAAGCAGTTTAAATACAGGAGAGGAGCCTGTACAACAGTGCATACTGAAGGTAATGCTGAAATTCAGCTTTGATTTCTCAAGGAACCTTGGTTGAGAAGGAACGTGTGTGCAGACGTCAAACACTACACCCCCCAACATGACCTAATCACCGGATTTGATCAAAAACACATTGAAAACAACAGCAAGCGTTACATTCAGGGAAAGTCTAACACACTGTAACCTTATGTTCTTGTTTAAAACCTGATTTCTATAAGTCGAAGTTAGCGTGTGCAGAACATTTCTATTATTTTAATTCAACTCTTCTGCAACAAATCTGCTTTCAAAGTACCAGGAATAACAGGAAGCCCATTAAACTTCTTAATGAAGTCTTCCAAGCATTAGGTCAGTTCTCTAATACCAACTGGAAAACTTGTGAACCCCACCTCTCTCTCTTTACAGTACCCATCCTGAAATCTTTCTGTACACTTCTTAATATACTGGATGTCAGGAGCCCCACACACAAACAATCTACCCTCAAAATTCCATTGTATATTTCTTAAGCCGTGTACCCAAAGCAGCATTCATAAAAGTCATTTTTGAAATGCCTTTTCCATAGCAAAGTAAGCCGAGACTACTTAAAAGTCTGTTTTTCCTGGAAAAATTCCACATGCGCAACAATGAAACTTTTCAGAAAGTCTTAACCTTGACCAATCCCCCCTTTCCAAATTTTGAGACGATTTTATTTTTTTTCTGCTGATGACAGGGAGAGAGTGTTTTTAATATTCCAATGTACTTTTTACGCCTAAGTTCATTGGAAGGTCACTCTCCGTGTGATAAAAATTACTTTCGGGAGCCCTCTTCAGCTTATGGCAAATTGTCTCTGATAGTTTACATGACTCTGGTTACGTTGTTTCATAGTGAAGGAAAATTGGGGGTGATGGTAACATTTCTGTTTAATAGATATACCTAACAAAGGCTAGTTCTTTTAAAACTGTGCTAGGCTTAATCACCACAAATCCTTTCTTCTTTTTTTTTGAAAGCTGAATTCCAAGCAGATATAAATTATTGCATCATGAGCTTGTTTACACAAGGGGTTAAGGCGGTAAAAACAAGAGGTGGAGCAGCCCCCCCAGCTGCCCTCCCTTAAAGAGAAGCTCCAGTCTGCCCCCAAGATTAAAAGTCAGCAGCTACAAATAATGTAGCTGCTGACTTTTAATATAAGGACACTTACCTGTCTAGGGATCCAGCAATGTACTCACCCGAGCCACTGTCCTTCACAGCTGGCTTCTCACTTCGCATGCACGAGTCCCATTTTGTAAATGTGCAAATCTTCTGGGACCTCTGATGTGACAAAACTAGGCACTCGCTATCTTCCACCTCCCCCCTAAGTGGAACTTCTCCTTTTGAGTGAAATTCTGCTTAAGGCCCCATGTACACGGGACACTTCTGAACGATGGAAACTGACTGCTGGAAAACGTAGGTTAAAAAATGTCTATTTAGCCGCGTTTGCATAATCTGTTTTTGCGCATTTATGTGTGTTTGCGTTTAGAAGCGTTTTTTTAAAGATAAGCACAGGAGAACCTCCCAAATGCCCAGAATGCACTGAAAAGTGGTAAATGATTAACTATTTCAGACTTTTTCAGAGAAATACAGAGAGTAGAAGCAGAGACAGCAGTATGTGTTGACTATAGCTAGGTGTGAGTTGCTCATTAACATTTCTTTTGTTTCCAAGGGTGGGAAAGGTGTCTGGTGGAGTGAGTCATTAAGGCCACCTGGCAGGGGGTCTTCATGAGGAATTTGAGGTGTGAATTGTCCTTAACATATCTTTTGTTTCCAAGGGTGGGAGAAGTCTGAAGTGTGAATTGGTTATTACAATGTGTGACAATCTTGGTAGGAACATCCTGTTTTCAGTGTTTTGTCCATCTGAGCACCTTGAAAACGCTTTGCATGCATTTTTCATGATGAAAAAAGGCTCTGGACAGCATTGGGAACTGGAAGAGTTAAAAAAAAAATTCAAACGCAAACGCTTATAAACGTGATTTGCTGCGTTTAGCTGCATTTACAAGCATTTTGCATTTGAAACGCTGATAAAATCGACTGCTGAATGCAAGTTTGGTGTGCTCAAAAAAACGATTGTAAACACAAATGCCTGTAAATGACTGTAAAGGAGGATGTGTATATGGACACATAGGAAAACATTAGGGTGAGTTCAGGGGCTGCTGAAAAAAACGCTGAACAGCTCCTAAACGTGAGTTTATCAGCTGCAGTGTACGCGAGCCTTTAGGCTGCAAAGGCAGTTGGACAGGGGTGTACAAATGCCCTGCATACAGTAAAAATTGTACTCCCTGTCACATTTAGGGGGTAGCATTGCCACAGAACTTGGCCCATTCAGGAGAATGGGGCCATGTCGCCACTGCCCTACAACTGCATCTGTGCAATGATATATTGTCTCCTCAGTTCGCTTTTCAGGGGACCATCATGGTCTGCCACGTGTTAAGGCCCGATTCACACTAGTGAGGGCATGGCAGCCCATTCATTTGAATGAGTTGCTGTGCCCACGTTTCACGCCAAGAAAAGGTGCATGCACCTTTTCCAAAGTGCATCCGCAGGCAAACCGCATCGTCTTCTTGACCATGCGGTTTCCGTGTGGTTCCTGCACCCACAAGAGGGCTGCAGGATGAGATGTGTAGGGATGCCATACAGAATAAATGGCACCCCTGCGCGTCTTGCAAGAGAAACGCGATGTGGCTGTGGTGGTTGCAGTGTGGGAACAGGTGCGATTCCCCGACAACCAGTGCACAACTGCGTGACAGTGTGAACCAGGCCTACATGTACCTTACATGGCAGCTGTGTAAGTACCTCAATTTGACTTGGCATCAGATTCTTACAGTCTGTGTAGCAGCAGATCACAGACTGGGAGAGGAAGAAGCTGCACAAGTAGACAATCAGCTATGCTCCAGTGCTCATGCGCTAACAAAGAAAAAGCTGACAGGAGGAGAGAGCAGAGTGACAGAGAGATGAGCTCATTAGTCCACTGTTTCTCCTTCACTGTCCAATCACAGGCTCATGGAGTCCAAGACCTGTATTTTTATGTAAAGTGGTTGCAAAACCCTTACATATACCCAGTGAAGTGACTGGCTTCAGGAGATTCACAGAGATGAAACAAATCCTCTTGCATAAGTTGTACCTGTTTTCTCTCCTCTACGTCTCTACAAGTCCAGAATTTATGTCTGAGCTTGACTGAGCTGTCAGAAACAGGGGTGGAGAGCTGAAATTACACTCTGCAGACCTCAGTGAGGAGAGCTGATTGGAGGAAATGGACACACACCCCTCACACATCACACAGGAACAGAGCTGAGACTGTTAATCACAGATTGTGTGCTGGAGCTCCCTCCCCTGTCACAGTTATTCTCTTGGTGTCAGGAAAACTTGTGAGAAGTGATTCATGCTGATAGCAGAGGAATGAAGCAGCAGACAGAAAAGACACTTAGTGCTCTGGACTGAGACAACTATACACTTTAGAGGGATATGCATTGTGCATATTTCACGTCTGAGGTTTACAACCACTTTAAAACTGAACTCTGGCCAAAACTATTTTTCTCTGCTTGCACTGTAGAAATAAATGAACACTAATGAAGAGTGCACAATGTGTGGCCACTGCTCTGTTATATAAAATTCTTGCTTTCATTTGCCTAACCCCCCCACATAGTACAATCAGCATCCAACATCTGGCACTGAAAATTACAGTTCCAGCTCGAGTACACAGAACAAAGTATGTCACTTGCTCTGCAGCTGGTCTATTCTGAAAAGGTCTTAAATCCTTTTGAATGGATGTGAGGCATTCTGTGATTGGAGGAGGAATCAGAATCTCCCCTCCTCCAATCACAGAGCACCTTGCTGTGATCTGTGTACTTTTGCTGGGACTAAGTTTCAGCACCACACATTTAATGCTGACTGAACTGTATGGGGCAATGAAAGTAAGAGTATAGCATAATGCAGCAAGCAGCCACACACACTGCACACACTTCATTGTTCTTTTATTTCTGTAGTGGAAATGGATAAAAATTGTTTTTGGCTGGAGTTCAGTTTTAACTGCCGCAGACAAAAATCAGGTTTCCTGCAATGCCAAATGTAGAGAATAGCCAGCACACCAGAAATTTAAATTCATTGATAATTAAAGTACCGTGCAAAAGACCTATCTTACACATGGAACTTCAGTCAACACTTCAATCAATTTGAACTTCAATCAATTTGAATTTCTACTGTGCTGGCTATTCCCTATATCTGTCTCTATCACTACCACTGTAGGCCACGCATGCTTCATTTATACTGGGCACAATGCCTGATATGCTTGAGAGGAGTTTTCTTTTTTTTTCTTTATTTAATGCAGGTAGATCGCCAGGTTTTAACTGAACCATCCCTAATTGACTGGATTGAAACCGGCATAGAGCATGTAATAAACATGAGAACAGCCAATTAGTGCACACATACTAGGGCCAATTTAGACAGACACCAACTAACGTACCAGCATGTCTTTGGAGTACAGAAGGAAACCAGAGAACCTGCAGGAAACTACACAAACACAGGGAGGACATTCAAACTTCATGCATATAGTGTCCTGGCCAAAACTTGAACCAAGGACTAATGCAATGAAGAGTTCTATCCACCATCCCACTGTGCTGCTCATATATTATAAAGAAATGTTTTTACTAAAGCTGGCCATACACAAATCAAACTTCTTCAGATTCCAGCAGAATCAGCCAAGATTTGTTCCATGGGTGGCCGGTTTGGCACCTCCCAGCTCGACAAATATTGATTTTTCATTCAACTTTTTTAGAAGGAGCCAGGCAGAAAATTGTTAGTCTTACAGTATCTGTATCTAATTAGATGCAGGCACTGTTCGGGTATTCAGAAAGCTACGGGTGCTAGCTGTCAGAATTCAACAGACAACCAGGGGCGGACTGACCATTTGGAAACTCGGGCACTGCCTGAGGGCCCGGGGTCCGTAGGGGGCCCCATGAGATGCCCCTGGTACTTTTTTCATAGGCTTTTTTGAGTTTGGGCAAGGACACAGGGGCCCCATGATCCCCTATTGCCCGGGGGCCCCATGAGTTGGCAGTCCCCCCCTGCAGACAACACTACAGATTTCTCCATCTATGCTATTTAGCATGGATGAGGGAACCGGGTGATTTCTGAAAAAGAGAAATTTGAAAGCAATTCAAATATACTATACTTACCTGTTGAGTGCAGTGGTTTTGCACAGAGCAGCCTGGATCCTCCTCTTCTCGGGTCCCCCGCAGGCTCTCCTGGCCCTTTGCTCCTGGCAGGTGCCCCCACAGCAAACAACTTGCTAGGGGGGCACCCGCTGCTCTGTATATCCATTCACACACTGAGCTGCGGCCTGGCCCCGCCCCATCTCTCTTCATTGTCTGACTGGCTGTGATTGACTTGCTGTTTTAGCCAACTAGGAGGCAGAGACTCAGGACAGCCGAGGCTGTTGCTCACATCGCTGGATTGTGATGAGGCTCAGGTAAGAATTAGGGGGGGCAGGGGGCACTGCTGCACGCAGAAGGTTTCTTACCTTCATGCATAGTATGCCTTTAATAAAAACCTTGAGCCTTTATAAATATTTTAACGTGTATATTTTTTTTTCTAAGTCCATAGTGCAGTGCACAAAAACTAAACAGGTGAAACACACACAAAAAAAGTGCACAAGGTGCGTTACTGGTCCCCTTTCCAAAGAGCAATGAGCTCCCTGACCCCCCAGGGTGCAAGACTTCTGACAGAAGCAAGGCACTCTGGTCCACCTAGTCAAAAGGCTCGGCTATCTGAAGCTGAATACCAAGTACTAGGTTAGGGGCTCTCCCAAAGAGAGACCCTTCCAACTCAAGCTTCAAGCAGGGGATGAAGGAACACATTTGCCTTGTTCTAAGCCAAAAAGCCTAGCCCATCAGGCAAAGTGGAGAAGAGATAGCCTTTGGTGGCCAAGTGCTCATTCTCACAGCAGGGTCCCAAATCCATAGTGATACTAAGACCACCTACGGGTTGCCACTCCAAGGGGGCAAGTGACACCATGGGCTTCCAGCCAAACCAGGTTGCACCTCTCAAATCAGGAGACACTAGGCCCTAAAAGTGTATGGCCAACTTAAGTGGCTGTAAACCCTTACATATCCCTAGTGAAGTGACTGGCCTCAGGTGATACATGGAGATGAAACAAATACTCCTACATAGGTTGTACCTGTTCATCTCTAGTCTTCTATTCTCTACATCCATTCAAAGTTAAGAATTTATACAGCTTGCCTGAGAGTTCAGAAAACAGGGGGTGGAGAGCTGAAGTCATACTCTGCAGAGCTTGATGAGAAGAGCCCTAAGAGGTGACTGAAGGAAACGGACTCCCCCCCCCCTTCACACAGCTCACAGGAACAGATCTGAGGCTGTCAATCTGCTGGAGATCCTTTCCTGTCACCAATTTTCTCTTGGTGTCAGGGAAATTTGAAATGACTCATGCTGATAGCAGAGGAACCAAGCAGCTGACAGAAATGACACTTAGTGCTCTTAATTGAAACAAGTACAATCTATAGAGCGATATGCTTTGTTCATATTTCATGTCTGAGGTTTACAACCACTTTAACAGTCAGCAACAAGACCTGTGGGTAGATGTAGCTATGGAGAACAGTTGTAGGACACTGTTTTTGCCAACCTCACAGATCAAATCTGTAAAACGAAATTCCTATTATGTATATTAATCACTCGCCTAGTCATCCAATCAGCTTTCACCATCACTACACACCTCCCAACGCTAGAAGGTTCAGCTCTCCATGTTAGCAATCACGGACCCCCACAGTGATATAGGATCTGGAAAGCATAACAAACTATTCCTCCAATGTATTTGGTTTAGATGTGAAGTGCCCCTGATGACTGTATTTCCTGTGCATTAATGGCCCTTATAAAGAGTCGAGAAGCTAAATGAACTTCTGGGTATAAAGGAGTTTTGTCTGAAATGTGGTCTAAGGTTGGAAAATTAATAGTATTTAGTTTCTTAGAACACAAACACTCAGGGAGCGGGTGTTGAGGTGACTGATTCCACTATATACAGTAAAACCGCACAAACAATTTACTACCAAGCATTTGGAGTTCGGTGTTTAGAATTCATGACAAAGACAGTCTTATTTGCCTAACAGTACATAGTGCTTTCAGGAAAAATGGTTTCCAGCATCGCTGATTAAAAACTATACAGTAAGCAGCATTCATCTCAATAATACAGCTACCTTCTTTTATTAGGACACATAAAACACATACTCAGGAATAAAAGAGCACAGCTGTTAAAGGGCAAGTATAGTGTACATTCAAAGAGTACATGCTTTGAGTTTCTTTAGTGTTCACTTGGCCCGTTCACACCAAACGCACAGGTCTGCCCAACGCAGTCCTAATGCATAGACAAGGCAAACTACCTTGCGTACTATGTGTTCAGTTCACTGAAAAAAACTTTTCTTTAATGCAGTGTGTTGCTCTGCTGTGAATAAAATGAATGAAATGTCACTCTATGACAGTGGTTCTTAATCTTTTTGGAGGTACTGAACCCCACCAGTTTCATATGCGCATTCACCGAACCCTTCTTAATTGGAAAAATAAAATATGATTTTTAAAATTCAAAACATAGGTATATATTTATACATAGGTGCACAAAATGAACAAAACCATTAAGAACAAAGAACAAAACCATTAAAACATGATTTTCACACAAAAACAAAATAATGAATATTTACCGCAAATCAGTGTGACTTCTGCTGTTGTCTTTCAGAGGCCAGTTCAGAAATGCGCGGCATTACCTTGGCAAGTGCCACTCTCATGTCATTTTCGCAACAAAGTCTGTTCCTTTTCTTTGTCTTTATGTCCAGCATCCTCAAAAAGGATTGCTCGCAAAGATATGTTGTAACAAACGGTATGAAAATTCATCCACCATAGTAATTCATCCCCCATATAGTAATTCATCCCCCATAGTAATTCATCCCCCATATAGTAATTCATCCCTCATATAGTAATTCATCCCCCATAGTAATTCATCCCCCATATAGTAATTCATCCCCCATAGTAATTCATCCCCCATATAGTAATTCATCCCCCATATAGTAATTCATCCCCCATATAGTAATTCATCCCCCCTATAGTAATTCATCCTCCATAGTAATTCATCCCTTATATAGTAGTAGTAAGTAAGTAGCAAGTAGTAAGCCAAGTCCCCCCTGTGTCAATTCACTTACCTTTGCTCCGCGCGTTCCTCTCGCCGTATTCCCGCGCCGTTCCGGTCTTCAGGGCGGACTGTGAGAGGAGCCTAGCTCCTCTCACGTTCGTCACGCTGCCCCGCCTACACACATCCTGACAGCCAATCACTGGCTATCAGGATGTGAGTGGCAGCGAGACTGGCCAATCATTGCATTTGAGAGCGCTGCCCTGGCTGTTTTTTTTTTTTTGGATCACGCTGCAGAGTCCCTGCCGCCCGAGAGGAGGGAGGGGAGCGGGCGCCCGGCACACAAGAGCCGCATTAAAGCGTGTAAAGAGCCGCATGTGGCTCGCGAGCCGCGGCTTGCCGACCACTGGGCTAAGCGATGTTGCGTGACCACCTGCAGCCAATGATGGACAAGCGGGGCATGTCATCACGAATCATATGAGTCGGGTGTGGGTCTTCACCTCCGCCGAACCCGCGAGACTGACTCACCGAACCCCTGGGGTTCGATCGAACCCAGGTTAAGAACCACTGCTCTATGATATTTCAATAAAGTTGTTAAAAAAATAGTGCATTATAATCTCTGTCCTCTCCTGAGGCCAGGAAAGTTACAACACTCCTCTTCCCTCTCCCTCTCCACCACGGAGCTAAAGTCTTTCCCTCTAAGGCCCCCTGTACACGGGACACTTCTGAACGATGGAAACTGACTGCTGGAAAACGTAGGTTAAAAAACATCTGTTTAGCTGCGTTTGCATAATGCGTTTATGCGCGTTTATGTGCGTTTGCATTTAGAAGCGTTTTTTAAAGATAAGCACAGGAGAACCTCCCAAATGCCCAGAATGCACTGAAAAGTGTTAAATTTTTAACTATTTCAGACTGTTTCAGAGAAACACAGAGAGTAGAAGCAGAGACAGCAGTATGTGTTGAGATTAGCTTAGGTGTAAGTTTCTCATTAACATTTCTTTTGTTTCCAAGAGTGGGAAAGGTGTCTGGTGGAGTGAGTCATTAAGGCCACCTGGCAGGGGGTCTTCATGAGGAATTTGAGGTGTTAATGGTCATTAACCCCTTCATGCCGACTGCACGCAAATGTGCGGCCTCCCGGCGTCTGGGCCTAGACACCGAGTGGCCGCACATTTGCGTTCATGTAACTTAAAACATATGTGCTGAGAGCGCGCGCCCTGCGCACTCCCAGCACACATGTGCTGTACTAACGGAAAGGACCCGGTCCGCTCTTTTGATTGGGACCGTTCCCGATCATGTGACCGGCTGTGACGTGATGTCACGGCGGCCACATGACACTAAGCCCCGCCCACCTCCCAGCACAGGAAGGCCTATTCACGCCCAGACGATCCGGCGTGAAGGGGTTAACATATCTTTTGTTTCCAAGGGTGGGAGACATCTGAGGTGTGAATCGGTCATTACAATGTGTGACAAGCTTGGTATGAACATCCTGTGAAAGCCAGTTCAGTCTGCATAAACTACACCTCCCACAATCCTCCACACTTCTCTCTAGAGTCTCCAGCAGTCCACATCCTCATTGCACCCCCTAGTGGATGGAGGGTGGCTTAACATTGGCTGCTCTATGTTCTGCAATAGGAGTCTGTCCTGCAGCTGTGCCTGCGTAAAAGTCTCCTCTGCTGCGTAAACATAGAATCCTCTTCCTGCCAGAGCACAGTTTACTTCTGAGCACACACGGTTGTTCACGCCAGGGCTCATTCCCGTTAAGTGTGTTGGGTTGTGTTGATCAGCATTGTTCTCTATGTGCCCTGTTTGTACCATACATGTGTGGTGGGTAAAAGTGCATCACGTCTGCATTTTTACGCAACACAGGGCATATCACAGCATGTCAACACATATACATAAAGCTGAATGAAGTCTTTTTTTTTCTTTTTCAATAAAGTTAACACCTAACTCCACATTTGATTTTGCTTTGTATAGGTTGTTTGGACCAAGCTAATCCAAAAGAACTATTTGCTTCGCTAGTACATGCAGTTGATGTGTGCACCCTATAAACTGTATGTACTCTCAGCTTCATACAGTATAGAGCACTGTGTTCCAGCACTGACATGGGGGCTTCCTGTCTCAATCCAAGAACATAATCGAGTCATGTTGAGTTCTGCTGCTCATCCATTCAGAGGACGATTTGTATTTTATATATGAATACAAGGCTTCCTCTGATTGGCTGAGGTGGAGAGCGTGATGTCATCCGCCCACCTCTCCACCTCGGGGCAATCAGAGGAAGCCATGAATTCATTCATAAAAATACAATGTCTACCTCTGAATGGATGAGCATTGCTCATCCTGACTTGATTTTGTTCTGGGAGTGAGATGGGAAGTCTCTGTTCCGCTACCGGAGCACATCACTGTATACTGTATGTAACTAATGCTTAATACAGATTATACAGCGTTGGCAGCAGGCGCATGCACTAGTGAGGGAAACAGTCAGTTTGGACTCTGTGAGCAGCACCACACACACTGACACACCTGGCTGAGTGGGGAACATTCACTGCATATATCCGTATATATATCCCAAAAATTCAAGGTGCATAGACACCAGGAATAACCTAGAAACCATAATAACAAGAAGTATATTGCAACAGGGTAACAAAGAAGAAATCTACCGTAATGAATAAATGGTAAGAAGATCATACTGCAATGATTAAGCAACAGGAGTAATATGCTGCAGAAACAATAATTGTTAAAAAACACAAACCCCTCCTGTACCTTGTACTGGGCAACCCTAACTAGGGGGAGATGTGGAAATATACCACAACAGTTCAGCAGTCAGTAACATAAAACCCTATCTCTTCTGCTGGCCATCTCATTGGGGCCCAACTAATATGGTGCCCAACTAATATGGTGAAGCGCTCAGGGTAGTGTCCCTTTAAGAACTGATGCAGGCACTGTGTGCCTGTGTTTCTTGCAGACAACTCTGTCCATCTTTATCAAGGTGCAGTTCAGGATTGCTTGAGTGTTGTCTGATTGCTTGAAATTTGGCCATGGGTGGCCATGTCAACACCACAAATTGATTTAGAAATCAACGAAGCCAGGTGGAAATTTGTCAGCCAAACATCTGTTGTATCCAGGGGCGGACTGACATCTCATGGGGCCCCTGGGCAGTAGGAAATCATGGGGCCCCTTTGTCCTTGCCCAAACTCAAACCACACCCAAAAAAGTCTATGAAAGGTACCAGAGGCATCTCATGGGGTCCCCTACTTACACTGGGCCCTCAGGCAGTGCCCAGGTGCCCAAATGGTCAGTCCGTCCCTGGTTGTATCCTACGAGGATACAGTCACTATCTGGGTATTCAGACAGCGGTAGCACCAGTACAATAGCTGGCACTACAGCGTGGATGGTGGATTGAATGATTCCAATGCTCACTGCAGGCAGGATCCAAGAAATCTAAACATGTATGGCTAGCCAGATCCAGAGGATCAACATGACAGATAGAAAATTAGCAACATTATGCCACAGGCATTTCTCTCCTGACACGTTCCCCTGAATTGTATGCTTGCATTTGAAGCCCTTACATGAAAAGTATTTGTCTCCAATAAAAAGCAGACTCCTTATGCTGTTCTAAGTGTGTGTGGGGGGGGGGGGGGGGTGTTGCATGCATTGTGGAAAATACAAAGGCAAATTTCATATTATAGAACCATTAGCTATTGAAACACTGCTGTAAGAAATAATATCCACCATCCAATCACACTGTGATAAAGGATTATTAGGAATAATCTCATTACATATGAAAAGTTGGCTATTACTGAGGTTTGTCACGTTGGAATTTGTCATAACTACATATTACAATGACATAGGTAATGATGCACAAATCTTATCTGGCTTCCAGAGACTGCGATCAGACAATGTGATGGAGAGGCTGGTGTGCTACAAAAATTAGATTCATTGAAGTTACACAAATTAGATTCATTGAAGTTGTTAGGCCTGATACAGGAATTGTGTTCAAAGCTGCCATGCTATGTAACAAAACTGCATTTAAAGAGCACCTGCTGCTTATAAATATCAGACACCTTGAAAAGTTCCCCTCCCCTTAAGGGCAGCCTCTACCATACTACTTACCTTCAAACTCACTTCCAAGTCCTTAAAGTGAACCTTCCATGGTCCACTTTTTTTTGCAAGCCTCCTACCCCCAACACAAATGGCCATAACCCCTTGGCACCAGCCCTTGCTGGCCCTTTAGGGGTTCGGAAGGCTGGAGGTGGGGTTCTTCATCATGCGACTGCTGTGATTGGCTGTGCTATGTGTGCTTCTCTCTTCTCTCTGTCAGAGGTAAAGAATAGAGAAAATTCCAGGAAGTCGCACCTCACTGGACTTAAAGTGTTACTATACCCTGGACCCTGCATTCACTATATCTGGTCTCCCACAGTACACAGAACATGGAAATGCAAGTATTTTAGCAGATATAAACTGCTAAATACCTTTTCTCATCAGCAGTTAGAGCAGTCTTGTGACTTCTATCAGTGTCCAGCAGAGCACTGGTTAAAGCTTGTAGGATGAGTTTTAATTTTGCTCTAAGAGGATGCAGAACCCCTGACCTCTGTCTGGACAGTGTTGATATGCCCTGTGTTGATCATATGCACTCTCCCAAGACAATAAAAATCCTCTCTTGTAATAAACACCAAACTGAGCACGTGCAGAGTGACTCCAAACGATATGTTTTATTAGGAGATAAGAGGGGGACACTGGAAGGAGGGGAGGATCAGAGAAGTTAGAATCAAACAGACTTTTTTACACAATGAAGAGGATTAACCCCTTAGGTTCCACAGTGAGTATAACAAGTATGCTTTACTGCATATACAGACTGATTTTACTGTTGTGGGTTTAGTAACACTTTAACTCATAGAATGCTTACACATTTATCAAAGTTGCTGAATTTCTGGAATTCATTGTTAAACTAAACTGGGGCATTAGGGCTCAAGGTGTAAGTATCCGTGCTTCATAAGTGTCATAGGTGCTTTCATCCGACACGATCCGACGGACAGAAAAGGAATTGGATCCCCATCTGTCCCTCTTTGGCAGATTGGATCGGATGTCAGTGGGTGTAAATGGACACATGTCTGTTTATACCTGCCGCTCCATAGAGGAGAATGGAGGTTCCGATCGAGTCCACCTGAAAAATGGACAGGCGGACCCGATCGGAATGTCCGTGTGAAAGAGCCCTTACAAGTCACAAGAGATTTACACTTTGCATGCACTGGCCTCTAAGGGAGGCAGGCAGCAGTTAATTCTTCCTTTTCAGCAAGCAGTATGTTTGAAAAAACCTTTAGCATTTGCCTCATGATGCTAATCAGAACAAGCACAGCGAATGTTAGATATTAATATAAGATCACTGCCATATTGAGAAAGACGAACATAGGCAACCTTTGTATGGAAAACTGGCATAAGCAATGAGCTGGAGAGCCTCAGTAATACCATTCCACAATCCTCACTGGGTCACAATGACCTCTGATATCCCAAAGCACAAAAGGAAAATTAATATAAAATTATAGTGTTAAGAAACACATAAACTGGAACTACTATACAAAATGGTCTATTTAGAGGGCAACTCCAGGGAGCAATGAAATCCATCCATGAACCTACAGTGCTATCCAAGAAACAATAAAGTGGCTGTAAACCTCAGACATGAAATATGAACAAAGCATCTCCTTCTGTAGTGCGTACTTGTCTCAATCCAGTGCACCAAGTGTCATTTCATTCTGCTGCCTCATTCCTCTGCTATCACTTCTGACAGATTTTCCTGACACCAAAAGATAAAAAAAAATTGACAGCGGAGGGAGGTCTAGCACACTGCCTGTGATTAACAGTCTCAGCTCTGTTCTTGTGTGCAGGGGGTGTGTCCCTTCCCTCCAATCAGCTCTCACTGAGCTTTGTGGAGTACAACTTCAGCTCCCCACCACTTGTTTTCAGAAAGCTCAGACAAAATGTAAGGCTCCATGTACACGGGATGTTTGGAAAACACTTCTGACCGACAGAAACTGACTGCTGGAAAACGTAGGTTAAAAAACCTCTGGGTTTTTTTAAGATAACCTTAGGAGACCTTCCAAAAAGGCAAGAATTCACTGAAAAACAGTACAAAATTAACTAGTTCAGACATTTTGAGAGAAATAGAGAAAGCAGAAGCAGAGAGAGCAGTATGTGTTGAGATGACCTGTCTTTTCTGGTTGTATTCACTATGGATCCCATCATGAGCATAATGCAGCACATTCTACCATTTTTTCCTTCATGGAACTGACTGCGCTGGTGTACCGGGTCCATTTGAATACATGGAAAACGCTTTGCATTCATTTCTGATGATGAAAAAAGGTTCTGGACAGCATTTGGATATGGAACAGTTAAGAAACGCTTATAAACGCAAACGCTTATAAACGCGGTTAGCCACGTTTACAAGCGTTTGGTGTTTGAAACACTGATAAAATCTACTCCTGAACGCAAGTTTGGTGCGTTCAAAAAAACAAGTTCAGGGGCTGCTGAAAAAAAATGCAGAAAAACTCCTGAAAATCAGTTTATTAGCTACAGTGTACATGAACCCTAAAAGTTCTGGACTTTGAACAGCTTTAGAGAAGAAAAGACTGAAGGTAAATAGGTACAACTTATGTAGGAGGATTTGTTTCATCTCTGTGTATCACCTGAGATCAGTCATTTCATTGGGTATATGTAAGAGTTTACAACCACTTTAAAGAATCATTTATGCAGGCCTCTAAGATTCCATGTGTTGTTGCGTACAGCATATAGTTTTTTACGCATCTAAATGCAACACTATAGGAATCTATGGGGCCAAACACACAGCTCTGCCTATAAACAGAAGTGTTTGCTGAATTTAGTGTTGTACGAAAAAAGTAGGACACAGCCACACCTATCTGTAGAGTTTATGTAGATATGCACATAGACATGTAGAAATACATGTGAAAGCATGTAAAGGTATACTGTACATGTGTGAAGTCATTAGATGTACTGTGAGCATTTACATGTCTATATTTAGGTGCATGTTATGCTGGATCCTCTCCTAGCTTGGCTAGCAAGAACCTGCATTCCTTGCAGAAAAATATGCATGTGACCAAGTGAATGAGCCTTTTAGGTACACATTTTATTGCATAACTAGATTGATCCAGCTTGGACCAATGTACATAAGCATTGCCGGAATGATCCCTGCGGAAGCTGCAAATCACTGTACTAGTCCCCGCTACTGCAGTGATAGCATCAGTCTTCAATGAGCTTGGATTCAGCTTGGGGTTTGGACCCAACCCAAGCTCATCACTACTCATGATGTTTTTTGCTGCATACCAATAATAAATGAGCATGCTGGATGTGACTGAAGAGCTTTAGAATACTTAAAGTAGTATTAAGGCTTGGTTCACATATGTGCGGGTGGTGCCAAAAATCTGTGCAGCCGTATCACCCACACAGAAGAATGCGGACCCGCTGGCGGGTGCCATTAATTCTAATGGCACGCCGCCCGCACTGGAAATCGCAACCGTACTGGTAACAGAGGTTCCCCTGTGGGCTGCGTTTTCAGAAGCATTGCAGGGACTTCTTCCTAAAGGGAGGAGCCCGGCTGGTGACGTCACGTCGCACAGGCCACGAGGAAGGCTGGCGGCCATCTTTAATTCTGTTTTATGCCAGATGCAAGTTCACTTTTCCTTTGATGTGCATTGATCCTATTTATAAATAAAATACTACACCATCAGAGGTTTCTGCTTGGGCTCGTTTTATTGCGAGCCCCCAACCTCCCTAGCGGTCTGATTATGAGCATATTTCTGTGCTGAAAGCGGTAAATTTTTTTGCATGGAAATATGTCATTTTTTTATTGTAGGCCTGTAATTTTTAGGAATAACTCACTGAAATCTGTCCGAACAAGAATCTAGTAAACATTCCGGGTAAAACTTGAAACACAAAATCATAAATTATAATTTAATAAATCATCATAAAAAATAATAATATAATAATAATAAATTTTATTCAATAATATAATCAAACCAAAAACACTGAAATTTGAAATATAGCGCCAAGTTCGCACATCACTGAGCAAAGTCGCAAAATCGTTTTCAGTGTCTGATGACGAATTTCCCCACAAATCATTATCACTCAATTCTACAAGTGGTTCTAATTTACTATCGCTGTTCTCTAGCTGGTCTAAAACCGCTTTTGACCTAAAGGGACGCTTTTTGGACGCCGTGGACTTTTCTAAGTTTCCAGGCAGAAAGAACAGTCAAAATGCAGGCAGGACACAGGACAAAGCAGTAGGGACAAAATGTATGTGAAATGGTTTGAAACAGTAATTTTTTACGATGTTATTTTAGTTTATTAGAAAATGACATTTTTTAAAATTTTTAAATTTGCCACCAGTTCCGGCCCCCGTACGTCCCGACGCTCGCAGGGACCGGAACACGGAAGCCAGATGCCGGCATCGGCCGGAGGAGATGGCCGGGGACACTGCAGGGGACGCATCGCGGGAGCGAAGGACAAGGTAAGCGCTGCAGGGAATCCCTGAGCAACGCTGCATGGTAAGCCCGAGTGTAGCTCGGGGGTTACCGCTTTTGGTACTGAAATTTTACCCCGAGCTACACTCAGGAATACCTCCAGGGAGGTTAAGGTTGATTCCTTCCACGCCACACTTACCATTGAGAGTGGTCCCCCTGCTGGATGGATGTGTATCCCTGGAGCCTGGAGAGTGATGACATGCTGATTACCTGTCTCGCGGTGGTTTGATCACTTGATTCTCACCTTCCCAGATCCAGATGACCAGGAGTGGTCTGTTTACTCAAATGCACACTATATTGCGCTGTCTGGTTAGTGCAATATATACTCATTCTTAATCACAGGAGTCACGGAATTCACTGAATCATTTATTTTGGACTTGCAATCTACTATTTATTTATTATTTATGTCACCTCTGCACTTTAAACGTCAATAATAAGACGTTCTCTCACGTTTATGATTTTTAGCGCTCCACAGCGCACATTTGTGTTTACCATACCATATACCTTTCATATCAATATTTACATGGAATTATAGCGCTGCATTTATTTGAGTCCATTTAACATGATTTCCTATGGGACAGGTTTACATCTCTGCGTTTTCACCTGATGCGTTTTTTGGAAAGGGTCAGGGACTTTTTTGAATGCAAAATGTTGCATTTTTGGTTGTATAGACTTCAATGGGAATGCTGCAGAAGAGCATGTGCTGCGTTTTGGCTGCATTTTTGCCATGTTTTTGATGCGTTTTACGTTTAAAATCTACTTAGCAACAAGAAAAAAACCAACGCAACGCAGAAACGCATCACATGCAACTTGCATAAGTGTGAACCTAGACTTAGGGTGTCTCCACTTTGGATGAAGGAGTAACAGAGACACCTTTGTGTAGCAGCAATTGTCAGTCTGGGGACAAGGTAGTGTTAGATGCACCATCAGATTTAGATGGACTTACCTTACAAATTATAGATAAATCCAACTAATACTTTTAAGGCTCCATGCATACTAGTGTTTTTTTTTTTATAAGTTCAAAACCACTAGAAAAAAATGCTGGGTGAAAAACACTGATAACAGAGTTTTTGTGCTGGATTGTAGTGGCGTTTTATTAGCATTTAGAAGTGTTTAGGAGCATTAGCGTTTTATTCGCATTTTTACAGTACATGTAGAAAAAAAATCTAGAAAAAAGCTGTTGGGAGCATTTTAGTAGCATTTAGAAGTGTTTAGGAGTGTTGGCGTTTTATTAGTGTTTTTACAGTACATGTAAAAAAAAAAAAAGCTAGAAAAAAAGCTGTTAGTAGCATTTAGGAGCGTTTGAAAGCGTTTAGACGAGTTTGAGAGCGTTGGTGTTTTATTAGCATTTCTATAGTACATGTCGAAAAAAAAACTAGAAAAAAAGCTGTTAGGAGCTTTTAGGACAGTTCTGTTTTTTTCTGTCAGAAAAACACTCCCAAAAACTCTACAAAATTTTTTTTTTCTGCTCCTAAATTCTGAAGCTTGGAAAATGCTACTATCCTAAAAGAGAGTGCATGGGCACATTGTATAGCACTATTTAGCTTCTAGGAGCAGAAAAAGAATGCTAATAACAGCTTCTAGGAGCTTAAAAAATGCTACCGTGCATGGAGCCTTAGAGTGGAGCTCCACCCAAAAGGGGAAGTTCCACTTTAATGCTTCGTCCCTCGCTCCCCATTAAGGATTGGCACCTTTGGGGAGCGGGTACCCGAATTTGACAGGTACCCGCTCCCACTTCCGCTGCGATCGCCTAGGCGATCAGAAGCGGAAGCTGTCCTACCCCCTCCCTCCCTGTAGTCTTCTGGGACACGTGACAGGTCCCAGAAGACAACGGGGCCATTCACAAAGCGTAGCGCTTCTCGCACATGTGCAGTGGGCACCCGGCTGTGAAGCCACAAGCTGTCACAGCCCACACTGAAGATGCTGGCATTGGGGAGAGAAGATGGCCGTGGTGAGGACACCGTTGGACTGAGGGACAGGTAAGTGTCTGTATTTTAACAGTCAGCGGCTACAGTTTTTGTAGCTGCTGACTTTTTTTTTCAGATGGAACTCTGCTTTAAGCAGTTACAGCATTTTCTCCTTTTGGGATAAAGGTTTTACATAAATCATAAATAATAAATAAAAGCTGATCATACACTCTGGATCTGTTTGAAAAACTATCAGACGGCTCCAGAATGAACACCTATGTGAATTGACCCTTACTGGTGGGATCAGGAGGAGAAAATAAAGGGGAACAAGAGAAACTAATGCAGCCACCAAATCTAAGAATTGGTAAACTGGCATATAGAAAATTATTATTTTTGGGGTCAAAACCACTTTAATAGTGTGGTTGAGATGAGCTTCACAGCAACAGACACCAAAACAAATGACGGTGCTTCTTAGCATTCCACTTTTTTTGCAACCCGATGCCTACAACTCCTGCCAGACATTTATGTTGTGCCATCAATTCTCTCCTTTGTCCCCTCATAGGATGAAGATTAACAGGAAGCCTGGGATAGCTGAACGCATGAGCGCTGGGTGTTCTGGGCCCTTGTGTTTAACTGCCAACTGTCTTGACGAAAAAAAAAATGGTACCAGTGAAGACATCCACTATTCTTGATGAAAAGAAGGCGCCATGTCAATAGACCAAATTAGGACCATTAGTCCAAATACATGCAGGTGTCAAAACTAAAGTGCAATGTGCAGAGGCACATTTAAACATGTGTTTAATGCAAATTATAAACATTTTTTTTCAGCATAATGTCTTTAAATTGATGATAGACTGCATGCCCCCCCCCCCATCCCACAAAAAAAAGCTAAAATGTTCAGCTGAACAAATAAAACATTCTATTACACTCATTTTTACCCAGTTACAACGTGACTTCTGCAAATGTTTAGTCTAAAATAATACCTGTAACTGCGTTCGGTGGCTATTAGGAATTGGAAAGATACATCTGGAATCCATATGTTACAATGCATAGAAATAAAAAAATAAATATACATCAATTCAGCTGAATTCAGGACGAGGCTTATACTAAAATGATTCCAGGAACATTGCTTTATTTTATAGGATGTCCTGTGGCTTGTTAAATATTTAATTGTAAAATATACACCATAATAGGCCTCATGTATCAACATTGGGAGTTAAAAAAAAAAAGAGGAAGTGGTTGTCTTTAGAAACCAATATCAATCCAGCTTGCATTTTTCCTTTCCCGATTGGGTGCTGATTAACTCTGTATTGTACAGCTGGTTGCCGCTCACACTAAAAACCTACACTCGCTGGCCACTTTATTAGGTACACCTTGCTAGTACCGGGTTCAATCCACTTTTGTCTTCAGAACTGCCTTATGCCGGCCATAGCTGGGTCAAAAATCGGGCGACTTTCGCACTGTTGGGTTAATTGGTCGGCCGTTTTTCGGGTTTTTTGCACAGTTTTTTTTTCGGTCATGTTGGAAAATTTGCGCCCCGATTTTGACGATCGACCGATTTTCCTGGCAATGATGGGCAAATCAGCCGATCGTTTTACTGATAAAAAATCTGCTCATGAGCCGTGACCTGCAAGGGACAGAAGTTATGGGGTGAACTTTATGATTTAGTCGAACGATTTTTTTTTACCGACCGAATGACCAATTTTTCATTTTTTGACCCATCTATGGCCTGCATTAGTTCTTCATGGCATAAATTCAACAAGGTGTTGGAAACATTTCTCAGAGATTTTGGTCCATATTGACATGGGTTACTGTTGCCTTTCTGTCATCTCGAACCAGTCTGCCCATTTTCCTCTGATCTCTGACATCAACAAGGCATTTTCGTCCGCACAACTGCTGCTCACTGGATATTTTCTCTTTTTTGGACCATTCTCTGTAAACCCTAGAGATGGTTGTGTGTTAAAATCCCAGTACATCAGCAGTTTTTGGAATACTCAGACCAGCCCATCTGGCACCAACAACCATGCCACTTTCAAAGCCACCTAAATCCCCTTTCTTCCCCATTCTGATGCTTATTTTGAACTTCAGCAAGTCGTCTTCACCACGTCTAGATGCCTAAATGCATTGAGTTGCTGCCATGTGATTGGCTGATTTGCAATTTGTGTTACCAGGCAATTGAACAGGTGTACCTAATAAAGTGAGTGTATGTCTGCAATTTTTTAATAGCCTTTATGGTCTATAATCTGAGCCTGAGAGAAAGCAGAGTCTCAATGCCACAAAAAAGAAATTCCTGTTACATGAGATGTCTGTGATTTAACCTCAAGCTCTGTTAAGTACTCTGGGAAAAGTAGCGGACAGATTACAAAAGCAGGGAATAAGAATTTTTTGACAGGGATCTATATACAATGTATAACCAACTAATTAGGAGTAGTTGGTTATTTTTGAATAATATATAGACTTTTTATGGGTGTAATTATTATTAAACAGGAACTTCACTTGTCTTTATAAAAATAAAAGTCAGCATTCTACATGTACTTTTAAGAAAGACATACTTACCAGTCCATGGGATCCAGCACTGCCTTCTTAGTACCCACAGTCTTCACTTCTCATTAGGTTCCTGCATTTTGGGTTTTGGAGCCAATTGACTGTTTCTTGATAATTCATAGCGCATGCACAAAATCGGCCGGCTGGAGTCGGTTGGATCTATAGCCTCCTGGGATATGTAATGTGATCCCAGGACAATGCAGGTGGGGGGAGGTGGACCTAGTGTAAAGTCATTGTTGCCTAGGCAAGAGGTAAGGAAGCGGGAGATAGTACCTGCTGAAAAGGTACTTGCTACCCAAAAAAAAAAATTCCAAATGTGTAACAGGGAGGGGGAAGGGATAGAAGAAGTTATGGAGAAATTGTGAGTTGAAATCCATGTTAATGTGTATTATGTATTTATTACTGTGTACCTGTGTTAACTATTTAATGCATCATTCAAGCAATACAAATGGAAATTGCTATGTAGGTTTTTATAAAATGACAATAAAGGCTTCTTATTATCATCTTGATTATGGTTATTATTTGCTCTACTGCATTATTATTATTATTATACAGGATTTATATAGCGCCAACAGTTTGACCAGCACTTTACAATATAAGGGAGACAGTACAATTACAATACATTTCAGTACAGAAGGAATGTGAGGGCCCGGCTCGTTGAGCTTACAATCTAAAGGAAGGGGGAGGTGATACAAAGATGATAGCTGCGGGGGATAATCTAGTGGAGGTGACTCAAGTACAGTTCTTAGGTGGAGGTGGGGTAGGCTTCCCTTAATAAGTGAGTTTTCAAAGATCGCCTAAAGGCAGACAGGGTGGGGGCTGACCGGACATACTGTGGTAGGGAGTTTCAGAGGATGGGAGATGCTCTGGAGAAGTCCTGGAGGTGAGCATGGGAGGAGGTGATGAAAAAGCTAGAGAGGAAGATATCTTGGGAGGCGCGGAGTGGGAGATTTTGGGCAATATCTGCGGATGCGGTTGGCGATATAGCTAGGGGCAGTGTTGTGGATGGCTTTGTAAGCTGTGGTTAGTATTTTGAATTTATGAAATAGATACTTGTATTTTTGGCAGATTCTAAAATGTAGCAATTATATTTATTGCTACTCTATGCTTTTTTGATGAGGAGTTATCCTTTAAGCCTCTCACATCTTCCTGAACTGTTAGTATTATAGTGTCCTGCACCAACTAAATGACAGAAGAAAGACCAAGCCCCACCGTTCATTATCCCCTGTACAGTGAGAGGACACTTCTACTGGATGATGGGATGGAAGGTGCATTGGGCTTTGATTTAGGGGAAGTTGAGCCTTTACTAGCAAAGTGAAACCAGGAGCAGAATCAGAATCAGAAAGACATACATAAGAGGGTTTGCAGGTTAGAGATAACAAGAACCTTAATGTGTATCTAAAGTCATGTGTTTTCTGTTTTAGAGTAAAAGATGGTTACAGCCTTTGTCAGGTATTTATTGCTGTCTGATTCATCTTAACTATTTGTCAAGGTGACCACTGTCACTTAGGGCTCATGTACACTGCAGCTGCTAAACTGACGTTCAGGAGCTGTTCAGTGATTTTTTTCAGCAGCCTCTGAACTCTCCCTAATGTTTTCCTATGTGTCCATGTAAACTATGTCATTTACAGTCTTTTACAGGCAGTTGAGTTTACAGTTGTTTTTTTGAACGCACCAAACTTTTGTCCAGGAGTAGATTTTACTGGTGTTTCAAACGCCAAATGCTTGTAAATACATGTATTACGCTTGTAAACGCGGTTAACCGTGTTTGCGTTTATAAGCATTTTTTAACTGTTCCATATCTAGATGCTGTCCAGAGCCTTTTTTCATCATCAGAAATGCACGCAAAGCGTTTTCCATGTATTAAAATGGACCCAGTACACCAGCACAGTCAGTTCCAGGTTTCGTGTGAAGGAAAAAATGGTAGAACGTGCTGCATTATGCTCATGATGGGATCCATAGTGAATACAACCAGAAAAGACAGGACTGATGTTTTTTAACCTTCGTTTTCAGCAGTTTCCAGAAGAGTTTTCCAAACGCCTCAAGTACATGAGCTGTTACCTGTAGGTACTGTAAATATCTCCTAAACGCGCACCATTTAGAAGATATTTACCAGTGTAGAGCACCAGCGCATGTGCTCGTAAGGAACAACATACTCATGCCATTCCTTCAGAGTAGTGTGCCATAGAAAGTGACTCCTGCGCGCATGCATGGGAGTGGCGTCATTGCGGCTCGGCCATTCAAGCCGCTGGAGTCTGTGAACCCGAGAGGAAGATCGGGTAAAGATGGAAGCCTCAACAGCAGTGACAGCGTGCCTCTGGAGGGCTTCATTTTAAGGTAAGTTTCACATAATGTGCTAGCATGCTATGCATACTAGCACATTGTGATATTACCTTGCAGGGGAAAACTTTTTTTTCTTTTTTTTGAGAGTTTACTACCACTTTAAAGTGGAAGTTCAGTCAAAACCTAACCAAGGCTAGACATACTCCCACCCCGTTCTTAGCCTATTCTATCTAATGCTGTAAAGAAAAGATCTGTATACTTAACTGTTCTGAAGCTGCTCCGGTAACTGACATGACATCTCCAGTGACTCCAATACAGTGATCAGTGTTAATAATATACTGTCACTGTACTAATGACACTGGCTGGGAAGGGATTAACATCTAGGGCAATCAAAGGGTTAACTGTGGGGTTAATTTACTAAAACTGGAGAGTGAAAAATCTGGTGTAGCTGTGCATGGTAGCCAATCAGCTTCTATCTTCAGCTTGTTCAGTTAAGCTTTGAGAATAAAACCTGAAAACTGATTGGTTTTTATGCACAGTTGCACCAGAATTTGCATGCTCTGGTTTTAGTAAATCAACCCCTGTATGCCTAACAATGTGTTATGTGTGCTGCTTGTACTAAGATATGTGACCGTTTTATCTCCATGCTTTGCAGGGAGAAAAAATAGCCATATCTCTACTCTATGTACAGAGCCCTGTGTTTTTAGTAAACACAGGGCTCTGTACTGTGATTCGCTTAAGTCGATCAGCAGGTCCTGGTCACAAATCGTTGGCAGAGCAGCTGCCCAGCATCAGTATATCTACATGGGGAGGTCTGCTACTGGTTAAAGGTTTAAGTAGAATAGGCTTAGAATGAAGGCGGGAGTAGGTTTAGCTTTAGCTAGTTTTTGACTGAACTTCCACTGTAAAATGGGGACACCTGTTGTGGTGACAGCTGTCTAAGAGAGGATTTCTATTACTTTGAAGAGGTCTCCTCTTACTTCTTATGTCTCAAAAAAGGAATTGAAGGAACATGAAAAGGACAGTAAAAAATTGACAGGGGTTTAATTATGTCTTACTCTATGCAAACGTAAAAAGTTGTGATTTTTAGATATACTTCTGATAACACTCAGTCCTCATGCACACTGGACATTTTTACAGCTGCTGTTTTTGGCTTTTGATGTTTTTTTCTACAGCTAGTATACCCACCAGCATGTTATCCTATGTGGCCATGCACACATAGACTGTAATCAGCGTTTTTTGGCTTGGACGTTTGTTGGCTGGAAAAAAAACCCAGGACTAGAGGGTTTCTAGAGGAGTTTTTTAGCTGTAAAAATGCTCTAACACTGAAATACATGGCAAAATGCGGTGAAGCAATAAAAAGAGGCAATCAGTTCATGTGCTGACAAGAAGCATGCTGATAGAAGGAGAAAACGTAGTGACCGAAAGATGAGCTCATTGCTGTACTGCTTCTCCTTTCACTTTCCACTCACAGGCTAGTGGTGGATCCAGGATGACCTGGTTCAGAAAAGTGGGTTGAATGAAGCTGGCTATCAGACTGTGGACACCTAGCAGTGAAAGAGGTACTGTGGGGAAAATTTTGCTGATCCTCGCTTAACATTGTAGCAAATACTGTTTTTGCTATTTTATCTTTTAATGGGCCATTCGTTTTTATCCAGTTATCTTTGGCTGGAGTTCTGTTTTGAGCTGTGCTGGATCTGAGGCTTTGTTAGTCTACTGTAGGTAGTAAATAGAATCCCTGCATTAGAGAACTTCTAAACGTTGTCAAGCGTATTCCCTTATCAGAGCGAGCAGCAGTGAAGTCCCAGGGCTTGCTGGCTTCCAGATTGCAATCTCACCCAGGAGGAACTATACAGCTTCCTCAGCATCACCTATAGGTCCAGCTGGACAGCCTTGTTATTTATTGTACAAATCGGAGATGTTAAGACTACAGCTTAACCATGAATTATTGAGTCTGTGCTTTTATTGATGGCTTCCATATGGGAACGTGCTCCCTCTTCTCATGCTTCGTATAAATTCTCTATCAAATATGGTCCGAATTTAACTTTTAAAAACATACGAGGAGGATTGAAAGGCCGGGGGGGATTTTTATTGTACGCAGTGAAACTGAAAAGGAATAGAATGCAGAACCCCGCTGGTCGATTAGGCAGCCAGCGAGACCTCATGGCGATGATAGGGGATTATTAGGGAAAAGTGTGTTAATAACCAGCTCGCTGAAAAGACGGCTGCGGATGTTCGCGACCTTTTCTTGTACTTGCAATTAATCCAACATATGTTTTATTTAGAAGGGTCAATGGTTTATCATCGTCTTTATAGAAGAAGAACAGAAATAATTATGGTAAAAAATGGCGTAGACATAATCACGCAAAATGAATTTCTGAAAAAGATGAAAGAGCTACTTTGCACAGCAAGTGAGCCAAGCAACCAATGAGAGTCCTTGTTTTCTTTTGAACTCTGCTCTGCAGAAATAACAGAGAGACATAAAGTGTTACTAAACCCAGGACCCTGCATTCACTCTATCTGGTCTCCCACAGTGCACACAACATCAAAATGCAGTTATTCTAGTAAATATATACTGCTAAATACCTTTTCCCATCAGCAGTTAGAGCAGTCTTGCGACTTCTATCAGTGTCCAGCTGAGCACTGGTTACAGGTTGTTGGAGTTTTCATTCTCCTGTAGAAGGATGCAGGACCCCTGACCTCTGACATTGGAATATAGTTGCTCACCTCTGCAGCTTTGGCACTTTTCTAAAGAGGCTTCCAACAAGATTTTAGAGCGTGTCTGTGGGAATTTATGCTCATTAAAGTGTTACTAAACCCAGGACCCAACATTCATTATATCCACTCTCCCACAGTGCACACAACATGGAAATGCAAATATTTTAGTAAATATAAACTACTAAATACCTTTTCTCATCAGCAATATATAGCAGTCTTGTGACTTCTTTCAGTGTCCAGCTGTGCACTGGTTACACCTTGTAGGAGGAGTTCTCATTCTCCTGTAGCAGGATGCAGGACCCCTGACCTCTTTTTGGACAGTGCTGATTGGCCCTGTGCTGATCACATGCACTCTCCCAAGGAAAAAAACTCTCTTGCAGTACACACCAAACGGAGCATGTGCAGCTTGCCCCTAGGTTCTGTTCTATCAGGAGATATTTGGGAGACACTGGAAGAAGGGGAGGATCAGATAAGACAGGATCAAACATCATTTTTACACAATGTGGAGGATATACCCCTTAGGTTCCACAGTGAGTATAAGAAGCATGCTTTACTGCATAAACAGACTGATTTTACTGTTGTGGGTTTAGTAACACTTTAAGCCAAATCACAGACATCCCTTGCAAATAGAAGTTTAAAGGGTTAGTTCACCTTTCCCAGAAAGCTGCCTGTGCAGATAAGGGGTGTCTGTAGATAATAACAAACTGTGCAGCTCTGACTGAAGTTGAAGAATGGCCTTGTTATAGGTGTAGGCAATTTACATACTTCCTGAAGCCTGATGGGAAAACTCCCAGGATGGTGCTAGGTTAGGCCTAGTAATTTCTGCTCACCTCCACCATCACAGGAGTGAGCTCTCTGACCCTGAGTTCAGAGATATTGTATGAGGGGAGAGAAAGAGCATGTGAGGGGCTCTGATTCAGAGAAAAATCTCACTCCTGTGATGGTGGAGGTGAGCAGCAATGACTAGGCCAACTTAACAACATTCTAACAACGTCTTGGGAGTATTCCAGTCAGACTTCATGAGGTACATAAATGGCCTACACCTATAGTAAAGATATTATTCAACTTTAGTCAGAGACACAGTTTGTTATTATGCACAGACACCCCTTATCTGCATAGGCAGGTTTCCGGTAAGGTGAACTGACACTTTAATCTCTTGGTGAGTTAGGTGGCCCCATTCACAAAGGGCGATTAGCTGCATTCCCCGTGCAGAGTCGTCTTTTCCTAGCACAAGGATGCACGGGTGTTACATGCTTCCCCATGCCAGCATCCCATTGTTCTCTATTGGGCCATGCGGCTGCAGAGACACAGCTGCTGTGTCCTAATATGACATGAGGGTTGCATGCGGGTCCCAACAGACAACTATGAAATGCACGCAACACCTGTGCATTCCCATGCCAGGAGAAGGCGGCCCTGCACGGGGGACACACGATCGCCCCTAGTGAATGGGGCCTTACTTTCAAAGGCTCTTGGGATACCAAGACTGTGCTTCTTCCTTATCACAATACTGAGGGCCGGTTCAAACTATAGAAACGCAGTCCAGATGCGTTCCGTATGCATTTCAGCATGCGCATTTTTTATGCATTCCGGTGTGTTTTTGATGCCTTTTTGACGCGCTCCAGTGCATTTTTTATGCATTCCAGTTAATTTTTCCCCCTCTTTTTTCTATTTAAATAGGGATATGTGCATCCCAGTGCATTTTTGATGCATTTTGGTCCATTCCAGTGCATTCCGGTGCATTTTTGCTGGGTTTTACCACATTCCAGTACAGTTCTGTGCAGAAAAAAATGCAGCATGTTCTACTTTTTTTTCTGCAACCCGAACGCACTGGAACTGCAAGCACTGATGTGAACTATGACATTAACAACCATATAATCTACTTTCTTCGCATTTTGGATGCAGAAAAAAAAACAACTGAGATGCATGTAGTGTGAACTGGCCCTGAGACCCTGATTTGGTGGTTATACTAAAGGCAGGCCTTCACTATGCATATGGAGGAAATGCTGGCGTTTATTAATGGTACCTATGATAAACATAAGATGTTGTGGTCGGTCTGGTTTCATTTCTCCTCCTCTACATGTCTCTGTGATATGTGTGCCCCTGCTGTTCTCTAGTGGAGCCCCTGGTCCCCCCGACTCAATCTCATTTTGGCTTGTCCGCTGGTTGGACCCTGTGCTGCACGCTGTGCTGTGTGCGGCAGGGTTGCTTCCATGAGACACGCATGGGCAGCTATCCCATTGCTGCTTACTGCTGTCCCCATTCCCCATCCCCTTCTTTTTTCTTTCTTCTCCTTCGATACCCTTTCCACTGAACCCTTCTTTTCTTTTTCCTTGTTTCCTCCCCCCCCCCTCTTTTTTTTTTCCCCCCATCTTGGTTGTGTGGAACTCTTTCATACTGGTTCATGCATCATGCCAGGGAATACTCCCCTGACAATCTGTTATGTTTTACCTCCGTAATATGGGTTATCGCTCCTTCCCTCTTACTGTTATATTGCACTATTTTCATTTACCCACATGGATCATAACCACCTCTCTGATGTTTTTCTTTTGTTTATATACTTGTACTTTTTTTTTTTATACTTCCTATGCTCTGTTTGTTAAATTTACGTAAAATAATAAAGACAAATTTGCCTTTAAAGGCAGGCCTTCCTTAGCAGTCAGTTTTAGAAAATGCTAGGAAAGCCTACATTGGCCTACAAAGAAGATAAGGATGTGCAAAAAAAAGGTGTGCTAAAATCTTATACTAATGAATATAGTTTGCTTACAGGGATTTTTTTTTTAAAGAACCGCCTACTTAAAATATTGTAAGTAAAAGTATTTAAAATGCTTTAACGGTTTCAAGGGTTTCTCTTTCCATAAATTACTTTTTTATTCACTTGCAATGTGCCTCTGAAAATGCTAGAAAATGTGCTTATTCGATTTCCTAGCACAGCCCATTTTTGCACGTGTTAGCCCTTTCCTCTACTGGCGGTGCCAATTACTGTCTGTGCTGGCCTAGCTCCTTTGCCCCCCCACCACCTTTCTATATAACCTTGTAGCCTCCAGGGGAGAAGCAAAGGGGAATGCTATAAAGTGCCAAGTAACAATTTTGAGTCAGTTGAGGTTGCTGACATGGCAGTGGCCAACAGCAGCCTCGGGGCTACTGAATGTCTACACAAGGGAGGCTTCTACAGGTAAACGCCATTTATAAAATACATTAAATGCCCAGGAAGATTGTTGTCAAAATGAATGGCATGGCGATAGGTCCCCTGTAAACAATGCTGATGTTTCTTTTTACCTACTTTGTAACAATACCTCTTTTTAAAGTGTTACTAAACCCACAACAGTAAAAACAGTCTGTATTTGCAGCAAATGTATGCTTGTTACATAGTTAGTCTGGCTGAAAAAAGACAAAAGTCCATCCAGTTCAACCATTAAAAAAAAAAAAAAAGTTATAATCCTATACCCACAGTTGACCCAGAGGAAGGCAAACCCAGCAAAGCATGATTCAATTTCCTCCTGCTGGCAAAAAAAATCCTTTCTGATCCCCCGAAAGGTCATCAGATATTCCCTGCATCAACTTTACCTATAAATGTTATATTCACTGTGGAACCAAAGGGATTAATTCTCCACACTAAGTAAAAAAAAAGCTGTTTGATCCTGACATCTCTGATCCTCCCCTTCTTCCAGTGTCCCCCTCTTATCTCCTGATAAAGACATATCATGTGGAGTCACTCTGCACATGCTCAGTTTAGTGTATATAGCTAGGGAGGTTGTTTTTTTTGGAGGGGAGAGTGCATGTGATCAGCACAAGGCCAATCAGCACTGTCCAGACAGAGGTCAGGGGTTCTGCATCCTCCTAGAGCAGAAAGAAAACTCCTCATACAAGCTTTAACCAGTACTCTGCTGGACTCTGATAGAAATCACAAGACTGCTCCAACTGCTGATGAGAAAAGGTATTTAGCAGTTTATATTTACTAAAATAATTGCATTCCATGTTGTGTGTACTGTGGGAGACCAGATATAGTGAATGCAGGGTCCTGGGTTTAGTACACACACAATACCCCATGCCAAATGAATATTCATTCATGTTGCAGCAGAAAGCAGGGAATGTGCACCTGTGTGTATTCCTAGCTCTCAGACCCCACTGTCAAATCTACAAATTAACCATAGAGTCATTAACAGCAATCACATACAACCGAGCATCACGAGTGAAGTCAGCAGTACTTATTTCATTTTTTTTGTAAGGTTCTAAGGGTTGTTTTACATCTATGCGTTGCGGGAACACTGGCATTGCATCCTACACAAAGCATGGCAATGCACATTACATGCTTTTACGCATTTTGGAGCTATTCAATGCAAATAATACCCTACTGCACTAACGCCATGCTCATGTGTTTTAGAAGGTACCATAGTGCATTAAGTCAAATTTTTTTTAGCACAGCGGATGCATATCGTGTGCTGGCAGCACCTTGGTTCCTATTGGCTGCCTGAATGCAACGTACATTAACGCATAACATAAAGCATAAATGTAAATGGACCCTTAGAGATGTAACGACATTGTATAAATGTAAGCAATGTCTATGATGTAGCTCTCCCCTGTGATGACAATTTCCTAAATACAGGCCTACCAACACAATCCAATAAACCTGTCACTGGGACTTCATACATTTTCACTTAACCACATGTATATGCAATGCTAATTACCAGGCTCTGTTGCCAGAACTGCAGTTCATTTTAAGATAGAAAATACCTTAGAGGCCCCATGGTATGTAATCATTGGAAGCTTGGTCTTAGATAACTTTAAATAAAACAATCCGCTCTGTAGCGCAGTGAGGCAACACGGCTGTGTATCCACCGCTTTTGAAAACACAAGCGTTTACTACCTCAGCTGAATATAACAGGATTATGCTGGGGGAAAAATGAATTTGTGGCAGTGAAAAGTAAAATGTAATAACAGATTTGTGGAGATTGAATGTGAGGTATAAATAGAGGGTTTAAACCATTTAACAAGTTTTTTGCCTGCAGTTCTTTAAAAAGATTTAAAGTAATGCAGAGGAATGCAAAAAACAAAAAAACAATAGTATAGTCAGATATTTTAACAGGTCTTCTAGAGGCCTAAACTAGAAGTGAGGCCAGATTTGTAACTGGCTACGTAGGCCAGATTAGTAACAAGGCGGCGTACACCAGATTTGTAGCTAGGCCATAGAGGCCACACTAGTAAATGGACAATTTAGGCCACATTACTAACTAGGCTGCATTAATATCTAGGCCAGATTACAAATCAGGCCATCAGGTCTTCTACAGGCGTAAAGCAGAAGTGAGGCCAGATTTGTAACTGGCTACGTAGCCCAGATTAGTAACAGGGCGGCGTATACCAGATTAGTAGCTAGGCCATAGAGGCCACATTAGTAAATGGAGAATTTAGGCTACATTACTAACTAGGCTGAATTAGTTTCTTGGTCAGATTACAAACCAGGCCATCAGGTCTTCTACAGGCGTAAAGTAGAAGTGAGGCCAGATTAGTAACTGTCTACTTAGACCAGATTAGTAACAAGGTGGCGTACACCAGATTAGTAGCTAGGCCATAGAGGCCACACTAGTAAATGGACAATTTAGGCCACATTACTAACTAGGCTGCATTAGTATCTAGGCCAGATTACAAACCAGGCCACCAGGTCTTCTACAGGCGTAAAGTAGAAGTGAGGCCAGATTTGTAATTGGCTACGTAGGCCAGATTAGTAACGAGGCAGAGTACACCAGATAAGTAGCTAGGCCATAGAGGCCACATTAATAAATGGATAATTTAGGCCACATTACTAACTAGGCTGCATTCGTTTCTTGGTCAGACTACAAACCAGGTCACCAGGTATTCTACAGCCATAAAGTAGAAGTGAGGCCACATAAGTAACTAAACAGTTTAGACCAAATTAGTAGCTAGGCCATATAGGCCACATTAGTAAATTTGCAATTTAGCTCAGATTACTAACTAGGCTTCATTATTATTATTACAGGTACTTATATAGCGCCATCAATTTATGCAGTGCGTTACATATATATTGTACATTCACATCAGTCCCTAACCCTCAAGGGGCGCACAATCTAAGGTCCCTAATTTACATTCACACATACATATACTAGGGCTAAGATTTGATAGGATCCATTTAACCTACCAGCATATCTTTGGAGTGTGGAAGAAAACCGGAGTATCCAGGGGAAACCCACGCAGGCACAGAGAGAACATGCAATCTCTAGGCAGGTGGTGCCATAGTTGGGATTCAAACCAACCCTAGTAGTTCATTAGTAACTAGGCCAGATTAAAAACCAGGCCACACAAGTGATGCATAGACCAGATTACAATAGGGGTGAATGAGACAGCATTCTGAGCTAGTCAAGGTTCTATTGCTTATGGGTTGTCAGTCTAACACTGTGAACATGCCTACAGGAGAGCATAGGACTGTCCTAATACTGCAGTGTTCCTCCACTGACCAACCAGTTTCCAGTTTGTCACCTAGCCAGTGAGTTACCATCCTGGCCAGTAAAAATGGGACTTGTGGCTAATGAAATAAATTGGAAAAAGTTGGCCCAGAAAAGTTGGCCCTACTGACCAAAGACTGGTCGATCAGGTTGTGGACCAGTATATACTTCTTAAAGAGCAGCTCCAGACAGGTTAACAAAAATTTAAAATCAGCAGCTACAAAAACAACAGAACTGGAAGAAAAACCTGTTTCCCCACCCCCTCAAGAAACAAAAACAAAACTATATATATATATACATATACATACAGTATATATATTCTAAAGATGGAAGAGAAAGGTGGGGGGAGAGAGACAAGTGGAACTTTCCCTTTTGGGTGTAGTTCCGATTTAACAGGAGAGTTCTCTCCAGAGTCCTAGACTTGACTGTACTGACCAGGAAGGATGCCTGGCTGAACAAAATGACAAGTTCTTCAAAAAGTAAAGTCAATTAAGATACATTCTTCACACAACCAACCATGACAGAATTTTCAAAACCAAAGGCTGTTGCTGAAAATCAGGGACATGTGGCAACTAAGATATGAGATTGCATGCATCTTAAGATGGCCACAGAAATTTGACTGGTCCAGCATGGACTGACTAAAATGTTGATCCATTGGTGGCTGTCCCTGTTCGATAAAAGTTGATCTTTAGATTGACTTTTGTCGAAAAGGGAATGTTGGAAACTTTTTGCCGATAAGCAGATGAAGCCAATCGGCTGGAGCCAGTGATCATTGTGTTCTGACAGCAGAGAGTCCCAAAGTCAGAATACAATGACATGGCAGGAGGGATTACTCTGTCTACCTTGTGTGGGTTTAGGAATCATCTAATCATCTATGGCTAGCTTGCAAAAGTCTCAAGTACTATACAATCATCTTAAAGTATATCTTAAGGAAAAACTTGTTTTTGTTCATTTTGGATAGAGTGGAGAGGGATTAGAACACCTTTTAGCTTTTTATTGTTGTCTGTGCCCCCTTTACGGAGATTCTTCCTCTCTTTTTGTCCTGTTTACCATTATCGTTGAAAGTGAATGTAAAGAAAACCCCAAATTTTGGGTTGTCCCCAGAATAGTAATAGGGGGCATATTTAATAATGAGGACACTAGTTCTGGTGACTTGGGGGACCCCAAATAATTCCCTAATTTGCAAGGATTTTCCCATTTTGGCTATGAGACAGGATGTGAAGGGAAATCTCCCCAATGGGACACAGATGGCAAAAAATAAAACAGATAGGGGTTATGCTCTACCCAAAATGAAAAAAAAAAGTTTAGCCTAAAGTTCTACTTTAACAAGGGCAAAAGCATCCCACACAAACCACAGACCTAGCAAACACGTTGCTGTACTTCAAAGTTTTTGAGCTCCCACTAAAGTGGGAAGTGGTGGACTAGAAGCACGGGGATGTTGGGCCTTATTTATAGTTTTTAAAAAAGCTGTTATTATCTATATCAGCCAAATGGATTCTTCATTTTATGTTTCTAGTGCTGTTTAAAAGACTGATGTAAAAACTGGCTGCTGTGCACAACTATGGCTCTTCCATCAGACCAATTCTACGATCAAGCCAGTCCTGGGGATTTTTAAGATGCAGCATTCCATTACCCTGAAATTCAAAGTGTCAGTGAACCACTGAATCCCAGCCCCCTGTTGATCACTCCAGCCCATGCAGTTGAAATATTACCGCTCTAATTTAATTACTATAGGCAATTTAATATCCTGATTTTGATTGGCTGCCAAGTAAATAACAACAGCCAATCATATTGCCAGTCCGTTTGCACTAAGTAGTCAACCATAAGTGCAGGCTTTGAATGGCTTTAATTTGCAGACCTCGGGCAATGCTATGTGGGCACTCTGCCAAATGCTGCCAGTTCCTACTGTGTCAGCAAGTTTCATGGACGAATGACAGCATACAGTGCATTTTGGAAATTGATTCAACGGTGAACTGTCTACATTGATAAGTACTGACAGTAGTAGAATAATGAAGCAGTTGGAATCACTTGCTGTGCCATCTCCATTCATATTTTGTCTTAAAGATTATACAGATTTTAGCTTCTGCTTAGAGTTGTGCAACATCCATAGACGTATTAGCATTGGTGATGATATATTATTCCCAGGCAATATAAATAGAAGCATTTAAAATGTAGGCTTAAAGTGTACTTCCACTTTGGGATAAAGCCTCTTTCATATTTGTCACATGTCCCTATTCACATAGCATTCAAAGGAAGAGACGTCTTCCATGGGAGGCGTCTCTTTCGTTGACTATTAATTATGGATGAAGTAGCCTTGGACTCAATATCACTCACTTCTTCTCAATATTCACATAACATTACTTAAAAAAAAATGACAGCTTACCTTTCTTTAGATCCTATTCTGGACCCTCCAGCTAGGAAAAATCCTAGGTAGTTATCTTTGTTTATGAGGGGCTGGGCAGCTGTGCTTGCAATAATTAATCCTGTCTGTACTGTGCAGTTAGATCTTTATTATCATTTGTAACTAGATTTGAACACTGTCTGTCAAAATAAAGGGATAAAGGTATAGAGGCTGAGCTTCTTGCATTGTACATTAATGAGGACAGACTTGGGAGAGGCTCATTTAGAAAACCTTGTAAGTCAGCCATCCTCCTGAGAAACTCCTATAAGGTATGAGTTTTATATATTTAATTTAGGCATGCAGTGCAAATTGGAAAACATAACAAACATATAGAAGGGTTTTCTTAAATTGGACTGCTTAAAGCCTATCTTTAGCTTTGACCCCTCCTGTTTTGCCTACATGTCACCCCTGCACCTGTTTATTTTTTTAAATACCCAGATACATGCCTTAAATCCTGATGTCTTGATGTGTGATGTCATGGGGTCCTTCCTTCTCTGCTTTGGCATTGGCTGTGGGTAATTGCATAGCACCCTCATTGAGCATATCTGCAGCATCCTCCACTGAACCCAGTCTAATCTGATAAAGGACCTTCAGGGATTGTGTCATTGATAACGTGAACCTACAGGGTATTACAAATAACCATTGCTGTCAATGATCCCAATGCCAGGGACAGTACTGGTAAAAAGATATTGCAGAGAAAGTTGCAATTAAAAAAAAGAAAATCTGCCCCTACAACGACACTGACATATCGACTTAAATCCCAATGAGAGGTGGACATGGGGGAGCTGGATGATGAGATGTGGGAAGAGGTGTTGATCTCAAGCAAACTGGTCTACCTAAAGTTGTCAGATTGCTTCACCCAGCTATATATACTACATAGAACCTATTTAACATCTATTCGGTTATCTAGATACAGACCACAATACAATCCACTCTGTCCTAGATGTGGGGTTTCCAATGGTACCTTTTTTCATCTCATATGGTCTTGTTCTCTCATTCAGGGATACTGGATTCAGGTGGTTCGATTCCTCCATGATAGAATGGGTTTCCCCCATAGAGTACTATGCCCTAAGCACTGTCTACTGGGTCTTCTCCTTGACTCAGAAACTGACAAATTTCAGACTATTTTCTTACAGGAAACACTCTTTATTGCCAGATTACTAATTGCCCTGAAAAATATCGTAACATTTGGAATAAATGGCTGGACTCCACGTCCACCTGTGATCTGGAGGAGGACATATATTTGTAGTTTGTTTATTTTGAGCTTCCCTTGTTAAATGCGTTTATCCCTGTGGTAGTGGTGCCATGTTATGTGAACTTTGTTAGCTTTTATTTTACTTGCCTACGGCAAGCATTTTTCTTGTCTGTACACTTGTATTTTTTTGCCACTATACTGACTTGGGTGATTCCATCAGAGAACCGCTTCCTCGCTGATGGGACCCAGGAACAAGGTATTATAGCCGGGCATTACACCCAAGACAAGACGAGACTAGCTTGATGCAAACTGAAACTACTTTATTGAACATAAATCCACTTAGTGTGCACCAAATGCTTTTACAAATCCAGGTTTTACATTGTAGAAGTAGCAGTGACATCATCACTGTGCTGCACAAGGCTGTGCAAAGAGCAGGGATGTAGCAGGCCCCACCCACTACAGGCTGACTGCAGAGCACTACAGGAGGAGGCGGAGACAAGACCAGTCATCCTTTACAAGGAAAGAGAGCAGCAGTGTCTGGTCTTTATTACAGGAAACTCAAGCACATGGCGAACTTTAGGTTACTGCACAAATCTTGAAAAAAGTGTATAAAGCACACAAAGACAAACAGGTATGAATACACATGTCTCTTATATTTACAGAATATTGCTTATTCTGCATTTCAGTTATAACATGATAAATATATCCAATGCTAGATCCACTTTAAATGCTTGTTAACATATGATTAATGTGCGAGAATACAGAAACAAGATGGAAGTAAAGTCTCATTTCTTTTCCTCTTATCACCTTGACAACTGGAAGAGAAAAACTCTGCAGTAAAATAACATGAACTCCCTGAACCATTTGCAGGATGAGGTGGAGTGGTCAGCCACAATCTCATCTCCTGACTGGCGAGAAGGACGCGCACTACTCCTATCCGTAGCTGTGTGGTGGGGAGAAAGCTCGAGGTGTTGGCGTTCCTGCCTCCCTCAAATCCACAGTGACACGCTCCGTTTCAAGATGCTGCTAATTATTGAGGAAACGGTATTCCCAGCTGACGCTACGTGCTGAGACTCTTTGATAGCCCTACTTAACATACAGAATAGATATTTCACAAGCCTTTTAACTGCCGTGCCACGGTACAGTTAAAAATCAAAGCGCAAGCATCATCCACTTAAGCTAATCAACTTTCATAAGATAAATGTACGGGAAAAAAAAAGAACCTGCAAAGAATGCATTTTTAATTATCCCGCAAGGTCATTTAGTTCTTCAAAGTTACAGAAGATGCGCTATGGGTTTTCAGATGGCCTTGACAATGCTTGTAAAGATGGGAGCAACGTTACGCTTCTGGAGGTTCTATGAAGACGTACAAGATGTAGGCTTCAAGGCACTGCAATGTACATTTTTAAAAATTCAGTCCACCTAAAAAACAGATTTCAGGTTCAATCTGATCTCAGCAGGCTTGATCACAAGCGCCTCCTTTACATGTGCAGTAGATTTTATTGCTCCTATGAAAAGCAATCTGTGGTGGCAGCAATTGATAGGCAGCCTGGAGTTGATATCAATGCTACCTGAATGTTTGTTTTAGGCCTGGTTCACACAATGCGTTCCAGTTGAGGGAATCAAATCAATTCCGCACCTGCAAACACCCGCAGCCAAATCTTACTGCTTTTGCGAGGCATGCAGGGCTGCCATTCATTCTGAATGGCACCCCACTGCATCTCAGCCCACAACATGATCGTGAGGAACCGCAGGGAAACCGCATGGTCAAAAAACCATGCGGTTTCCCTGCAGATGCATTTTGAAAAAGGTGCAAGCACCTTTTTTTGCAGTTCATGCAGCACAATAGCCGATTCAAATGAATGGGCTGCCATTCTCGAGCAAACATGGGTCGCATGGCCCGCACTAGTGTGAACCAGGTCTTAACCAGAGAAAGTCCACTGCAGTAGACCACAACCACAAGCATTCTACAAGGTTGTGGCACAGTCCCATGCACTTGAATGGGCCACGTTTAGCAGCAGGTCCACCTGTAAAAAATGCAACATTTTACCATGCTACTAGCCATGTTGATTTGCAGTTCAATGGTCAGGAGACAGTAAAGATGCAGACCAAACACCTGTTTGTACCATCCTTCAGCCACATGTGTGAGCAAGGCCTCAAAAAGGCCTAAACTATTAAAGCCATGCACAAAAAGATGCAGGTACACAGTAAAGGACTAGTCATCGTCAATGCCTACAGGTCCTCTGTAGGTTATCTTTTCCTGATTAGTGACTCACCATGCCTGGCTCTGCATTGTTTCGCTGTGTGGAGGCAGGCATCTCTGAGAAGCAGGGCCGACACATACCAGAGATATCCATAATCAAGGCCAATGCTAACCACAGATTTGAGCCCCCCAGCTGAAAACCACTAAGAAGATTCACATTATAGCTAAAATCAATTATAGAGAATTACAGAAAATCATCAGGACAAAATGCTGTACTATTCACTCGCTATGGTATTCCAGGAACTTAATTAATGATATAATTTAGCCAGAGGGAATATAATAAAGTAGGGAAGATACCGCCCAGGGGAAAAAAATGTGCGTTAATTGTGCCTAATTACCAAAATGACAGCTTACAAGAAGTTCATTACTTATGTTCATTGCTCTGACTCATAATAAATGAATGTAGCTAAGAACACACAAAAAAAGAAAAGTTATTCTCTACCTCACTATAATAAAGTGACACCAAGGCTTTGAAAGGTTATCTGTACAAAATGATGTCTCTGGTGATGACCAAGTATTCATTTCATGGACAGTATCACTGGAATTGGCAGTTCCTTGTTTAAGCAAAAAATATTATCTGCTTCTGGTTATTTCAGGCCAGTCCCCGCCTTTCATGGGCCGCTAATAAGCAAAAATGGGAAACGTATTGCACTTCGAGATAGCACAGTGGCATAGTGGTTATGCTGTCATGGACTGGTGCCAGGAAAGGAAAATTGTATTTGATACAATCTTCATTCTCCTGGCCGCATACTACCACATGTATGCTGGCATGGACTGGTGCCAGGAAAGGAAAATTGTAAGTATTTGATACAATTTTCATTTTCCTGGCAGCATACAGCACATGTATGCTGACATGGATTCGTGCCAGGAAAGGAAAATTGTAAGTATTTGATACAATCTTCATTTTCCTGGCAGCATTCTACCACATGTATGCTGACATGGATTGGTGCCAGGAAAGGAAAATTCTAAGTATTTGATACAATTTTCATTTTCCTGGCAGCATACAGCACATGTATGCTGACATGGATTGGTGCCAGGAAAGGAAAATTACTGTAAGTATGTGAAAAAAATTTCTATTATTGTACTGTAACCATCTCTATGCAACAGATATCTAAAATCAGACCTAGCAGAATAAGGCCTCATACACGCACAGGCTGTTTTTGCAGCCACTTTTAAGGGCATCAGGCATTTTGGTTTTTTTTACTGCTTCCAAATGGCCCTCTATGTTATTCTATGTGTCCATGCACACAGACTTTTAGAAGCTTTTAGTAGCAGTAGCATTTACCAACAGAAAAAAAAAGAGGGCCAGTGTGTCCAGGAGTAGCAGCGTTTTGGCAGGAAAAAACACTTGGCATGGCTAAACACGTCTTAATGCTAGGAGCGTTTAGCGCTTGAGCATTAATTCATTTACATGGCCAGAATAAAATATTATTATAACCAATTAAGTGAATTAATGCCCAAGCGCATCAGGTTTGTAAGTGCTTGTAAAAGCGTTGGATACTTTAAAAGCGTCAGGTGTGTTTTCTGCACAAACATTGCTGCCAGGAGGAGGGCTTCTAGGAGAGTTTTTTTTATCATCCTGTGTGCATGAGGCCTTAAATGGAGTTTGTTGTGCACTAATATATCTGTGGGATTTTGCTGTAGTACCATATATCCACCAGAGAGAAAAAGTCCTCTGTATCTCCAAGTGGTACTGATAGACACTGAAAGGGCCCACACGGGGAAAAACAATGTGAACATTTAAACCCCAAAACTCGTTTTTAATGGTGTCCCAGCTGGACTGAGAATAAAAAAGTAGCTCTGGCTGCAATGCTCACTTTCTCTGTCCACTTTAGTAATAGCTTTTGCCACAAGATGGCCTTAGTCTTCCAAGTTGAATGATGGCCCATGCATTGTGAGAGCAGGGTGTCATGGACCGCACCCCAGGGGGGACATTGCTATGTGGCCTGCATTCACAGTACAACGATGCAGAGAGTGGCCCAATTATCATCAATTTTTGCATTTCTGAAGACCACTCCACAGAAGGGGTGAAGGGAACCCTGTGTGTCGGTGTCATGCAACTGGCCAGAAGACATCTGGAAATGGTAAGTATATAAAAGCATAAAATACAGCTGAGGGTTGAGGGACAGAAGCCAAAGTTGGGTGTTAACTGCACACCACATTCCCTTCCTTGCTGCTCCAGGAGAGAAGAGAAGGAGCCCTCTGTAGCTCCAGATTGATCTAGTTTGTTCTTGGGAGGAGTGGAGAGGACAGTTTGGGTGATAAAGTACAACGTATGTAGGAGGTTTTGTTTCATCCAATCACTTTGCTGGGTATATGTAAGGGTTTACAACCATCTAAATTGTCACTCATGACAGTTCAATAAAGCTCTGCGAAAAAAAAAGCACACACTAGCGCTGCTGTGATCAGCCTTGTCTGCTGGTCTAGACTAGCAGCCGATGAGATTGACTTAGTCCCTATGACAGCCCACACTCCCAGCTAGATCTCATTGTGTCTCTGCCAGGCAGCCAAATGCAGGTTGGGACTCGAGATTTCCTTTCCAAAAATAAAGAACATGAAATGTACAATGCATCTTGCTGTGCAAACTGACATGACTAAGAAAACAGCTATGTGATTCCGGTTTGAGGAATCTCGCTCTTTCATTGCTAAGCTTCCAGGTGACATTAACAAAGGTTTCAATTTTCTATAAATAAAGCAGCAGAGTGTTTTTTTTTTATTTATTTATAGAGAGTTGCCTTATGATCTGACAAACAGGTGCTCAAATAATACAAAATTAAACATGAACATATGAAAGAATTTGCGGTACATACTGCCAAGCAGAAGGGAACACCCAAAATAATCTCTGATGAATGGAAAACAAAGGCACAGTTCACCTTCTGCAAAAATGGAACAAATGCACCCACATTCATACAATAAAAAATGAGTACGTTTGCATTTTTTACACACATTAAAATGCACATTTTTAGTCCTGAAGGTTAGTTAAAACTCCTCGTACAGCATTCATTTTCTGAAAGCAGAAATAAAAAGAGAATACAACAGTGGACGTTCCAATTTCAAGTGTTACATGATATTAGGGCAATAGCTTCTCAAACCCATATTTTCAGTAAAACATACACTAAATTTCATTTTATTGCACACAAACACAATATATTACCCACATGTTTTGGTACAATATAAAAGATAAGGTTGCGCCGAGCAAATAGATATCAAACATGTATAGCCTTAAAATGATGCACGCCTGTGAAACAGCCACAAACATTGGTACACAGAATGTTCTACAGATGAACAGTTTTGAGGTAATCAAAATGGTGGCCCTGGAATTATCTCACTCCAACGTTCGCGGCAATACCCAAAGTGTGTATGAAGAAGAGCTGAATTTTGTTTTATGTGTTTGGGTACTTTTTAAACTTTTTTTTTTTTCTTAGACCCCAATATCTCCCCTGACTGCCACTGAAGCTAATGGAGCACAGATCACGCTCCATTCACATACATGTGCCTCTAGTATGGGGCTCTCAAAATTTGTAGACTTAGGAACTACAGAATATCGGGGGGTGCCATGGAGAAGGTCTGTAGTTTATGCATGTATTTGCAAATGTGTTCTAACTAAACCCCTGTTTTTAACGCATACTGTTAGACAGATTAATTTGGTTTCTTTGCAGGATGGTTGGCAATCAGAGCTGGGAATTTTTCTCTTTTTCTTTGACATGCATCACCCTTCCATGTGCTCCATGATGTGAAGGCCAGTTATAGACTGGGGCAGTGACCATTTTTTGCACACAAAATGTTCTGTAGGTGACACTTTAAAAGCCCCTACAGATGAACAGTGTAGAGTTAATCATAATGGTGGCCCTGGAATTATCTCACTCCAACGTGCATGTCAATACCCAAAGTGTGTGTGAAGAAGAGCTGAATTTTGTTTTATGTGTTTGGGTACTTTTTAAACTTTTTTTTTTCTCTTAGACCCTGATGTCTCCCCTGACTGCCACTGAAGCTAATGGAGCACAGATCATGCTCCATTTGCATACATGTGATTCTACTATGGGGGCACTCAAAATTTATAGAGTTAGGAACTACAGAATATCGGGGTGCCGTGTAGCTTACGCATGTATTTGCAAATGTGTGCTAACTAAACCCCTGTTTATAAGGCATACTGTTAGACAGATTATTATTATTATTATTATACAGGATTTATATAGCGCCAACAGTATGCACAGCACTTTATAATATAACGGGAGACAATACAGCAACAATACAGTTCAATACAAGAGGGATAGGAGGGCCCTGCTCCTGGGAGCTTACAATCTAGAAGGGAGGGGCTAGTGGTACAAAAGGTAGTAACTGTGGGGGATGGACTGGTTGGAAGAGTAGAAGATTCCAGTATTAGCTGAGGGCAGGATAGGCTTCTCTGAAGAGATAGGTTTTCAGAGATCACGTAAAAGTGAGCAGAGTAGGCGATAGTCTGATAAATTGGGGTAGAGAGTTCCAGAGGATGGGGGAAGCTCTGGAGAAGTCCTGGAGACCAGCATGGGAGGAGGAGACAAGGGAGCTAGAGAGAAGGACATCTTGCAAGGAGCGGAGAGTAAGGTTTGGGTGATATTTGGAGACAAGATTGGTGATGTAATTTGGGGCAGAGTTATAAATGGCTTTATACGTTATTGTCATTGTTAGTGTTCTGAATTTTATTCGTTGGGCAGTGGGAAGCCAGTGGAGGGATTAGCAGAGAGGGGTGGCAGATACAGAACGGTTAGTAAGGTGGATGAGTCTGGCAGCAGCATTCATGATAGACTGAAGAGGGGATAGCCTGCGATTAGGTAGGCCAATGAGGAGGGAGTTACAATAGTCAAGGCGAGAGATAACAAGGGAGTGAATAAGTTGCTTAGTGGTTTCCGAGGTTAGGAACGGGCGTATCTTGGAGATGTTGTGGAGGTGAAGTCTACAAGATTTGGACAGTGATTGGATTTGGGGCTGACAGGACAGATGGGAGTCTAGGATTACAGTACCCTGGCATGAGGGGAGGGACTGATGATTATGTTATTGATCTTGATGGAGAAGTCAGGGGAGGGGGCACGGGCTGGGGGGAATAGTATGAGCTCAGTTTTGGAAAGATTGAGTTTGAGGAAGTGGAGTGACATCCATGCCGATATGTTTAATTTGGTTTTTTGCAGGCTGGTTGGCAAGCTGAGCTGGGAATGTTTCTCTTTTTGTTTGACATGCGTCGCCCTTTCATGTGCTCCTCGCTGTGAAGGTCAATTATAGAGTGTGTGAAGAGGAGCTGAATTTTGTTTTATGTGTTTGGGTACTTTTTAAACTTTTTTTTTCTCTTAGACCCTAATATCTCCCCTAACTGCCACTGAAGCTAATGGAGCACAGGTCACGCTCCATTCGCTACTTCCCCAGTCACAGGGGCCACTGCGGATCCGCACGAAAATCCGTGCAGACGCACCACCCGCACGGACAAATGCGGACCTGCGGGCGGGTGCCATTATTTCTAATGGCACGCTGCCCGCACTGGAAATCGCAACCGTAATGGAAACCAAGGTTCCCATGCTGGCTGCGTTTTCAGAAGAAGTGCAGGGACTTCTTCCCTGCGTGTCCCGGGGCATGGGAGTCCATTCAAATGGATGGGCTCTTGTGCCCACGCAAAATGCAGCCCGCATGGCCGCATATATGTGAACCAGGGGTAAAGGGCCGAGATGCGCCAGCACCAAGGGGTTAAAGTGGATGTACCTGATTACTAAAATCTCATTTAAGCTTTACCATATTATTTTAATTTCAAAATCCGTTTTTAATACTTCTAAATCTTCAGGTTTTATTAAAATAATACCAGCCATGAGGGTCCTTGTTCAGGCACTTCCTGTCAGAGGGTGACAACCCTCTAATTCTGTTATCCAATTGTGCTTCTGTGTTGTCACCCACGCTTCCAGTGCAGAGTTCAAGTAACTGTATTAACTCAAAATACAAAGGTAGGGTCCACTGTTGTCATCATTATGAAACCCACCCTGAGAAGCCCTTGATGGAGAGCATGTACAGTTGTGTTCAAAATAATAGCAGTCAGACATCACTAACCTGATCAATCACTGTTTTTGGTAGAAATGATATTTCTACATGGCAAATAATGTACTAGCAGGTGTAGTAGAGTAATAGAAATCCAACAGACCCAACAGTCATGACATGCATGCTGCTGATTCTGTGTCATTGAATCACTAATTGAAAGGGGCATGTTCAAAATAATAGCAGTGTGGAGTTCTATTAGTGAGGTCATTCATTCTTTGAAAAACAGGTGGCAATTATTGCCCTTATTTAAGGAAAGAAGGCAGCAAATGTTGTACATGCTGGTTACAGTGCATTTCTCTCTGAAATTCTGAGGAAAATGGGTCGTTCCAGACATTGTTCAGAAGAACAGCGTACCTTCATTAAAAAGTTGATTGGAGAGGGGAAAACATATAAAGAAGTGCAGAAAATGATAGGCTGCTCAGCTAAAATGATCGCAAATGCTTTAAAATGGCAACCAAAACATGGAAGAAAGCGAAAAACTACCATTCGAATGGATAGAAGAATAGCCAAAATGGCAAGGACTCAGCCAACAATCAGCTCCAGGAAGATGAAAGAAGGTCTAAAGTTACCTGTGAGTACTGTTACAATTAGAAGACACCTATGTGAAGCCAAGCTATCTGCAAGAAGCCCCCGCAAAGTCCCACTGTTGAAAAAAAGACGTGCTGAAGAGGTTACAATTTGCCAAAGAGCACATTGACTGGCCTAAAGAGAAATGGCGCAACATTTTGTGGACTGATGAAAGTAAGATTGTTCTTTTTGGGTCTAGTGGCCGGAGACAGTTTGTCAGATGACCCCCAAACACTGAATTCAAGCCACAGTACACTGTGAAGACAGTGAAGCATGGTTGCGCAAGCATCATGATATGGGGATGTTTCTCATACTATGGTGTTGGGCCTATTTATCGCATACCAGGGATCATGGATCAGTTTGAATACATCAGAATACTTGAAGAGGTCATGCTGCCTTATGCTGAAGAGGAAATGCCCTTGAAATGGGTGTTCCAACAAGACAACGACCCCAAACACACCAGTAAACGTGCAACATCTTGGTTCCAGACCAACAAGATTGACGTTATGGAGTGGTCAGCCCAATCCCAGGATCTTAATCCAATAGAAAACTTGTGGGGTGACATCAAAAATGCAGTTTCTGAGGCAAAACCAAGAAATAGAGAAGAACTGTGGAATGTAGTCCAATCATCCTGGGCTGGAATACCTGTTCACAGGTGCCAGAAGTTGGTTGACTCCATGCAACACAGATGTACAGCAGTTCTCAGAAACAGTGCTTATACAACTAAATATTAATTAAGTGATTCAAAGGAAAGCAAAATCTTCAAACATGTTTCAGTTTATATAGTGAATGTTTGAGTTTGTAAAGAAGAATACAGACACTGCTATATTTTTGAACAGTCTAATATTCACTTTTCTTCAATTTTTTTAAGAGGAACAACACAAATTTGATATATTTTTCTTCATGTTTTGATTTGGAATAGAATGTGTAGTGTTCCCAATGCATTTGTGTGTATGGAAATAAAAGCTATTAGAAGGATTTTGAGCTTCATTCACTTTTTTCAACACACTGCTATTATTGTGAACACAACTGTAGATATAAAGTGGCTGCAAGAGGCTGAAGAAGATCAGCAGCTATCAGATGTAACAATGATTTTAAAAATATTTGATTTTTTTTTCATTATTATTATGAAGATACCAAGTATTTACAATGCTTTAGCAAACTAAATGTCATCCAGTTAGGCTTTACTTTAACAATCTTAAAATCTACCCTGTCTCTAGAGTGAAGATCTGGTAAATCTTTTATGACCACAGTCACAATAGTCACAACGCTTGTAAGAACTGTTCCTCACTTGGGACAAAAAAAAGCAAGTGACAAAACATATCATGTCAGTGTGCTAAATGTGATATGATTGGCGATGCTACATTATTGTCTCCACCGCCAACAGTCTGGGGACAGAGGGGAGGAATAGGAAGCATATTGTACTAGTTCACTTGAGAATCCATGAAGTGCCACCACATTGCTTGTTGTTATTAACTTTTATAGAACAGAACTGAAATCATTCCATACTTTTTTGTTTATTTTGGCTTTAGCAGATCTGAACCCAATCACAAAAATCTTGTCTACCATGGTCCTAGTTCAGGCACTTCCTGGTATAGTGACAACTGGCTCCCCATTGTGCTCCTATGTTGTCACCCTATCCCTAGTGTAAAACCACAAGCAGCCAAGTGGACGCAGGCATGGCCCATCACTGTCACCATGAGTAAGCTGGCTCAGAGCAATGATGTGCATCCAATGATGGTGTGAGTACATGTAGACAAGGCCTGCAGGAGATCAGCAGCACTGAGATACAAAAAGGTATCTTATGGAAAAAAGGCAATGGTTCATGATACACAGTGCTTTAGCAAACTTAATGTCATTTAGTTAGGATTTAGATCTACATTAGTAATAAAATATTTACTTGTCCTATTTTTGTTTAAGGCTTCATTCATACCAGGCACATTGCCAAGAATTCGATTGTGTTTTCTGAGCTAAAATGCATAGCAAACGAAAATTCCACTATTAATGATATGACACATTGCCACCAACACAGTGATCCTGCATAATGAACTATTGGCACATTGCCCAACATGTCAAAAAGCATCGCAGCACATTGCTGTACGTATCATTGTATGAAAGAGATGTTATCTGCAGTCCTGTATTTTTTCTTATAAAATACTGTTTTAACTTGTTTTCATCCATGTTTGCAGCTCAGTGCTGCTGACCTCCTTCAGTCTCTTTTCAGCCAATTCCAATAAAATCACCAAAGGGTTAGAGCCCCTGTTGGGTTTTTATTTCTATATGTGTCCCTACTATGGATGATTTCCCATCACTCTCTGCCAGGGCAGAAAGAAATTGGAAATCTCTTAAGTGGAGAAAGATAGTTTTAATAGAGTAGGGAAGGGATAGAACATTTGACAATGCTTTTATTACTGTCTGTGCCTTCCTGTACCAGTGACAACGGCGCTACCAATGTGTTGACTTGATGTCACACTTAGGGGTTAATTTGAAGTGCTCACATCAGTGAAAGTGTAATTTTATTTGTCCTGTGTGAATGAGGCAACAAAAATGAATGTAAGTAGGCTATACACTGGTTTTGGAATGTAAACTGATTTAAAACGGAATATACTGCATTTGGCCACTAGATGGAGATAAGTATCATAGGAATTTCCTATAATATTTAGCTCCATCTAGTGGCAGAATACAGTATTTTCTATTTAAAATCAAAGGTTTTACAATTAAACAGCACAGGATATAGCCTATGTACTATCACACATGTGTGAAAATATAACACAGTGCATAATTATGGTTAATACTTACATAGTTAGTCTGGCTGAAAAAAGACAAAAGTCCATCCTGTTCAACCATAGAAAAAAAAAGTTACTTAATACTGATATTACTGTTAATTGAGAATTCATATAGCTGATTTTTCTTAGCTATTGTTTATTAGTTTCACTATAATTAGTTAATATACTGCCATCTTGTAGGCATTTCTGTGACAACTTCCTTCTTAAATGCATTGTAGAATAACCATGGCTGCTAGTCTTTAGGCCACATGTAATCTATTTGCATCCAGGTACACATTACCATGTTCTGACCTCAAATACCATCCTTTCATTCATCTGTTACATCTAGTTGTCTGCTATAATCAAGCTGCATTCAATAAGAACCATCACGGATCATAAATCGGTGTTTGGTGAGTTCAGCTATCTGATAAAGACTGTCCGCAGTGATGGTATCTGCTTATACAGGCCAGACATAAAGGTCTCAGCAAGGGATAAGTTACTAATACAACAGTTGGAGTCAGAATAGCCTATTTACATTTGTTTTTCCCTATTTACACAGAACAAAAGGACTTGGACTTTCACTGGGCAAACAGTTTTGATATGTTTTTTTTTTAAATCAGCCCATTAAAGTGCAGTTACACTTTAGCAGAAATTAATATTAAGACACATATAGAGGTTGACCTTCTTTTGAAAATGCTGATTGCTTGGCTCTCTCTAGCTTCAAGAAACCAGGAACAAACGTGCAAACCAAAGATGAGCTGCATACTTCTCCAGGATAGTGACCAGGGCTGGATCTAGCCTGTCCAATGTGGGGGTGCAGTAAAAACTGTCAGGGAGCAGAGGATAGGAGGTCAATGGGGCAAGGGACAGAGGTCAGTCTTGGGAGGGCAGAAGACAGGGCTCACTGCTGGCAGGGCAGAGGACAAGGGTCACTGCTGGCAGGGCAGAGGACAAGGGTCACTGCTGGCAGGGCAGAGGACAGGGGTCACTGCTGGCAGGGCAGAGGACAAGGGTCACTGCTGGCAGGGCAGAGGACAAGGGTCACTGCTGGCAGGGCAGATGACAGGGGTCACTGCAAGGAAGGGCAGAGGACAGGGGACAATTCCTTCTCCCATCCTTGCACTGCAGACAGCCTAAGCATAGGCAGCAGAGCTCCTCCTCCCCGCACGACCGATAACTCTGATCAGTATAGTGTCAGACTAGGACAATAAAGTATCAGATCAGGGTGGTATATTGTCAGATAAGGGCAGTATAGTGGCAGGTTAGGGTTGGCTTTGGGGGGGCACAACTAAAATCTGGGGGGGCATAGCCCAACCCAGCACCCCCCTAGATCCAGCCATGATAGTGACATTAAAATACTGAAGCCGATGGATAACCATAACAGCCAATCTGAACAAATCTGTGAAAACACAGCTGTGTTCACAGGTTCAAGTATGGACTTCTCCATGAAGCCACCTCAGTCCTGGCCAAACACCTTGAAAAAGAAGGGAAATTATGCCATTTGGCCAGAGCTGTCTATTTAACTTTTAATATGAAAAACATCTTATTTTTGATTTCCATCTTAAATGAATCGGACAGGAATTATATGTTGTCTATCTGAGCTTAGCATGTTATTTGATACCCTGGTAATATATCTATTCCTACCAAGTTGGATCATTTACCTGCAAATGTAAACAGTAATTTCCAGATTTCATGAAAAGACTAAGGCCTGTGAGACAGACTTTATTGTGATACGTTAATATATGAGGAAGTTATGTGGGAACACCACAATCCTCTATTGTACGTCTGCCACACACGGGGAAACCATCACTCACACTCATGCCTAAATGTTTTCTCCGGCACACAAAGACCTGTAATAAATGTGTTTAGGCACTGCCAAGCGATCACATTAAGTAATCTAGGCAAAACAACAAGGGTTAAATTAATGTGGAAGCATGTTTGTAATTTAGAGATGGAAACAAGCCAGACCTGAACATTTCTAATTGGGTGTAGAGTATACAGTATTTCAAGAGCCTGTCTTAGCACAGCAGAACATGATAAGTAACACATAATATGATATTTACACACACATATATATATATATATATATATATATATATATATAAAAACAGAAAAAAAAATCACTTGTGCGTTCAATAGAGGAGCGTTTTGGTAGAAAAAGATGCATGTAAAAGCTTGTTAACACTTAGTGACCATTCACATAAATGCGGATTGGGTGTGATTTGAATCACATCCAATCTGCATGACATGTGAAAACCTTCCTGTGGTGCCTGTTTACATATGTCCCATGCACTGGCAGTGCGGATTCAGTGCGGTTTTAAAATGAGTCATGTCCGATTTCTGAGCAGTGCAGTCCGGTTCAGGTGCGGATTAAAGGTTATTGACTTCTATGGGAACTGTTTCTAAACTGTATATGTGTGAACAAGATAAGATCCTGAGCTAATCCTGTCCTGAACCTGATGTAAACCTGACATGAACCTGTGAACAATTACTGTATGAATTAGCTGTGAAAACAGAAACTTAACCTCCTGCGCTCAGAGACCCAGATCAGAATTCAGCAGGTAGAATCATATATGAAAGTTCATCCAATAGCCGATCAACTGTTGTGCAGCTCTACTCAAGGCTGGGGAATGCATATGTACACACTGATTTATCCTGAGCATGTTTTTATGGTTATGTTTATTTGTATTTGCTCTGCGGTTTTGTGACACTGTTGCCCCACCCCCATGATGTGAATGTCCCACGCATATGGGAAAGCTCACACATGGCCTTGTGCTATAGAGGAGGCTATTCCCAGTATGACTAGCTCTGAGGAAGAAGGGATCCCCCTTCAAAACGCGTCAGCTTCATCCTGAGAATTTCCCCTCTCGATGGAACCTGCACATGCCTGCAATTCCAGTGCGCTGATGTTGGATTTTATATACTTTTATTATTGCTACTTTTGTGTGTTTATACCTCAATTCAATAAATTCACCCTTTACTTACTGAGGTAATGCGCAAGGTTGGTGCGCTTTTGTTTTTGTTCTTTGTTACATCAATTAGCTGTGAAACCTGAGCTTAAATCCGCACCACACATGTGTGAATCAGCTCTTTGTGCTGGTTCATATATATGCGGATTGAATGCAGTTTGAACTGCATCCAATCTTTGTGACATGTGAAGAAACATTGCTTCCTATGGTGCCTGTTCGGTCCGGTGCACTTGTGGTGCGGATTCAGTGCGGTTTTAAGGAGTCCTGTATGCTTTCTGAGCAGTGCAGTCCGGTTCAGGAGCGGAATACAGGCTATTGACTTCTATGGGAACCGTTTCTAAACTGCGTTTGTGTGCAAAAGATAAGATCCTGAACTAATCCTGTCCTGAACCTGACGTAAACCTGACATGAACCGCTGAACAACTTCTGTATCAATTACCTGTGAAACCTGAGCTTCAATCCCCACCACACATGTGAGAATCAGCTCTAAGCGATTTTAGCACTGGAGCGTTTTTTTTTTTTATTTCAATGGCCAAAATAAGTTAATATTCTGGCCAATGAAATAAATAAACACGCAACTGTTTGACGCACCTAAACGAGTTTGAAAAACCGCAGCTTAGGAGCATTTTTGCAGCTGCTTTTTTCTTGCCAGGATAAAGGCGTTCAGCAGAGCCCCAGTGTGCATGAAGCCTTAAACACAAGGTAAAATAAATGATAAGAAAATGATAATAAATATAGGTAAGGTGATGTCACTGGGTCTTCTTTGTTGAGGATACCAAATGCGGCAGGAATGTGCATCTGCACACTGCTGGAGTATTGTCTTGTGAGATTTAGATTGTAAGCTCTCAGGAGCAGAGTCCTCCTAACCCTTTTGTCTTGTAATGTATTTTAACTGTACCATCTCCCTTTATATTATAAAGTGCTGTGCAAACTGTTGGTATTTTATAATTCCTGTATTAAAATAATAAATGTTTAGGATGCAAAGATTTCCCATTATCCCTTGGATAAGTCAAGGACACTTACAAAAAGCAGCCGGGAGCAAAGGTGTGAGGATTTTTGGATGTTTTCCTTTTTATTGCTTACACCTAAAAAATGTTTAAATTGTGATCTCCTAGATAAATGGACCCAACATTTTCACATAATGTCTGCATCAAGAATACTGTGTAGCAGTAGATGTGAGCCATCCCTGCTATAGCAGGAGTGTTGATGCTCTATGGTAGCCTGCACGTCTCAGCAGAGATCTCACCCACCAGTATCCATCCAAGAACAAAAAAAACAAACGGAAATACAGAATTGTCTGTCTCATTATTCAGTTGCATAGGGGCAGTTAGAGTTCATAGCGGAACCCTTGAAATGACTTTCCAGACCACAGCACAAGAGTCCTTAGAAGTGTTCTGTACAAAGTGGTTTCCTCTTCCTTAACTCTAGAGCTGCCAACCAAAGGGTGTAGTTCCGTGCACCTGATCCTGTGGTCTGAAAGGTGGTTTTGTTCTCCGAGAAATGGTGCTCCACCCAATTCCGGAGCTAAAACTCACTGCACAAAAATTACATTTTTACTGTTAAACACAAGAATGTGATATAACACATACTGGAACTGAATTGATTTTTGCAATCACATTTTTGCAGTCAGCGCAAGCAACAAAGTTATCCCTTTAAATCTGGTTTTCAAAATGAAATCTGGACTTAAACATTTATTTTTTAAAGTTTATGTTAACTAACATTTTAGTTTATTTTAATCATTTTATTTTTATTTATTGTTTAATTTATTTTTGTTTATTTTATCTTTATAAATAAATAGCATTGAAAGTTTTTTATTTCATATCTGATTGATAAGTAAAAAAAAAAACTGTTCATCTTGGCAGATATGTAGTGAGCTGATAACTTCTCATGGTTTTCTATCAATTATATGGTTCTTTCTGGACTACAGAGCCACATCCCTCTATGTTATGAAGAATAGTAGAGGGGAGGGATTTTGTAGTCCTATATTGTCCTGATACAGATGAGTGAGTGTTGTCATCCTAGGTCATCCTAGAAGTGTGTACAGATGAAAGAAATGCTTGGAAAAGAAACCGAACTCAGACACCACTTCCAAGCAATGGTGAGATACAATATATTACATTTTTGTTTGAAGGTTGAAATACGCTTTAAAGTAAATCTAAAGGCTGAGTGATGAGGGGTTAGAACCCCTGTCAAGTGTTGCTGTTAAGGAGATTCCCTCTGTCTAATTGTCCTGATCACAAATTTGATATTTATAAACGTGCTCGTGCGCTATTGGATGTGCAATAATAATAAGTATGCAAAAACAAAATAAACTCTTGCAGCAGTCCTGTAATTGTGTTGCGTGCCAAAATACATATAAACTAAAAACCAAACAGACCGCGCATACATATAATCATGTGCATATATATACACAGCATAAAATGCTATTAATAAAAACGTCCCAAATTAGTGAAACAAGTGCATGTGCTTGTACTCGACTTAATTGCAGTGTCTTGATTCATCAATCATCTCAAAGTGCTCCACTGTGCTTGCCAAGGTTTCCCACAGGGACTAGAACTCACCCTTTGCCAATGACCATCTATCTCTAGAGTGGTTTGTAATGCTTTAGGGACAGTCCCCAATGAGCTACTTGTCTCCAGATCTCTTTTCTCAAGGGTAGAGGTGCTCTTTAAGGGTTCCTATACACTGCTAGATGCTCTTGTCACCCCCTAAAAAACATACAAGAGATCCCTCTGCTCAAATCCATACAGCTAGTGCTTGTAGCTCTCCCCATTGTGTCTTTTCCCCTATGCTAGCATTGTGTCCACAGTAGCACTTGCGTAGGCAGGGCAGAGTAGGACTGGCCATAGAGGGATTACTTTGACGCAGTTGGCCAGCTTAAGCATGTATTGCAATATGTGTGAACCAAATATCCCTATTTATTGCATAGTTTGCTTGAAAGGGTATATACCAGTGTGCAGAGGGTCCTTCAGAACCCCTAAAAAACATTACGCAGTAGATCTCTATTCAGAGGGTATCTGACAGGTGGCTGAAGAATACATTTTGAGTCGTCACCTCTGTTGCCATGGCTGTGTTTTTTTTTGTAGTGATTTTTATAGTACTAATATGGAGCTATGTGTTGTGTTTGAAAAAGAAGGCTCCCCCTATTGAAATGCTAATGAACCCGTGGGACTAGTTTATGAGCTCAGCCCAGGAAGCTTGCTACAGGATATGATGTAGCAGGAAATAGGGGGAGGGATATAGGGTTTGGAAGCCCAGTGCTCTGAAACAAAGGAGCAACAGGTGTTTTGAAACTTCGGAGGGGACAAATGTTTGGTGCTGGAGAAAGAAGGAAGCATAAGAAGATTCCATCACAAGGAAAACCAAGAGAAGCAACTGATTAGTATACTCTTATGTACATTGTCCATGCTAATTTGCTGGGAAAAATAGATTGTGCATGTGCATATTGTAGTCATATTTTGTTATACTTTGCATGCTATGACTTGCTTTTCCTGCAGTTGTATGTGCAGCCTTTTCTGTTTAATAAAACACATTAATACACTATAGAGTTTTAAGCTTTCTTGGCTAATACTGCGAAAAAACCTTAATAGACACCAAGCAAAACATCACCAGAACAGGAAAAAGGGCAAATCTTCCAATGAAGACACTTGTTGAATTGAAAACTGTCTATGAGTGGATATCCCATACATTGGAAAGATATCCTCTCACTTCCTGTTGAGTTTTCAGGGCAGGAAAAGAGGGAAATCTCCTTACTGAGACACGGATGGTGGAAAATGGATGAAGATGTACAAAAGATAGGGGGGGGGGGTGTTGAAAGGTTTTAAAAAACAATTCCACAAAAAATATTAATCAAAATGATCAGAGTGGCTTCTGCCCACCGTTTATTCATAAATGCTTTACTTATTGAAACATTCAAGACATTCCTTGATTGTCCTGTTTACATTTGAGACTGTTGTCAGAGGAACGGGAGGCTCTCAGATGTAAACAATAGTACGTTCTACATTTGTGATCACTGTAATTGCCCATCACAGCGATTACAAAGTACAGAACTTCTCGGATTGGCTTTGTGCATTTTGCCTTTGATCTGCTCTGTTAGATAGGTCCCGTCTGGACAGGAGCAGTGCAGGGGCTGGTGGCCGTTTATAAATGGCCACCCTGCTCCTTGCTTGTGCGTGTTCCCTGAGAGCGCGCAGCACCGCGATCCGGTGCCCATTGTCCACATTGTGACACAGTGGAACACCGATCGTTGTACGGGACCTCTGTGTGAGGTCCTGATCATGTGATCACTGATTGGCCAATCAGTGATCACATGAAGAGTAGTAAGCAAGATGTCACTTCTGACATCATTGCTTACTACGTGTAAAATCAGTGAATGATCACAGAGGTCATATGGTACAAGGCTATTCACAACAGCCTTGTACCATGTGACAAGCTGTGACCAAGCACAGCTCACACAGTATTTCTCAATGGCTGCAAGAATGCAGCTAGAGAGAAGGAGAAATTATTGCTTTTACAGCCTTTAAGAGTGTAAAAGCAATCAGTGTAAAAAAAAAAAAAAAAATCTTCCTCACCCCCCACAAGTAGTACAGTGTCACTATGGTGACACTGTACTGCTAGGGTGACAGTATGTAAAAAAAAACAACCCAAAAATAACAATATAAAAAAAAATAAAAATGTAAAATAAAATTATAAAAAATTATATATATATTTTTTGTTTTACTAAAAATATAACTGAATAAATGTTGGCCAACATTTATGAAGAAAGATTATTTATTTGCAAAATTTTATAAGAAAAACACTTTTTTTCAAATTTTTTGGACTTTTTCATTTATATAGCAAAAAAAATTAAAATCCTAGTGGTGAATAAATACCACCAAAATAAAATTTTATCTGTCTCAAAAAAATGGTAAAAAATGTATATGGGTACAGTGTTGCATGAGCGTGCAATTGTCATTCAAAGTGTGTTAGCGCTGAAAGCTGAAAATTGTCCTGGACAGGAAGGGGGTGAAAGTGTCCGGACTTGAAATGGTTAATAACATGGCCACTGTGCACGTGCCAGGTGCGTACACACAAACTGGAGTCACAGTGTCATTCTAAAACAGCACACCACGGCCATTGCACTGCCCTTTTTTAAAACATATGGTGGTAGCAAAGTTGTTAAATAAAATACCATTGTGGACTTTTATATGCGGAGTGCCACATCTGTTCCTTATTCTATCAGCAACAAAAAAAGCTTCTAAACCTTCTGCACTTTGTACATTTTGGTTGGTGTACAACTTTAGAAAGCAAAAGCTTGGATTGGTCACCAGGAACTGGAGCAGTGCCATGGATTCTGCAGGTTCACAAACATCTCTTCACCCTCCTTGCATAGAGTATAACAGGGATGGGTGGATCACACGATCGTGCTTTAATTTATACATCTCCTAGCTGGTAAAGCAACTATTATATATGCGTTTCAACAGTGAATTGAGTTGTTTGGCTGGAGTTTAAGAACAACAAATAGCTGTCTGCAGAACCGTATGCATATAGCCTTTAAACTCTTCGTTTGTTATATAGTAATCTTTTAATTGTACGGAGTTGTAAGGGATTAATTAGGTCCTCCAGTGTGTCTAATTGCAAACAGCAGCTTCTCAGGCAGTGCTTCTGTTTTAAATAATTTAAACTGCCCAGCTCTCAGTTTACCGTTTTCCTCAGATGTCAAATGGTAATGAAGGTGGATTTTGCATGGAAGTTACATGCTGTCTTCAACCTGCTGGAGGCAGGAAATAAGAAAAAAAATAAAAGGAATCATTCATTTCAGGAGGCATGTGACAAGCGCATATATATTTAATTAAAAAAAATAATAATGACGATTATAAGCGCCGAGGCTCGGACGGCCGCCAGCAGGTCGAAATTGGTGAAATATCTCTAATTAGCACTTAATTAACCAATGAACCCACATTTAACTGTCACCAGGGGGCCACTATATTGTTGGGTGGATATTATTACTAGTATTTCATCTTAAAAACTAGGCCAGGACTGGAAAGTAAACACATTTTGCTTTGTGGTTAGCGGGAATGAAAGTCCACAACTGGAATTTTAATTAGGCTATGAATATACATAGTTGAGTTAATTAGTAGGAACTTGGTTGCAGTATAAAAGAAATGATATAATTCAATATGGTCTTCCTGAAGAAACATTAGATGCTTGGCTGAGTCTCACTCTGGGCTCCCCCCGCCATTGTTTCCCCTCTTCCCTAGTGGTCCTCCAAGTAGTATTATTGTTATTAGGTTACTATTTTTTTTTCAATATTTAACTTTTTCAATACTTCCATTTTTTCAGCAGTCTTTAGGCCAATCACAACATGACATGATCCTCTTCCTCTATAAATCATCTCCAGCAAGAGGCAGTCCTCAATGATGCAGCAAGTGGAGTTGATGTGGTAGCGTCGGCGCTGCTATTTGCATTATAATATATGAATCCAGGAGCTGTGGTCAGGGGTTGGCTCCATGACACCCTGCATTTACAAGATGCCCTCAGTCTCCTGCGCAGTGTCATTCAATCTGGACGACTGAGGACATCTACAGGATGATTGTTTTTAAACCCCTGCTGGGGGACTAATGCTCACTCATTTACTTGTTGCCACTTCAGAAAACACATTTCTGTATATAGACTTTTCAACAAAGGGGCGTGCTTTTACTAGTTTTTGGAGGAAAAAAATTGCCCAGAGTTGGGCGTTGATATGCTGTTCATTGACATGGAACAAGCATGCTAAAATTTAGGGTCAGAATTCCGTATCTCTACACTTTTTACAGGTCATTGAGCCAGAAACAAGTGCAATCAAACCATTAGAATGACAGCCACGGAACTAACACCTTCAAAATCAGTGATGGGTCAGCGATGGTAGCAACAGATAGTTCTCTCATAACAGGTATACCTTAATTCTAAATTCCAAGTAGATGTAGAAAACACCACGTAGTCCAGTTATGTATGCAATAAAAGTAAAAAGCCCAACTCTGGGTATAATGAAAAACAGCCCTAAAATAGAAAAAAAAGGAAAGAAAAAAAATAGCCCTTTCTGCAATATGCCTCTCTGTGTCTACAACTGTAGAGATTCGCCAATCTCTTGTGCTGCTCCTAGTCTTCTCGATTTAATGATATCTAGCAATTTTTAACTCCTTTAATGAGTCATGGACTCAACCTGGGCCCTTAGTTCTGTCGGATATAGCAGAGCTCATAGGTCATTATATGAGTACATTTTACAGGAGTTAGGACCATCAACCCCTAGAGGTAGGCAGAAGTGGTAGAATACCCCACTAGTCATGTGACTGCAGAAAGGGAAAAGAGTATATACTGCAAATTATAAGGTTTTTTGCAGCTGGAGAAAAGGTATATATTAAAAACGATAGGGTGAGCTTTATGTAAAACCTGGAGTTGGACATTAAATCTTTCCATGCAACTAGACAAGTACTTGAATATGTTTTTCGTTTTAGCTACCTGTAACTCCCAATGCAGAAGAAGCTAAACTGCGAGAAGGATCTGAACTCTTAGCCAATCTTGGTTCTATTGGTACTACCAGTCTAACACTGTGAATGTGCTTACAGGAGAACAGCACTAATGGATGACAGTTTGCTTTACACAGTACAATAAGCAGGCAGTTGGTGGATTCTTGACCAAGCTGCATAGTTAACTGCAAGTAAATATTCAAAGAGTTCCAGGACCCGGCTATATTAGAGAAGCTGCAAAGATGACCAAGAATTAAGAGTGATACCTGATTGGCACTGGTGTCTGGATCATAATACTGGCTGAACAAGATTACAAATCATTTAGCAGGTAAAACAAGAAGTACATTAATAGTTTAAAGGTTTGCCTGAAATGAAGCCTTAAGTTTTGTTTTTTTACCCAATAAATGTAGCCGTTCTGGAATTTTTGATGCTTACGAGAACTTTTCTAAGCATTGGAAAGCTCTTCTTTGGCCCTTGCAGATCACATCTACAGGAGATAAAGTTTGAAAGCTATGCCAAGTTACGAAATATTTAAAAACAAATAAATTCTGTCTTCCAGCATAATCCAATTTATCAGGGAGTCATGTGTGAAATATTATCAAGCAATAAATTTATGCTAAGCATGTTTTTCTGTGCTTTTCTCTCAATAACAAACTATTTAAAGGAGCTCTAAACTACTAAACTGTTTTAGTGAGAAGTATGAAGCATAATAGAACCTTACTATAGCACAAGGTATCTACATGTCTCACTTTCATCACAAAACTCAAAAACAAGGGTTGTTTTGAATATTTTAGTGGGGTGGGTGGTATAAATAATTTAATAAAGAAGTCTAGCCTGCCCCGTTTACAAAAAGCATGCAACACTTTGTCCTGTCTTTCTAGGTTGTTTTCTTTCTAGATAACGTGGTTAACAGCACCTCCATCCCCACCCTGCCACTGTCTGACCATACACCTAGCAATTGTTTAATTAGCTGTGATTGACAGAGTTTGTCTCGGGTACCAGACAAGTGCCATCATTGGGTATGCAGGGGGAGGAGGTATGCGAGTTCCCCTGTTCCATCCCATCTTTTCACTGGTTGCTAGAGAGCAGGCGGCTAGGCCATGGTCCAATCACAAAATCAGTGGTAAGTAATACAACACACTTTATCTATGTTTCAAATCCTATGCAACTGACAGGAGGTGGAGTCAATTGCACAGACAAGATTGTGTGATGGCACTAATTGGAAAAAATGAACAGAAAGTATAAAAAATAATTATTTACTAAATCCTAGAGCTATGGTAAAGAGTGTATATGTTATATATGGCCCATCATAATTATCTTTGACTTTGCTGACATTTTTGTAATAATTCTCTTATTAGGTCTCAGAATGGTAACAGTTTTCCCATTTGGGTCCTTAAGTTAAAAGGTTTAAAGCTGGATTCCAGGATAAGCAAATGTTGTTTAAATACAGAAAGCATGTACATTCTTACTCACATCTTGGTGTGCTTTGTGAAATTCTTATAGATCTGTCCAGTAACCCAGTGTAAAATTTTACCTCTATGCAGACCAGTCACTGCTGCTTTCTCTCCTTGTACAGAGTGAATGGTCTTGTCTCCACCCCTTCCTGTAGTTTTCTGCAGTTAGCCCGTAGTGGGTGGACCTGATGGGCCCCTCCCACAGCTCTGCCTGCCATGTAAAGCACAGTTATGACATCATCGCTACGTTTACAAAGAAATTGCTGTGTTTGTAAGGTATTTGGCACACACAAAGTGGACTATTTAGGCTTCTTTGTGGGGAATATATTCAACTAAAAGTTTTGTTTCCAGATTTCAGCTTTAGGAATTCCTGGCATAGAAGAAAAAGTTACTCTGCAGGACCAGAACATTACTACAAAGGCAGCTCTGGTAAACCCTTGTACCTTACAATACAGATCTGGAAAATATATTAATTGCTCTTTTATGTAAACTGACTTGTACTTTCAGTTTACAGGCTCTTTGATGACATGTTTCGCGGCTGGAAACAGACTTGATCTCAGAATTACCTGCCACTGTTCTTCAGTTTCTCCTTTTGTCATAGCTCTGGCTGCCTTTCTCTGTGACACCTTACAGCTATAACAACCAACCTGTCAGCACTGTTTGAGAGCGTTAACATTCATACAGGCCTTACAGGATGTCACACCAGTGAGCGTGTTGTCAGTCAGCCTCACGGTGTCTTTGAAGTTTGCTGGTTCCCTCTGTAGATGTCACACCTAATACATAGCCACATGGAAAGAAGTGATTATTATATATAGATATGTATCAAGATTTGTCTGGGAAAATGACTATAAGCAGACAGTGCCAGGAAACCATACTGAAAGTGCATCTATACTGAAGATCACACAAGTCAGCTGTCGGCAAGAGTTGGATGCAGCTACCTAGAACACCCTGTATATACCTTACCCTGTCTTCGGAGGGCGCTGAGAGTCCCAAACCCCAGTTGATGCAAGTACAGATGTCAGTATGTGCACTTGAGCTCAGACCCGCCTCTCCTGTAACCCTGTTGATTGATCACTATGTTGAGTCCCTCCCTAACCTATTAGGAAGGGGAATAGGCCAAGCTCAAATTTATAAACTTTGAATTACCAGTGTGTTGGTATTACTCAATTTACCAAGGTTAAATTTTTGTTTGTGCACTTGACCATAACTTGGCATATGGGGTGTCAGCGGGGTGGTTTTATCCATAAAAATAACGTAATGCATAAATGTGAATCTGACCCTAAAGCAGTTGTAGACCCAACCACTAGGAGCCGATTCACATCGGCCTGGTGTGCTGCGGTGCATTAAACACTTGTGCGTGAACATGCGCTGCATTAGGGCAGCTCACTAATTTTAATGGACTGCCAAACGGACCGACACACAACTAACAACACAATACACAATGAACTAAAAACTGTGCACATAGCATCTCCATTAGCATATCCGTTGGCAAAGGTGTGTTTGGAGGTTGTGCAGAATAAATGGCACTATGTTGCGCCAATGCACGTAACGTGTTACTGTGCATTACTACAATGTAATTCTGCGAATGGGCCCTAAAATCTAATGTACGCTCTAACATGTTAATGTAATTTCAAAAAGGCATTTTCAATATTTTCAAATCTGTAGCTTTCAGTAAAATAATGCCTAGTTATTCCACCATGAAGGTGGTCGTTGTTCAGACACTTTCTACTATAAGGAGACAACGCTCTGTCCCTAACTATGCCCTTGTGTTGTCACCCAGTCATATGGGCTCTCCATAGAGACTACAAGTGGCTGTTTCAACCCAACATAGGCTTCCTATAGAAAGTACAAGTAGTTTCAAAACACATGATGTACTCATGGCCCACATTGACACCATCAGGAAACCCAACTCTAAAAAATGAGATGCAGCCATCACTTGAAGGCTTGTATACTGGAAGTGGCTGCAAAAGGGCTATGGAAAGTTAAGTGGAACTTCAAAGAGAAGTTCCACATTTCCGCCTCCCCCCTCCCTCAACTTTTGGACACTTTTTATTTTTTTTCAAGGGGGGGTTTACCTCGTTTTGACAGGTACCCGCTCACACTTCCGCCCTCATCTGAGTGGAAGCTTGATCCCCCTCCTCTCTGCCTGCAGCCTCTTGGAGCATATCACAGGTCCCAAGAGGCTGCAGGACCATTCACAGGGTGCAGCGCGACTCGTGCATTCACTCTGGGGCATAGGCTGTGGAGTCACAGCTGACTTCCAACAGTCAGCATAGCGACTCAGGGGGGCCAAAGACCAGGGAAGAGTTGGCCCGAGTGAGGACAGTGCTGGATTCCTGGGCAGGTGAGTGTTCTTTTATTACAAGTCAGCAGCTACAGTATGTGTAGCTGCTGACTTGTCATTTTTTTTTTTTTTGCGGGGGGGGGGGGGCTGAAGAACCTCTTTAGTTCCATAGGTTTGTAATGAAGACTTAAAAAGTAAGAAAAGAAGTAAAGGAAAAAGAAATATCAGTTGCTTATGATACGGTGCTTAAGCACACTAAATGTCATCTACTTTAACGTCTTGGGGATTTTTGTTAATTACTGCTCTGTGTTTAGATAATGAATATTTTCGGATAGACCCTGCAGCTAATCTGACTCCAGTATGCAGCGTTTACACCTGGCTGTAAACAACACAAAAAAATCGTGTTAACTGAATCTAGGTCACTGTAGAGGAACGTGAACATCACACATCTCTAAACACTTTTTTTTGGCAGCAGACCGGCAAGTGTGCTGAAGCCTGCAGACCAAAAGCCACAGCTGCAGCGAAAGCCAAACAAGATGTCTACCCACAGGCCTTTCTGCTCCGTACACCTATGCAAATATTGTGGTTTCTGAAAGACAAGCACAAGAAAAATAAAGTTCCCACGCTCCTGCCTTTTACTTCTGGCGAAGGATGGCGGCTGAATAATATCCACACCCAGATATCCTTTAATTGCACACTCGCAAACCAGTAAACTGCAACTTTCAAAGGCCGACACCTCACACAACTCCTCCGCATTTTATTGACTGGTGCAAAGTAGGCTAACCTTGGCTATGGGGCAGCATTTCTTTATTACATTAGGATCATGGAGCTGCTAATGAAGGAAAAGTAAATTAGTGTAAAGAACTGAGTCACCCCAGTTATTTGTCATAGTCACCTGAGATTTGGATCCCCCTACGCCTTACATCTACAAGCTCTGAACATGCACCATGCCTGTTATTTATCAGCTGCTACCTGGTTGCTGAGAAGGCAAACTATATACACGTTTAGTCCTCATTCATGCTGGCACTATCAAACCTATGTTTATATGCGTTTAGAGGACATTTCTAAATACATATAAATGCATGTAACTATTTTTCAATGGTGCCATTGACACTGTGCATTTTCCTGCGTTTAGGTGTGGTCAGTTTAGCTGTGTGAGAAAATTGGTTTCTGTGAATCCAGGATCCCAATAGACACTCTAGATCAGGGGTATTGAATTAAAATTCACCAAGGTCTAGGCAGTAAAATTTTCATGCATCAGAGGTCCAAATCTCATGTAGGCATTACCGTCCTCTGCCCCCCTCCATGTTACTGTCCTCAACCAATCAACATTACAGTTCTTAGACCCCCACTTTAATGTCCTCAGCCTCCACATGCCACAGTCGTTAGCCCCCCATATTACTGCCCTCAGTGCCCCAGCCCCATTTTAATGATCTCAGCACCCCCATATCACAGCTTCTAGTCTCTCACATTTCAGGCCTCAGCTCCCCCATTTTAATTTTAATGTCCTCAGTTCCCCCACATTACTGTTCTCAGCCCCCCCAACATTACTGTTCTAAGCACCCCCACATTCAGTCCTCGGCTCCTTTTCACATCACCCCCCCTTTACACTAATGTCCTTAGCCTCTTTATCTTCGCCCCCACTACCTTGCACAGACAGTGATTGATTGCTAGAACTGACCTTCATCTAAGCAACCAATCACCTGCTTGTTAACCTCAGGCAGCTCCTGCCCTCCATCCAGAACTGTCCTGTCTCCCACTGTCAGCTCTGTGAGGATTACCGTGAGACGGCTGGGTGAAGAAAAGGCTCCTAAATGGCGGGACCGCATGGGTCCGGATGGGACAGTGACTTGGTCCGCATCCGGACCCCGGTCTGCCATTTAGTGATGCCTGCTCTAGATGTATCTAAGTGCAGGTAAATGTGACTAAGCTGGCTTGAAAGTAAGAGCATCTAAACACAGGAAAAGGATAAAGTTGTTTGTACTTCTCAGATGACTTCTCCTGCCTTTAGAAAAGCTAAACACAGGAGCGCCAGCGTGAATGAGAACTAAAGTCCAACTCCAGGATGAAAAAAAAAAAGCTTTGTAGTTCGCCCTCTCCCCAACCATGCGAGGGTTAGTATATATGAATCCTTACCTGATTAGCTGACCAAAAAAGACAAAAGACTTTGCACAGGATTGTGACCTGGAATAAGAAAACAACTGCTGCAAAAGTGACTGCATAGTTCAATCTCAGAACAAGATTGGGCTCTGCAGTCACATTTGCAGCAGTTGTTTTTTTATTCCGGCTCACAATCCTGCACGATGTCCTTTTGCCTCTTTCAGTCAGTTAACCATCTCAACCACGCCCATGATTATCAGACGATGTTTTCCCAGAAATTGTATATGGCGTTATATCCTTTCATAGTGTACTTCGCAACATGGCGAATAAAAGGCAACTTCAGTCACAGAGGCACCAGCTAAGCGGTCAACAATGATTTGCCCTCTATGACGCTCAGTAAGTTCTTATATGACTCCGTATTAGCAGGAGCGCACACAGTGAATGGTGAAATAGAGGCTTCCCACTTGTTAGCATCATACAGTAGAAGCAAAAGAATGTTTAATCACTTCCGCTTTCAATGCGAAACATGTTGTCTCTTTCACACCTGCAAATCTTGTAGTGTTTCCATATTTTAACCACTTGCCCTCCAGAGAATTTACCTCCCTTCCTGACCAGGCCATTTTTTCCAATACGGCGCTGCATTACTTTAACTGACAATTGTGCGGTCATGCAACGCTGTCCATAAATGAAATGTATGTCCTTTTTTTCCACAAATAGAGCTTTATTTTGGTGGTATTTGATCGTCTCTGCGTTTTTATTGGTTGTGCTATAAACAAAAAAATAACTGATAATTTGGGAAAAAAAACAATATTCTTGACCTTTTGATATAAAACATATCCAGTAAAAAAAAGGAAAAAATTTAATTTCATCATAAATTTAGGCCAAAATGTGTTCTGCTACATGTCTTTGCTAAAAACAAAATCCCAATATTAATATATTAATTGGTTTATGTGAAAGTTGTAGCGTCTATAAATGGCGGTATATATAGTGGGACTGCGGGAATGCAGCGGGCATTCTGACACTGAAGGGAGCGGAACTGACTAACTGCCACTAACATCCTAATGACACTAATACAGTGATCAGTGCTAATAAAAAGCACTGACACTGTACTAATGGCACTGGGCTGAAAGGGTTAACATCTGGGTTGCTCAAAGGGTTAACTGTGTGCTGTTTTACATCATGTGCTGTGTGTGCATTTTACTAAGGAAACATGCTGCTGCTCTAGGTCTTTCCCCTGTCAGTGGCGCTGGCGGGGAATCTCCAGCCGGGACCGGGTGATTGACATCTGTAGCCGCCAATGGTGACGTGCGCGCACCCTACCCGGAAATGCAAATCACGCAAATATACGTGACTTTGCGCAGCCGTGCTGCCCTGTAACAATACCATTTTTTGTCTTTATTTTTTATTTAAGTAATGCAGCCATCACTTCTAAGCTGAATTATTATCAACGCTTACTTTTGGGTTTAATACCACTTTAAATCTGAACTCCAGTTATAGATCTTGCAGTCACATTGGCTCAGTTTGGAGTAATATATGTATATAAATATATATATATATATTCCATACCTGTGGGATCACTGTGGAAGTCATTACTACTCTAGTGATTGGAGCTGTCTCACTGAATCTCATGCCAAGTGGCTGCCCTGCTGCATAGTGAATAAAGTGGGTCGCCTGCCCAGCACAGGCACCATTCACAGACACCTTGTATTTTTCACAATGAATGCAAGGCATTCTCTGACTGGATGAGGTGGAGAGGTAGAGGCAGCGATTTAAACCTTTATTTTAATGTATATATCTTTAGGTTTCATTATGCATCTCTTGAATTTCCACAGTTGTAACAAGATCCCACACTATGTCAGAGGAATTCCCATTTGTTTAGTAGAAACATTCACAATGTGAGGTGCCTGGGCAAGGTACGGTTATCCTCCCAGAGAGTCTGGAATGGTTCTTGTCTGGACATGACAATATTACTATAGAACCAGCTCAACAATTCCCAATTCCATATAAAAGAGAGAAGGAATAATTACACTAAACACCCACACTATGAGATAATGTACCAGAGTTATTATTAGAATGTAGATTCATGGCAAAAACATGTTAATATCATTAAACAAAGGAAGAGCCGACAGACTAGAATATCGCTCAGATCCTTAAAGTATACAGTATATAAACCCAATCTTATTTTTAAATTGGCCGTTCAGGGACTGCCTGTTTTAGGGTGACAACATTTCGTCCCAATCTGTTAACTGTGCTCCTGCGTTGTCACCTTGTCACACTGGCTTCTGATGGACATTACAAGTGAACATCAAGCTATGCTACAAACTGGGGAAAAAAGGGATGGAGATGCATGAAGTGTATGGGACGGAAACTGTGAGCAGAAAATGTGTTTTTGACTGGTTCAAGCACTTTCGTGACAAGAAGGAAATGACGGAGGATGAGCCACGTTCAGGTCTCCTGTTGACAAACAGAACCCCAGACACAATCGAGCGAGTGCGACAAATGCTGCCACAAGATTGGAAACTGGCACTACGAATGATGGCGAAGGAATTGAGAATTGGCAAGAACACGGTGCACACCGTCGTCTGCGAAGATTTAGGTAAGCGGAAAATATGTTCCCGGTTTGTGCCGCACAAGCTGACACACGAACAGAAAGCAAAACGGAAAGAAACCCCCGGAGACTTCATTATCATGTGTGACCAGGATCCATCCTTTCCATGAACCATCGTCACAGGGGATGAGACCTGGTGCTACCAGTTCTTTGCGGAATCCAAGCGGCAATCGATAGAATGGCGTTCACCATCTTCCCCGTGACCAAAAAAGAGTCCTGCGAGTCAAACTGCCACATTCTACAAGGACGTTTTGAAATGGTTATTACGACACATCCACCATGTTCTGCCAGAGTTGCACAGGATTGGACAGTGGATGTTGCTGCACGATAACACGCCTGCACACTGTGCGATCCATGTGCGCCAATTCTTGGCTCAGTGCGGCATACCTGTTCTTGAACATCGCCATACTCCCCTGATCTGACGCCTGCGGACTTCTTTCTGTTTCCCCACCTGAAGAGCATCATAAAAGGTGCAAGTTTTGAGGAGAATCCAAGAATGTCTGACTGCGGTTCTGTGATCGATTCCTAAAGAGGCCTTTGCTGACAGTTTACAGAAGCTTTATGAATGTTGCCAAAAGTGTGTTGTTCAGGATGGTGATAATTTTGAAGGCCAATAAAGGTAATTTGTTTGTATCTTCTGTTTTGTTTGTTTTTTGATACCATTCACCAAACATTTTAGACAAACGTCATACATTAACTGGTTCCCTTCTGGCCTGTTGTACAATGTTCTATTCTTGGTGCGCATGCGGGCCCCAGGGGCAATCAGTGGTGAGCTGTGACCCTCGGACACAGCGCATCACCAGTCAGTTTAAAGAGCCAATTATGTTGGCTCTTTACCATGTAATCAGCTGTGTCCATTCACAGCTGATCACATTTAGACAAATACCAGTTATCAGCATTTCCTTTCCTTATCTCTGGCACTGTCTGAGGAAAGGAAAGCCGATAACCGTCTTTCCTATTACAGGGGACATTTACACTGATAATCAGGCCACTAATCATCAGTGCCCTGATTATCCGTGCAGCAGATCAGTGCTCATCAGTGCAGCCTCATCAGTGCAGCATATCAGTGCCCATCAGTACCCAATAGTGCAGTCCCATCAGTGCAGAATATCAGTGCCCATCAGTGCCGTCTTATCAGTGCAGCCTCATCAGTGCAGCATATCAGTGCCCATCAGTACCCAACAGTGCAGTCCCATCAGTGCAGAATATCAGTGCCCATCAGCACCGTCTTATCGGTGCAGCCTCATCAGTGCAGCATATCAGAGCCCATCAGTACCCAACAGTGCATTCCCATCAGTGCAGCATATCAGTGCCCATCAGTGCCATCTTATCAATGCAGCCTCATCAGTGCCACCACATCAGTGCCCATCAGTGCAGTCTCATCAGTGCCAATCTATGCAGCCTATCAGTGCCCATCAGTACAACCTCATCAGCGCACATCAGTGAAGAAGAAAATTGACTTATTTGCAAACTTTGATAACAGAAACGAACAAAATGTTTTTTTTTTTTTAAATTGTTGGTTTTTTTTGTTTGTTTAGCAAAAAACCCAGGGTTGATTAAATTCCACCAAAAGAAATCTCTATTTGTGTGAAAAAAATGATAAAAATTTCATTTGGGTACAATGTTGCATGACCTTATAATTGTCATTCCAACTGCAACAGCACTGAAAGCTTAAAATTGGCCTGGGAGGAAGGGGGTGAAAGTGCCCGGTACTGAAGTGGTAAAACAGGCATGGCCCACTGTCACCATCAGGAAACCCACCCTGAGGAATACCATGCAGTCATCAATGGAGTGCACTTAAGCTGGCCATACAGTATACAATTTTCTTGAGATTTATGGTTTAGATTTACCAAAAACCATATAATAGGAGGTCAAAACTAACAACGCTTTTAATTGTATACAATTAGGCAGGCTCTTGTACTACATAGTTGAAGGTAAATCTAAAGAAAATTGGGCAGAAATTGAACAGAAAATTGTATAGTGTATGGCCAGTCTAATGCTGAAAAATGCTATAGGATATCAGCAACAATGAGATGCAAGAAAGGATGAAAGTAAGACCAAAAACAGATGGAAACAGTATATTATTTTACAAAGGGCAATTGTTTATGATGTACAGTGCTGTGGGAAGGTCATTCATTTAGGGTTTATATCTACTCTAATGCAAAAAATATCCAATCAATATATTCTTGTTTTGCCCACATTGCTATTTATGATTCCAAATATATATTTATTTTATATACTTATCACAGGTACTTATACAGTGCTGTCAATTTATGCAGCGCTTTACATATACATTGTACATTCACATCATTTCCTGCCCTCAAGGATTTTACAAAGGTTAGTTTAAAAGATAGTCATCATTTTTAATAGATACACATTATTAGTGTTGAAATGTCCATTGTAGTTTCCATTAGAAGCACAAGTGATAGGGTGACATCGCAGGAGCACAACAGGGAGACAGGAACAGAGCGTTGTCACCTGATAACAGGAAGTGCCTGAACAAGCACCTTCATGGCAAGATCACCAGGTAATAAAATGAAAGCTGTAGATTGATAAACGCCAAAAATGAGTTTTGAAAACTTATATATGATTTCAGTGAGGGAGATTACATATACTTTAAGCTCGTCCTATTTAAAGCAGTCCTTCGCCCATTTGCCCATTTTACAAATTCCTTAGTATTATTTTTCATACTCTCCTTTGAGAGAATTGTGCGTACGGTTTTTTCTCATTTCTTTTTTTGTTAAAAACTTTTTGATCATCACTCCCTCTATTTCTGCATTTCTTGCCTAGGTGAGAATGACGTAGCTGGTAGCACCCAATGTCTGCAGATCCCTTGGATATGAACAGCATGTCTCCTGATAGTGCTGCGTGCACATGTGCAACCGGTGTTCTACCAGCAGAATCATATTATTTACATGTTCCCGTTACCATGTCAACATGTAAACAATATAATTCTTTGGGTAGAGAGCTGGGTGCACATGTGCCGCCAATCCCAAGCATGCGCACAAGTGCTCTACATACAGAATACTATTATTTACATGTTGTTATGGCATTGGTAATGTATAGATAAGGCTATGACAACATGATTTCCTGTGTGCGTATGCGCAGGACGGGCAATGCACATGTGCACCCTGAGCTCTATCTAGCAAACCATATTATTCACATGTTGACATGGTATCATCAACATGTAAATATGATATCATGGGTAAAGCGTTCCCCATGGTGCTCCCCAATAATGTTGTCAGCATCATATTAATTACATATTGCCAATACTATGACAATCTGTAAATACTATGATTCTGACGGTTTTATGTTCTGGTATGTGCACCTATCGCTCTAGTTGGGGAATAATATTGTTTACACATTGCCATGGTGTCGACAAAGAATGAACAAAACAATTCCCCAGCTAAAGTGTTGGGTGCACATGGGGTTTGAAAACAAGGGTACCCCTAGTAAAGATGGTGGCTCAGGACAGAAGAGGCCCTCAGAAAGTTGGCTGGAATGAAAGAAAAACATAATTCTGCAAGAAAAGGTAAGGCTGGCCATAGATTATTCAGTTTTCTTTCCTTCAGCCACGGTTTTAAGGAAAGAAAATTACTCGAGTCCCCCTTCAACATTCTCAGTGCTGATGGGGAATCCTCCCACTGCGCTATTGTGTTCTGACAGCAGGAGGTTTCTCTGTTGTAAGAATACAGTTATCACTACTGGCGGTCATATCCACTGGCAGTGATCATCTGCAAAAAATCTGTCAGGCTGGTTGTACTGAAATCGATCGATAGATTGACTTCAGTATAACCAGCATGAGCATAGATGGATCGAAATTCGGCTGGTTTCTGCTGAATTGGCCAAACTTTGATCCAACTATGGATGGTTTTTACATGTTACGGTTAACACATGAACACGTATTTACATTTTTAATTGTCCTTTTATAAAAAATTTTCAGGACTGGACTGATGTTTCTCCTTAAATGTTCACCAAAACAACTTTAAAAACCCTTTAAACCTGGAGAAGGAAGGTCAGCCAGCTATGTGTCTCCTGATCCATGACCTTTCCGTCCCACGCTCTAACCTGCTGCCTTTGTATGACTCTCTGAAGTCTTCAGCCGCAGTTTCAAAACAACATTAATAATTAGTATACGGTACAGAGGCATCACCAGAAGTGTTTGGCTGGGATCGGGGCACTTGGCCACGGACAATAAAAACACGTCTGTTCTCCTGCGTCAGATGCCAGATAGTAAGAGCTGAGAATTGATTTCACACGTGAAAGCCAAAATACGCGCAGGACACGGTTTGCCACGTCAACTGATTTAACACGTTTGATACTGAATATTTTTAGTTGATTCTACAGACACAGCAAATGTCATTCTAATACCGATAGTAACCATATAACTGTAGAAAAGAAGATTATAAAAGTTTCAAGCTCACAAGAGTACATTACAGGGGGTCAGAAGCGAGAAACCAATTTTAAGGGTACAGCCACATAGATGGCTGCTGGCAAATTCTCGCCAACGGAGACAGCTGTGTGTGAACTGAAGTGGTGGTGGTCAGATTTAAACTCTGTACAAATCAACAATTGGTGCAACCACTGCTCATCCAGGCATTTATATGTGACGGGCCTATAATTGGCCCTGGACGAACACCATTTGCCTCCAATGATGGCGTCTCTAGCCGTACATGAACTGGCTGTAGCTAATTGGACAGTTTGTAAGCATCCATTGCCCACAGTGCTGCTTAGTCCAGAGGCAGTGTTCAGCTGCCTCTGAGTGCAGAAGCCTATCCGCCCTCATTTGTATGTCACCCAATTCCATCTGCTCTCAGCCCCCCATCCATACCAGCTAGTTAATAGTTTTTAACTTTAATGTAGTGATGATATAAAACTGAACTCCAGTAAAAGTCTCTAAACACATATGTGAACCCTCCTATCTGCCAAACGATTGGTAATTCTGTCCAGCCACTTTTATAATTTACACACATCTGCCAGACAGCACAGCCTGGAGGGTGAAACCCCTATCTCTGTTAGGACTCATGTACACTGCAGCTGATAAACTCACGTTTAAGAGCTGTTCAGCGTTTTTTTCAGCAGTCCCTGAACTCTCCCTAATGTTTTCCTATGTGTCCGTGTACACATCTTCGTTTACAGTCGTTTACAGGCAGTTAAGTTTACAGTTGTTTTTTTTAACACAACAAACTTGCGTTCAGACCTCGATGTTATCAGCGTTTCAAATGCAAAACACTTGTAAACGTGGCTAAATGCGGCAAATCACGTTTATAAGCGTTTGGCAGTTGAGTTTACAGTTATTTTTTTGAACTCAGAAAACTTGCGTTCAGGAGTAGATTTTATCAGCATTTCGAACGCAAAACACTTGTAAACGTGTGTAAACTCGGCTAAACGCGGCTAACCGCGTTTATAGGCGTTAGCGGTTGAAATTGTTTTTTAACTCTTCAAATTCCAGATGTTGTCCAGAGCCTTTTTTCATCATGAAAAATGCATGTAAAGCGTTTTCCCGGTACTCAAATGGACCTAGAACACCATACTTTGAGGTTTTGCATAAAAAAAAAATATGTTAGACACTGCTGCAAAAATTTCTGCACAGAAATGAGCTGGAACACATCCAAACACCACAACAAAAAAAGAAAAAAGACAGCTAATCTCAACAAATACTGCTCTCTCTGCTTCTGCTCTCTCTATTGCTCCCAAAATGTCTGAAATAGTTAATTTTTTTACTGTTTTTCAGTGCATTCTGGGCATTTTGGAAGGTCTCCTGAGGTTATCTTTAAAAAACGCTTCCAAACGCAAACGCTCATAAACGCGCATAAATGAGGTATGTAAACGTGGCTAAGCAGACATTTTTTTAACCTACGTTTTCGAGCAGTCAGTTTCCATCGTCCAGAAGTGTCCCGTGTACATGGGGCGTTAGAGATAAGCAATACTATGGTGTCACATCACTGCCCACAGCCTGCTAATTGGACAATGAAGAAGCAGCAACACACTGGAGTTGATTTACTAAACCAGAGAGTGCAAAATCGGCACAGAAACCAATCAGCTTCCAATTTTTTTTTTTGTCACCGACAAGATCACCGACAACAGCTACAATGCCTGTGGGGTGATGTCATCCTTAGGCTTGCTATGGGGCATCCATTATTGGCTGTCCCTCCTCTCCCGTGAAGCTGCCGTTGGGAGCCGATTACGTGATCGGACCGGAGTGCCCAGAGAATAGGTAAGTATATGTACCTTTGTTCTACAGGGTATGTATTATATGAGTTAGAAGGAAGGTGGCAGCAGTTTGGGTTAGGAATCGCCTTTCCTTCCACTATAAGGGTGTATAGCAGTGTGCAGAGTATGTATTCAGACTGTTTATGCATTTTGCTGCAACACAATTTTTAAAAATGTGTCAGGCACTTCTTTTGCACAATTCTCGTTTTTAAAGCAGCTCAGTGAAATTAATAGGCTGCACTAAACACGATGCGTGGAAACGCACAAAACAGCGTGTGCACTCCGCCGCACCTGCATGGTGTGCACAGAGCATTAATGTTGTTTTTTAACTTTCTTGCAGTAGTACTTAGAATCCTGGTATGATAGAAACATGGGGGATCTCTCTTTTTCAAAATTAATGTTGCTTGGCTCTCATATTGATCCTTTGAATCTTGGCACAACTGTACACATATAGACTTCTAAATCTGCCTGTCTTGCTATTCATAGTTCCAGGTCAGCAGCTCACAAAGCACATAATCCAGAGACAGCCAAGCAATAAGTATTTTCAAAGGTCCGAAATGGCAGCCTCTGTGTTTCTCTAATGACTGGTGTACTATGAACTGCCATTGCACACTGCTGCCAGTTTAACATGTTTCAGCCACTGGGAGCAGGGTAATGAGATGTTTACTCCAAAGACATGCTGGTAGGTGAATTGGTCCTGTCTAATTTGGCCCTAGTATGTATATGTGTGTAAGTTAGGGACCTTAGATTGTACACCCCTTGAGGGTTAGGGACTGATGTGAATGTACAATATATATGTAAAGCGCTGTGTAAACTGATGGTGCTATATAAGTGCCTGAAATAAATAAATAAATGTTTAGACATTACAAGAAGAAGAGATCACAGGGAGGACCTGCACTGATAGCAGGGCTATGCTGACCATGAGGCCAACTGAAGCAGCTCCCTCAGGCTACACATACAGTACAGTGGGGCAAAAAAGTATTTAGTCAGCCACCAATTGTGCAAGTTCTCCCACTTAAAAAGATGAGAGAGGCCTGTAATTGGCATCATAGGTAGACCTCAACTATGAGAGACAAAATGAGAAAAAAATCCAGACAATCACATTGGCTGATTTGGAAAGAATTTATTTGCAAATTGTGGTGGAAAATAAGTATTTGGTCACCTACAAACAAGCAAGATTTCTGGCTCTCACAGACCTGTACCTTCTTCTTTAAGGGGCTCCTCTGTCCTGCACTCATTACCTGTATCAATGGCACCTGTTTGAACTTGTTATCAGTATAAAGACACCTGTCCACAACCTCAAACAGTCACACTCCAAACCCCACTATGGTGAAGACGAAAGAGCTGTCGAAAGGACACCAGAAACAAAATTGTAGACCTGCACCAGGCTGGGAAGACTGAATCTGCAATAGGCAAGCAGCTTGGTGTGAACAAATCAACTGTGGGACCAATAATTAGAAAATGGAAGACATACAAGACCACTGATAATCTCCCTCGATCTGGGGCTCCACGCAAGATCTCACCCCGTGGGGTCAAAATTATCACAAGAACGGTGAGCAAAAATCCCAGGACCACACGGGGGGACCTAGTGAATGACCTGCAGAGAGCTGGGACCAACGTAACAAAGGCTACCATCAGTAACACACTACACCGCCAGGGAATCCGATCCTGCAGTGCCAGACGTGTCCCCCTGCTTAAGCCATTACATGTCCGGGCCCGTCTGAAGTTTGCTAGAGAGCATTTGGATGATCCAGAAGAGGATTGGGAGAATGTCATATGGTCAGATGAAACCAAAATAGAACTGTTTGGTAGAAACACAACTCATCATGTTTGGAGGAGAGAGAATGCTGAGATGCATCCAAAGAACACCATACCTACTGTGAAGCATGGGGGTGGCTACATCATGCTTTGGGGCTGTTTCTCCGCAAAGGGACCAGGACGACTGGTCCATGTACAGGACAGAATGGATGGGGCCATGTATCGTGAGATTTTGAGTGCAAACCTCCTTCCATCAGCAAGGGCATTGAAGATGAAACTTGGCTGGGTCTTCCAACATGACAATGATCCCAAACATCATACCCGGGCAACGAAGGAGTGGCTTCGCAAGAAGCATTTCAAGGTCCTGGAGTGGCCTAGCCAGTCTCCAGATCTCAACCCCATAGAAAACCTTTGCAGGGAGTTGAAAGTCCGTGTTGCCCAGCGACAGCCCCAAAACATCACTGCTCTAGAGGAGATCTGCATGGAGGAATGGGCCAACATACCAGCAACAGTGTGTGCCAACCTTGTGAAGACTTACAGGAAACGTTTGACCTCTGTCATTGCCAACAAAGGATATATAACAAAGTAACAAATACTTATTTTCCACCATAATTTGCAAATAAATTCTTTCCAAATCAGCCAATGTGATTGTCTGGATTTTTTTTCTCATTTTGTCTCTCATAGTTGAGGTCTACCTATGATGCCAATTACAGGCCTCTCTCATCTTTTTAAGTGGGAGAATTTACACAATTGGTGGCTGACTAAATACTTTTTTGCCCCACTGTATATGTGAATTCGGATGCGTTTTGAACTGCACTGGACTGCATGACATGTGAAATGAAACATTTTTCTGTGTAGTCCATTCACATTCATTGTGCTGCAATTTTAAAAAGGGTTCTATGCGACTTTTTGTGTGGTTCAGGTGCAATTTCCAATCTGATACACTTTAACAATTTTGCATTGGAATCACACTGCATGAACGAAATCGCACCGCACAGACCTTTAACATCGCACCGCATCCCAGCCCGCATATATGTGCACCCAGGCTTATGGAAACATGAACGGGAGTGGCAATGAGGTTCGAATGTCCATACCAGATCTGAACATTCTATTCCTTTAGTGCAATGGTCTCCAAACTGTGGCCCTTTGCTTGCTTTTATCTGGTCCTTTGGACACTATTTAGTTCACTGACACCAATGAAAGGCATAATTCCTCCTAATGACACCAATGATGAGCAAATTCATACCAATGCAATAAATGATGGGGCATAGTTCCCCCTAATGACACCAACAATGAGGCCCAATGACACCAATGAAGGGGCAAGATACCTCCCAATTACACCAATGATGAGGCACAATTCCTCCCATTGTCACACAATGATAGTGGGTTGTTTACTCCCACTGATGCTGGGACATTTTGTATTCCCGTTGGCCATAGTCCGGCCCCCCTAAAGACAGTAAACTGTTCCTTTGTTTAGAACGTTTGGAGACCCCTGCTTTAGTGAATCAAATCTCAAAGTCCACTGAGCAGGCAGGTAACATCGGAGACATCAACAGCAATTCAGTGGTTTCACAAGAGTTGCTGAGCAGAATCAGAAGTATTTCAACAGGTGAAACGATTCTCATATATGACTTCAACAGAAGCTCTGCTTTCAATGGTCATGATGCAAAAGGAGCCTCTCTGTTCTTCATCTTCAGGAGCTATCATTCGGCATTGAGAAAAGTTAGGTGAAATAAGTGGTGACAGGTCGTAGTACAGCAGTCACAGAGGGGACGGGAAGACCTGTCATGTGTCTTTAAAAACAGTGACTGATCCGCTTATCTGGTCACCTTTATATTTAAAATGTGTCATTGGCTTTGCTTGCGGCCATTGATTTTATCGGTCCTAACAAAAGTACAGCAGCACGATATTAAGTGGTGATAAATCTTCCTTGATGTAAAGTCTTGTGTCAAATCAAATAACAAGCGATAACGCTGTCACCTATTGTTTACTAACAATTGTTCACACTAGTTACTGCTATCTTCTTCCTGCAGACACCCAGCTCACTTATCAAGGCCAGAGACCTACGATTATCTATGTACCATGGCACATTTGTTGGGCTTCAGTACTTCAAGGGAAACTAGAGTCTCTTTAAGGTTTCTTTTTTAGATAAACAAGTGAGAGTTCTGATAAATGTGAATCATCTCAGATTTCCCCTGATTTATCAAGCTGCAATATCATTTAAAGGATAACTTCACCTTCAGTAATGTTACACCTGTATTTAGGGTATAACATGTTACCAACACCTGCCTGCACCCCCCACCCCCTGCTGTGACAGTGGGTAAGGGATCTGCTCCCTGCACCCACTGTCACAATTAAAAAAGAGGCCACACAGGCCTCTACCCACAGGGTCTTGTCATTCATTTACAGAGTTCTGTGAATTAATGAACAAAACTACCTTCTTCCATTGAAGCAGACAGCTTGTAGTTCTCAATAAACTGCAAGAAGAGCTGGCGAGAGCTTTTGTAGTTCACTGGTCTTCCTGCTCTCCAGGAGCCCATACAGGCAGACAACTATATTGAGATTCTGCAGGAGAATGACATTGTACCCGCAATCTGCTGATTGCAGGTGCAATCCTCTACAGGCTCCAGAGAAAAAAAAATGAATGCACATTTTTATGTGCATTTATTTTATTTTTTTTAAAGGCAGCCAGAATTTCATAGAAAGAGGCCATCAATGACAGCCTGCTATACTTTTCTCATGACAGGTGTACTTTAAGTGCTACAGCATCTTGATGAATTAGGCCCCATGTGTGCAAAGTTTCCATTTCTGATTTGCAATTAAATATATATATATATATATATATATATTAGGCTTGGCTTTCTGCTGAGCACAATATCTTTTAAAGAGACCCTGTCACAAACTTAAAAAGATTCAGGTAAATGCTCAGAAAAATCAAGCATTCTAAATGCTTACTTGCAGTGTTTTACTTTCCATAAATTATTCTTTATTCATGTGCTGGAAAGTTTGAGTACTCCAGGAGGAGCAGAGTCAAATTCCTAGCAAAGCCCCTTTCCCTCCTTGCACGCCACGGCTCTCTCCTCATCTGTCTTATTACTCTCTGTGCTGGTCCAGCTCCATTTTCACTTCCTTCAGCTCCCTACATTTTCAGTAGGGTAAACACAGTATATACTCAACAGCTTTAGGATAAATTAGAAGGCTGATTGCAAGCCAAGCCTTCTTGTCCGTTAGTACCTGACCTCACAAATGCTCTTTAGGCCCTCAAATTCTTGTAGAAAATCTTCACTGAAGAGTGGAGACTGTTATAGCCACAAAGGAAGCAGGGCAGCTTGACATTATATGCATTTGTTGTATCTACTACTGAAAAAAATCTGCATCTTTATTTTGTATTAGTGAATCAGTAGCTTGCATGACTACACAAGGTATAATAAAATAATTTCGTTAATGAATTTCAATAAATTCAATACATTTCAACTAAAATCCAGTCATACGAAATACATACTGAGGACAAATAATATCTTCCCAGGACTTCTGTATTTCATTTTAATAACACCAGCGATGACTAGCCCATCTTACTTTGTAAAATATTAACTGTTACCTTTGCATAAGTTCTGAGAAGGTCTAATCTTGAGCTTTAGAGACTTCAGACCATGTGCTTACTACCCAGCCCATCAAAATATCCACCATCTAATTATGCAACCACTTCACAGATACAATATTTACACCTCATGCTTCACCACTGCAGTCTACAGAACACATAACATGATGACAGTGTATTTCTAATAAAGATGGAGGGCTACAAAAGGCTGCAGTCTAGCCCAGGAGCCTCCTGAAAGCCTTCCTAATCTGGTAATAGGAACCTTATATACCGGTAAATTGTAATTAAACTGAAGCCACTGCATTTTTGTAGCTTTGGATATAGAAAGTAAGGTTTACAACTTATGTCAGGTTCTTGTTGTATTAATCCTTGCTATCTGTCCTGGTGAGCAGAGTGCAAACCTTTCAAAGGGACATCCCTTTTGGTAACAGCTGTCTAAGGTGGGCTTTCTCCAAACTTGGGAGAGATTTCTGCTAAGAGTGGAATGGGGTCAATGTTTCCTGGGCAACTTCTGTTTTTCGCAAATAGAGGTTAGCTTTTAATGGGTCCAAAGACTTTCAGCTTTGATAACACAGCAATGCATATTTATCTTTATAGCAGTTTGATTGTTGCCACTGGTCCATATTAAAGAAATCGCTGATCCAGGATCCCATGGAGGCCCATCATCTAGCCAAGTGCCAGCATCTGGTCATGTGATCTTAGCCAATGAGATATAGGGACTGATGCTAACTGGCCTGTTACTATAAGTTCTTCCAGCTAAGGTCATGCAACAGTTTGGTGTGGCACTCGGAGACGTGGCTGACTGTGATGGAAGACTGGAGAAATGCTTTCTTCATCCAAAATGCTTCATCTCTTATTTTTTCAGCTGTCAAGGCCAATTGAACATTTACTTTAAATCTTCTAAATGCATTCTAGGTGCAAAGCAAAAGGTGTGCAAAGCCTTCAGTAGGTTTTCTTTACAGCTTACACTTCCTGCTGACGGGAGAGCTGTAACCGTGGAGCAAGGGGCATGTCAGACCTTTGCAGAGAGACTACTGGATCCACACAGAGAGTAAGGCAAGTCATAAATGATTTAATATTATTTCCTTCAACCACTGTTTGCGGGAATGAAAGTTGCTCGATTCCCCCATCAACATAGTCAGTGTTGATGGGGGATGCCTCCTGCTGGCAGTAATCGTATGAAAAAAAATCCAACAGGTTGGTTGTACCCGAGTTGATCGAGTGATTGACTTGGGTACAACCAGCTTGCCAATACATGGGTTGGTCCCTGCTGAACGGCTGAGATTCAATCCATCTATGGCTGGCTTAAGGGTTCTTCTCTGCAGCATGCTGGCAGGGGACACGCTTCTCTATTCAGGCTGTGGTTACTTCCTAAATAAAACTAACTGCAAGACCTTGCACATCTTTGCTACACTTATAATGTAATCAGTGGGTATAAATTGAAGGTTCAGCTCGTCTTTAAGGAAATAACTAAAGCTTTTTGGGTAAAATAGATTCCATTACTAAGACAAATTGATCCAGTGGCTTCAATAATTTCTGAGCCACTGAACTGGAGCCAGTATGCAGATCAGGATTTCTGACATTAGATACTGCTTGAAAATACTAAAGACAATGGTTCATTCAACTGCCAAGCAATATCAATTCAGAATGGTAATAACAAGTCCCCACATAGAGTATTTTTCAGCCCCCTTTCCTTCCTATGACCAGCTTTTGGAGAGATACATGTAAAGTTATTAAGATGCAATTCAAACAAGATATCAGTTCTCACTTGTTCTGCAATTTGTGAAAAATGAACCGAGTCAACCAGACTGTCAAATTGCGCATGATATAAACATACAGTGATAAATGAATGAGCCTGACGTTTACATCTGGAAGCCAGGTCTAATGGTTTGTTTTCTTAAGGAGAGGGAGAGTTTTGTCTACAAGTGATATGATGTATGAAGACAATATAAACCACACAAAATCTCCTAAACACTATATTATCAGAGACCCACATTTAAACAGATACAAAGCTGTAACTCTACCGTTCTACTCTATCAGTTCCACCTGTTATGGCTTAACCATAAAGCTATCAGAGGTTTACCTGCCTTTTGTATATCTTGGTGCCCACAAAACAGAGATATGGGAAAGTGTGAAGTTATTAACACCTTACCTATCCCACCACAGTTACCTTCTACCTGTCTAGGTAAGCTGCCTCCAATTAAGACACGAGGAGGCAGATGCAAATTTTAAGTTCAGTAAACCAGAGCAACCCTTCCGAAATCACTCACCATAGGCTATTGCACTAAAAGCTCAATTCGGGATTTTTTATGTTTTTTATTTAATAATACGATTGGGCCTATTTCCTAATAAAAAGCATGCATCCCCAACCAACCCATCAGTATCCAAGCTGTGTGAGTTTGAGGCTTTTTGCTTCTGACTGGGTATACAAAAGCTACCATTTTCTCTCTCTTTGTGATATGTACTATGAATGCACAGGTTCTCTAATATTGAAGTTGTGGCATAAAAATGTGGTGCATCTCTGTAATACATGCACATCTACCCATTTTTTGTCTCTAAAAATACTGCCAGTAATGAAAAATACCTGCTGATCTGACAAAAATCCAGGAAGCTACTAACTCCCTTTTTGGGCTGACAATCCAAGCAGCGCTGTCAGCTCTATATTCTAGAAGAGACAACTCCACCTACCTATGTTCCTCTTTGTCCCTCTCCGCATGCGTTCATTGATTTTTTTCCCCCAGCAAGCCAATGCTGGTGCGACTCACAGAAAAGTGCCCACACACTGTATGTAGGTAAAAGGCTCTTGGGATACATAGTTCTGGGGGGGGGGTCTATGTCACCAGGAACTGAGGTTTTCATACTACAGAACAAGTTAAAAGGAAAAAAAAAATGCTGGGACAAGTACTAAGCAGAGAGAGGGAGGTTGGTGGTTAAATTAGGGCAATGTTTGGACATACCCTTAATTTTTGTCCTGTGTCCCACAGAGATAGAGCCTAGGGCAGACATAGCAACTACACAGTCACAGAAAGTTTGACAAAGAGTAGTAATAGTAGTTGGCCACAGTTTATATAAGCACAGTTAAAGGGTTAGTCTATCAAAACACAGCCACCCCTGAACTAGCCTTACAGATGCTATATCTAATTTTGAAAGAGCTTGCCATTATACGCTTAAGTGCCTACTACCCTGTTTCCCCCAAAATAAGACCTACCCCAAAAATAAGACCTAGTACTATTTTTGGGAATTGCTGAAGTATAAGACCTATCCCAAAAATAAGACCTAGTTGTGATCAGCTGTTCCACCACCTCTGGCACTGGCCCTGTGTACACCAATATCTACTGTCTCCTATAAGCACAGAAGCACGGCTTTTGTGTTTCCAAGTGACAATCCCTCTTTTAAGTAACAGCACCATCCACTCCCACAGAACCCCCCTACCTCTGTACTCACTGTGGGACAGGGAAGGAACAGATATCTGAGGGTGCAGTGTGTTTAGGGGTGGGGCAGGGCATCTCATCCTGCAGCCTAATGCATGTGGTGAGTGCGCTTGGTGCACTGTGTGGGAAGATAGCACCGAAGCTCACTTCTGCATCTCCTGTCTGCAACTCATCTCTGCACCCTGTCTGAAACTCACCTGTCAATTCACCTCTGCAACACCTGACTGCAGCTCACAACTGCCATCTGTCATCAGCCGACCCTCTCTATAGTAACCCTCATCCACAACTGCCTGCAGCTCACCTCTGCACCCCCTGTCCATACCTGTACATTAAAAAAATAAGACCTACCCCAAAAATAAGACCTAGTGTGTTTTTTTGAGCCAAAAAATATATAAGATAGTGTCTTATTTTCGGGGAAACACGGTATGTGTTTCCCTGGAGTAGCCCTTTAAATTTTCCTATATGTCTACATCCAACCCCACCAGAGCTAGTGAGGGCTTGTTCAGTGGAGGGTCACCAGAAGCTTTGTTTACTGTATCCTACTTTCTGCTTAGATAGCTAAGAATAGAACACAAGGCCGTCTCCAAGCAGGATCTTGGAGTATACTAGATACAATGCCTTTTGTGCTAATTGTGGAGGTTCTGCACTGTTTTGACAGGTGGCTCTTGTTTTTTGAGAGCAGCGGAGCACTGCCGCTGTGAATATTTCCCATTTGCCCGCATATAGACTTTACAGTAAAACTGTCATACCTGCTCCCTCCACGAGAAAGAAATGATCTTGTACAGAAACCAATAATAGCTGAATTAGGAATATAACAAAGATTTAAACAAGGGACAGAAGGGCATCTGCTCTGAGATCCACGAGGAAAATAAAGAGTCTTGCATGTAGAAGAGCTTGGATTGTGAAGCTATATAGGGGTGTATATCTTCGATTCCTAGTGTCCTGAGAAACCAGGAGATTTGGTGTTGTACAGAGAAAATCATCAGCTTTCAAACAAAGCTATGCTTGGCCCATTAAGGGTTTGTTTAACCCCAATTCCTGAGCAATATGTACAAATGGATCAGCATGAGACTTACTTTATGTGTCATCTCTGGGCCAATCAACACTGACTCAGGGAAAGTCTACAGCCCCATGAAACCTAAAACACCAACAACTCATAGCTTACAGAGGGCATTCCTTTTACTGCTGGAGGTTGAACAGAGAGATTGGAAATTGAAAAAAGACAAATATATTCTGGTGGAAAGTTCTGCATTAGAGTGAACCTGTTGCTTTTCACTGCATGCATACATCCCTGAGTTTTTGAAATTTAAAGAATATGCAAACCCAACATTTCATATTCTTGATATGTGCCTGCTGTACCATGTACTTGTATGAAAAAATATCCTAATCTCTTTGTATTGCTTACTTTGTGTGAAATCTTGGGTGTTTCTGCCAATCCCTCTGCTTTCCTATTAAAAACCGACCACACTAAGCCGGAGAACACATCGTGATCAGTTCTCTATCTATGCTGGGAAGTCCTCCAATGATCAGACTTGTCCTGACACAGCTCCCACCTGCACAGCCATTCACTGGGAAGATCAGTGTACTGCTGTTTCTCCACCCTAAGCATCTGAGAACAGAGGGAATGTGACACCTAAAAAAAAAGGGAAAAATGGTATTTATAATTTTTTTTATATCTGTATACAAATGTTTCACCTTTCATCTCTAGTTTAAAGTGGTAGGGATCTCTATTGTGACATTTTTACCTACAAGTAAGCTTATAAAAAGGGTTGCCAGTAGGTAAATTGAATATCTCCTAAATGTGCACCGTTTAGGAGTTATTGCAGCGAGTAGCAGCTAGTGACGTCACCGGCGCATACGCTCTGAAGGAACGGCATACCTGTGCTGTGCCTTCAGAGCTCTGTGCCGTGCCAGGGGCTTCAGCGCATGCGTGGGAGTGACATCAACGCGGCTCAGCCAGTCAGAAGCCCGCAAACCTAGAAGGTAGTTCAGGTGAAGATGGAATCCCTGTCAGTGGTTACAGGGCGCTGCCTGGAGGTATCCATTCCAAGGTGCTGTAAGTCTGACATAATGTGCTAGGAGGAAGTGCATACTAGCACATTATGGCTTAAACCTGCAGGGGAGACCCTTTTTTTTCTGTTAACTTTACTGCCATTTTAAACTGAATGGGTTGTTTTACAAGGTGAGGGTTTACAATCACATTAAGACATCACGTGTTAAAATGCCTCCATTTGATGCCTACGTAACAGGGTGAAAATGCAGGAGCACAACTAGGAGACAGAGCATTTGATTGCTGAATCCCACGGTCTTATTTTAATGAAAACTACAAATTTACAAATATTGAAAACTACTTTTGAAATTTAATGGACAATGGTAAAGCTAACATGGGCTATTAGTGATTGGTTTAAAAATAATTTAAATTGTACATGAGGGTAAAAACATATTTAGTACATCTCTCCAATACATGCAAATTCAATTTTTTTTAAAATGTTGCAAGTACAGAAAAATACCTGCCGATATGCCAGAATTCTAATGTACTCCTAACTTCCTGTTAGGGCTGACAACACAGTGTTTTTTCTGAATGTCAACCAGCATTGTTGGCCCTGTCTGCTGGACTACAGAACGACACCTACCTCTGTCCAACTCCACATGCATATATTAAAGTATTATTAAAGACAATTTAGAAAAAAAAACAAACATGTCATACTTACACTACCATCTCTATGTAATGGTTTTGCACAGAGCAGCCCTGATTTCCTCTTCTTGGGTCCCCCACTGGCCCCTCTCTCCTGCTGAGTTCCCCCAGAGCAAGCAGCTTGCTATGGGGGCACTCAAACAAGCTCGCGCCTGACTTGGCCCCGCCTACCACTCTCTCTTCATTGGCTCAATAGCTGAGATTGATAGCAGTGTGAGCCAATGGCTCCCATTGCTGTCTCAGCCAATGAGGAGGGAGAGTCCCCAGAGAGACGAGGATCTCGTGCATATTGCTGGATCGCAATGGGACTCAGGTAAGTACTGGGGGGGTTGCTGCTCACAGAAGGTTTTTTTACCTTTCATTTCCCAAGTGCTCTTTCCCTACACACAGTGTGTGGTCAGGCTCTTAAGAGTAAAGCAGCAGATTTGATTTGCTGAGAAAGTAATTAAAGTGGTTGTAAAAGCTCAAGGGTTTATACCTTCATGCATTATGTATAGAATACATGAAGGTAAAAAACCTTTAGCTTTTACAACCACTTTAATTACTTTCTCAACAAAACAAATCTGCTGTTTTACTCTTAAGAGCCTGACCACACACTGTGTGTAGGGAAAGAGCACTTGGGAGATGTAGTTCTGGGGGTGTGCATACTTCAATAGGAATTTAGCTCCTAGCAACTGCTTATGCAATATATTTAATAGACTGGTGAGGATGACACAGGAAGTAATAAAATCTGTTTCTTGCTGCTACAGAAACAAAGTAAAAGAAAAAAAAATGAATGCTGGAACATGAACTAGAAAAGAGAAGGAATTTGTGCAATGCCTGGATATACATTTGCCTCTTATTACCACACTGACCCATCACAGGCAGCAGTGCAACATTCCAGAATGTTCCTTATATAGGCTATATATATGTATCTGTCATGCTTATCACACAGCCTGGAGACCAGGGGATGATGAAAGGCTTGGATACTGGTGGAGGCTGGAAGTAAAATCCATTAAATATTTTTATGAGTCAAGATTCCAGGCAAAAAAGTGAAGACAAACAGAAGAAGCCCACCAGACAGGAAGCATAGAAATTCCCAGTAACACAAACAAAAGAATATAATCCAAACATTCAACAGGGATTTTTCTTTGTTTATACATGTAAAAAAACGGCAATGCATTTTTTTTACTTCCTTTTCTATAAAAAAAAAATCAGGGGAAGCTTGGTTCTCTATTTGATGCAATTTACTATATCCAAATTATGTTACACAACTTTTTTTTTTCTTTCAGGACAACAGTAAAAATTAAAAAAAACTTGGATGAGAAACAAAGGAAAGAAGCAAAACACCAAATAAATAAATACAAATCACAGAAAAAATTTGGCAGAAGAACAAAAGATATGATATTTTGTTTTTGATGTATTCATGGATACTTTAATATCAGTCTGGAGTTTAGTTATATAAGACAGTAAGTCTGATACTTGATGTCAGCTGGTGCTTGTGGAACACTTGAAAACTAATTAAGAATGAATAAAGATCTATGCCTGTGATTTGCTAGCTAGTTTTGTCACTGTCGCTCTGAAGGACAGTAATTAGCATCAGATGGTGATATTATGACAATAATCAGAATTTAGCAATCTTGCCCCTGTCTGAACCAGACAATAATGTCTCGGTAAAATGATGCATAATTGGAGTTGACCATGATGATTTAGCATTTTAATAAAATGTAATAAAATAAATGTTAACACAACTGTTTATTAAATTTTACCTCAAATGTATTTTTTTTTTAAATTTTGGGTAACGTGGGGAAGGGTTAGACCTTCTATCAAGTTTGTATTTTAGTTTTTAGTAATTGAAAACCAAATTAAGAGTTGTGCCCAGAATAAGAGGTAAGGGGAACTCTTTTAATCGAGACACCTGTACCAGGGGAAACTAAGAGAGAAATTCCTCTCGCTTTGGGAGATTTCCAATAACTTCTTGTTGCGTCTCTAAAACAGGAAGTGGAAAGGGAAAGCTCACAAATGGGAAAAAGATAAAAGAAAATAGAGGGGGTTTCAACTCTTCCCTATACTATCAAAAATAAATAAATAAAAAATAAATAAAAAATTGGCTATACACAAACATAAAACCAATGTAAACATTTTGACAATTCTTAATAGTCCAATAATTATGATGTAATCAGTCTATGAGTCACACTTATGCCGGCCACAGATAATGTGATTTTCTTTTCCGTAACCAAAGGTTTCAGGAAAGAAAACCACTCAATTTCTTCATCAACGCAATCAGTGTTGATGAGAGAATCCCTCCTGCTCAGGGAACTTGTGTTCTCCCAGGAGGGGGTGTAGGGGGGAGCCATCCTCACAGTGATCATTGCCGGCGGCTATAGCCACTGGTAGTAATCGCATGAAAAATCCAACAGACTGGTTATACCCAATTCGTACAACAATCAAATTGGGTACAATCAGCTTGTCCATAGATGATTTGAATCTCGGCCAGTCTCTGCTGAACCAGCCAAGATTCAAACCATCTATGGCCAGCTTTACTTGTACAGGCTTGTTGAAGATCTTGGCATGTACAAACACTTACTTTTTGGTGGGAGGTGGGGCTGCAGGCTGTTTGTAGCCAAAGAAGAGAACCTGAGTTGTATAGCCAAGCTTCTCTCCCCATCGGATGATATTTGTCCACACCCCTTAAACACCCACATTTTGGCCTTAGCCACATCTTGTCACCATTGCCCATTTCTTGGATACCCCAGGCGATTGCAAACTTAACCACATCCCTGTAACCTTGAATGCTACCATTAGGCAAAGTTCATGTCCTTAAAGCCTTGGCTTTAGGTCCTATGAAGAAGTTTAGAAGCACCAGATTTTTATTAACAGTAACCAAGAGCTGTGTTTTTAGTCAAAATAAAAATGTGATCTGGTAATGTCGACATATGCTTTATTAATCTGGGTGATGCGTGAAATTTAGTGACAAGCCCAATTTAAGCTGCGTATAATGCTTAGTGGAATTAAACTACAATTAATGTAAGGTCTGTAGTAGGCAAGCTCTCCATTTTATATAAATTACTTAGAGAATACAATTCTCTGAATGTCCACATCAAACAAATCAGGGAGCAGAGCCGAGTGTTTTCAACTTTTCTAACATCTGGCTGTCGGGTTGGACTTTGGCTGACTTTGGCAGTGGTGATGCTTTTGAAACTTGTGGAGGAAGACTTGTTGAGGAGGAGAAGGCATTAACCCGCTCAAACATTTCTCCTTCTGCAGAAACAATGTATCATTCAAGGTTCTGCATAATATCCAACCTGCTGGCTTCGTCCTATATCCCGGGACAAGCCAAGAACAAAGCTGCGTTTCAGCTACCTCCTCTCTCCGCTTTATGGCCACGTTCGGGCAGCATGATATAAAAAGAAGAAAGAAAATATTGCTCAGTGTATTGGTAGAAGCAAGAGCTAGTTTTCTAGGTAATGAAATAGCTTAAAATAACATGTGGTAGGAATCACAGTTCATATATATTAAAAGACTTCAGCCTTTATGGGGAAACAGCTACAGGAACAAGAGACCATTAAAAGACCCAAGAAAGGTTTTGCCTACTGCAGTATAACTCAGACAAAAACTATTTTTTTAATGTGACTACAGGCAAAACAGAAGAGAAATGAAGAAAATGATATTAAATAATATTTTATACTCCATTGTTATGTAACACATTTTTGCTACCCTTCTGTCTCCCAGCTACACCATTAAATGAGTAACCACAGCCACAGCAAACCATGCGATAGCAATGGAGCTCAAAAGATTACGGGTCCCAGTACAGTCTGCCTACACAGTGATTTAAGCAGGTAGCAAACACATTCTAATGTGAATAAATTGAATGTGTATGTATAGCTTTGGAACCTCTATATGATTGCTATAAAAGAAATTAGTATTTTGTATCAGTAGAGAAATTGCCTTTGAGTGGTCATTTTTTACTTGGAGTGGTTGTGTCCAGGCAGCTGAAAGGATACAAGGTCCTTGGAGATTATTAAGGTGCACAAATGGACACTGTAGGGACCTGTCTGAGGTCTCCCAGTATTTAGTATGGTGTGCCTGCATTTTGCTGTTGACTCGGAGTCTGTGGTTTTGTGGCTGGAGGCCTACTATTAAGTGATGCAGGTAACAGCCTAATTAAGGCCTACTAGGACCTTGGGGGCTCCATTCATCCTGTATGGTATATATTTGAAAACTGGTCAGTTATGATGGTCTGATCTAATTCTTTTGGGCCCTTACCTACTTCCTTTCCGCACTATAGCCGAATGATGGCTACAGCGCAATTGCCAAGTTCTGGGATGGCATCATATGACGTCCTTCCAGAACACGCCCCCCCCCCCCCCCGTGTGCCCCCAGCAGTACACACCCAGAGCTGTCTGTGATTGCTGTGTCGTTTGGATCACAGTGGCCTTTTACCACATGATCAGCTGTGTCCAATCACAGCTGACCACCATGTAAATACAATTGCCAGTTTTCGGCAGTACTTTCTTCACGCTGTCACAGCATGAGGAAAGTACTGCCGATAACCAGCAACTGTCAAAGTAGACATCTGCACTGAATATCATTGCAGCCCCAACAGTGCTGCCCAGCAGTGCCCAACAGTGCTAATCTCTGCTGCCCAGCAGTGCTACCAATCTGTGCCCGTCAGTGCCGCTAGTCAGTGCTGCCTCTTAGTGCCCATCAGTGCCGACTATTAGTGCCCATCAGTGCCGACTATTAGTGCCCATCATTGCCACCTATCAGTGCCATCAGTGCCGCATATCAGTGCCTCCTCATCAATGCCCACCAGTGCTGCCTCATCAGTGTAGCCTATCGGTCCCCATCAGTGGTGCCTATCAGTGCCGCCTCATCAGTGCCCATCAGTGCTGCCTATAGGTGCAGCCTCATCAACGCACATCAGTGAAGCAGAAAAATTACCTGTTTGCTAATTTTTTTTATAGAAACACGAAAACCTTTTTTTTTTTTTTTTTTGCTCATTTTCATTTATGGTGCAAAAAATAAAAAAACTGTGGTGATTAAATACCACTCTATTTGTGTGAAAAAAAAATGATAAAAATTTCATATGGGTACAGTGTTGCAAGACTGCGTAATTATCATTCAAAGTGTGACAGCGCTGAAAGCTGAAAACTGGCCTGGGCAGGAAGGGAGTAAAAGTGCCCAGTAGGCAAGTGGTTAAAATGCCAGGAGTATACAAATACTAGTGACAGTATGTTAAAAAAAATGGAAAAAAATAATTAAAATTACATTTAAAAACATTTTTTTTTTACTATTTTTTTTTTTACATGATTGTGATTGGCTACAGCTAATCACATGGTACAGGCTGCTGTGATTGGCCCAGGAACCATGTGATAGCTGTTGGACAATCACAGAGGAAGCACAGCTGTTATGATAATAATAATAATAGCTTTGCTGACATTGTGATCATGTAATCGCATAGTGATCACATGATCCCCAGGCTGCTCAAAGCAGCCAAGTTCCGGAAGCCGTAATCTGGACACAGTGGTCGCAGGAATGGCACACAGCATGCCCCCAACCCAGAGCAGACTGCAGCACGTATATGTACGTGATCCAGCCTGCCCATGCAGCCCACCCGCAGTAAATGTACTGTGGCCAGGTGGTAAGTGGTTAAAAAGGGACCAAATAGCTAATGCATAACAGAGGAAGAAATCATGTATACAGGATATCTTCACCCACCAAATGTAGAAGGGATTGTCCCTCATTAGCAGTACCTCATATTTTTTTAAACACAGTGGAAAATTTATAAATTTGCCTTCATTAGCCAGGCCTGGCAAAGAGCATTTTAGTGGAAAAGAGTTACTGACACGGTGAGGTAGAAATTGCTTTTTCTCTTTGAAATATGGAAAGTATAAAAACTGTTCAAAAACCACAAACTACCATATGAAGTCTGAAAATTTTTCTTTACACCAACAATAACTTTGTTTGAACTGGCTAACAAAATTATTTAACACACAATTTAAGGTTTGGAGCCAACAGCTCTATAAAAATATGAGTGTGTTACAATAAAGCACATATATAAATGTATTAGTGCTACACTTTGGGCAGATATAAAAGACTCAAATGAATGCAGCCCTGTAATTCATCGATGAATGATTCATACATTTGACTTGGAATCGGCATCTTGCAGTTCCTGTACAGCAGGGCTGGAATGTGAAAGGAAGAAACAGTGACAACGAGCCAATCAGTTCTTATGCTGACAAGAAGCATACTGTTAGAAGAAGAGAGCAAAGTGACAGAGAGATGTGCTCATAGCTTTATTGCTTCTCTTTTCACTGTCCAATTACAGGCTGGAGGCGGGTCCAGGAAAACCTGGGCTCTGAGAAAGTGCATTGAATGATGCTGACCATCAGACTGAGGATATTTTGTGGCAGAAAAAAGTACTGTGGGAGAAATCTCTAATTTGAATTTGAATATTGCTGCATAATCTGGTTTTGTTATTTTAACCTCCCTGTCATTTCCTGCACACTGTTTTGTATGGCTCTGCATCGCAGAGCCATACAAAGCAGTGTGCTTACAGTTGAAAGCACACATGCAGCATACTGTGAAACAGCACACAGTTAACCCTTTGATCACCCCAGATGTTAACCCCTTCCTGCCCAGTGCCATTAGTACAGTGTCAATGCTTTTTATTAGCACTGATCACTGTATTGGTGCCACTGGAGATATCAGTGACACCAAGTCAGTTCCCCCCAGCGTCAGAAAACAGTCCCGCTATAAATTGCTGATCGCCACCATTACTATTTACACCCACAGGAGTTACCACTGAAAGAAAGCTCTATTTGTGGGGAAAAAAGGACATCAATTTCATTTGGGTGCAGCATTGTATGACCGCGCAATTGTGAGCTAAAGTAACACAGCGCTGTAATGCAAAAAATAGCCTGGTCAGGAAGCGGGGGAAATCCTCTGGAGGGCAAGTGGTCAAACATCGTTGTATAGTGGGAAAAATCAATTAAAGTGGTTGAAAACCTCTGAAATGAAAAATGAACAATGCATATCCTACTATAGTGTATACTTGCCTCAATCCAAATCACCTACTGTGATTTCTGTCTGCTCTTTCATTCCTCTGCTATCTGCATGAGTCACTTCTGACAGTCTAAGGAAATCTCGAGAGATGGCCCTGCCCCTCCGGCACAGAGCAGGTAGTTGACAGCTTCAGATGTGCATGTTTCCCTATGAGACTGTAGAGGGGAATGTGTCCTTTCCCTCCACTCAAATTTCAGATTACACTCAGTTCCCTGCTCTCTGCTGTGCAGTGTGTGACATCAGATCCCCACCCCCTGCCTCTGAAAGCTCAAAAATGCTGTGTAAATTCTGTATTTTGAAAAGCTGTAGAGCCAAGAGGGCTGCAGATAAACAGATATAACATATTTAGGAGGATTTGTTTCATCTCTGTGTATCACCTGAGGCCAGTCACTTCACTGGGTATTGTAATGGATGTGCGCATTAGGCACATGAAAGCTGTGGCATCCATCTTGTTCAGGTGTCAGCCATTTTTGGAATGAGAAGAGGCATAGCCCAGTGATCTTACCCCCTTCCTCCTCCTGCAATCCATTGCCTTAACTTTTAACACACTTCAAAAGAGCCTGTTATCTCAACTCAGGGACAGCCTTTGGAAAAGCTGTAAACAGCTAATTGAAGTCCTGGCAGGATGTCTGTTAGTTTATACTGACCATTAAAAAAATCTGCACATTAACACTTCTCTCTGATCTATCGTAAAACTATGACAAAATTCTTCAGTTCTGTCACCCATGGTTTGCAGGGCAATTAAAGCACCAGGAATACATAGTGTGCCACAAAATGGGGATTGTAAAGCAGTCAGGCTTGCAGAGACAGTTTGTAGAACCCCTGCCTGCCCAACTCAACATTTGAAAACTATACACAATTCATAAAATCAGACAGGACCAAGACACACCAATATTAAGTATATACACTATATTGCCAAAAGTATTGGGCCAGCCATCCAAATCATTGTATTCAGGTGGTCCAATCACCTCCATGGCCACAGATGTATAAAATCAAGCACCTAGGCATGCAGACTGCTTCTACTAACATTTGTGAAAGAATGGATCACTCTCAGGAGCTCAGTGAATTCAAGCGTGGTACTGTGATAGGTTGCCACCTGTGCAACAAGTCCATCCGTGACATTTCCTTGCTACTAAATATTCCACGGTCAACTGTTAGTGGTATTATAACAAAGTGGAAGCAACTGCAAACAACAGTAACTCAGCCACAGAGTGGTAGGCCACGTAAAATGACAGAGCGGGGTCAGCGCATGCTGAAGCGTACAGTGCGCGGAAGTCGCCAACTGTCTACCGTGTCAATAGCTAAAGACCTCCAAACTTCATGTGGCCTTCAGATTAGCACAACAGCAGTGCATAGAGAGCTTCATGGAATGGGTTTCCATGGCCGAACAGCTGCATCCAAGCCTTACATCACCAAGTGCAATGCAAAGAGTTGGATGCAGTGGTGTAAAGCACGCTGCCACTGGACTGCAGCGCAGTGAAGATGTGTTCTCTGGAGTGATGAATCACGCTTCTCTATTTGGCAATCCCATAAACGTGTCTGGGTTTGGCGGTTGCCAGGAGAACGGTACTTGCCTGAGTGCATTGTGTCAAGTATAAAGTTTGGTGGAGGGGGGATTATGGTGTGGGGTTGTTATTCAGGGGTTGGGCTTGGCCCCTTAGTTCCAGTGAAAGGAACTCTTAGGGCATCAGCATACCAAGACATTTTGGACAATTTCATGCTCCCAACTTTGTGGGAACAGTTTGGGGATGGCCCCTTCCTGTTCCAACATGACTGCGCACCAGTACACAAAGCAAGGTCCATGAAGACATGGATGAGCGAGTTTGGGGTGGATGAACTTGATTGCCCTGCAAAAAGTCCTGACCTCAACCTGAAAGAACACCTTTGGGATGAATAAGAGCGGAGACTGAGAGACAGGCCTTCTCGTCAGACATCAGTGCATGACCTCACAAATGTGTTTTTGGAAGAATGGTCAAACCTTCCCATAAACACACTCCTAAATCTTGTGGACAGCCAGAGTTGAAGCTGTTATAGCTGCAAAGGGTGTGCCAACGCACTACTGAATCCTGAGGACTAAGACTATGGTGCTATTAAAGTTCATGTGCGTGTAAAGGCAGGCGTCCCAATACTTTTGGCAATATAGTGTATTTGAATGGGGAATATCATACCGAACAAATCGAGATCATACATGGCTAAGCTATAGTATACAGAAGGTTAGATAGCAGTCAGATAGCTCCCCAGTGACAGGCCCATCGGAAATACTCTGTGTTTGGTATCCCAGGACAAAAAATATAATGCTGAACAATAATCTACCAGTTTCCAGAATACAAGCTGTACATAGTGGAAGATATTAGTATAAAACTGTGTGTAAGGGAGGGCCACGATACAGTCATAAACACAGTGACAACCCCATGGCCACTCCTCAGCTGCTTAATTGGTCAGAAGGTCTCTGATAACACCCCCCTGATACCAGAGAAAAAAAGTCTGCTCCAAACGTTGACAGCTCTCATTTTAACATCAACCAAAGAACACCTAACCGAACTTGAGAGAGCCACTGTACCGTCTTTACTTGATCATTTGGACTGTGCTAAAACCAAGGAATCTGCAAGTATTCTTCATTGTAAATGACTTTTTATTTATCTGTTGCTTTATTGTCTCTTTGTCTCCTTGTAACACCCTTTTATCTGTAAATATTCTATTTGCACCATTTTGTCCTTTTTCATTATCAAAAAAGTATTTGGATACATGTTGAAATTGTCTCTAAAGATTTTAATGCAAACTAAAAGAATCTATGTCTGTTGAAGAAGTGCTACTGCAGTATACATCTCTGAACATACCTGTCTGTGGTGACGGTGCGAGTTACAGACATTTATTCGAAAATCATAATTGTTATTGCTAAGATCGTGACTTTCCTCCTTCTCAGCATTTAAATATTGTAGCTGCTGACTTTTAAAATACAGCCACTAACTGTCCCTCAGTCCAGCGGTGTCCTCACAACCGCTGGTTTCACCGGCAGTCTTCTTTCCCTGATGCCAGCATCTTCAGTGTGGGCACCTGGCTGTGACAGCTTGCGGCTTCACAGCCGAGTGCCCACTGTGCATGTGCGAGAAGCACTGAGCTTTGTGAATGGGCCATAGTCTTCTGGGATCTGTCACATGTCCCAGAAGACTACGGGGAGGGAGGGGAGGAGGACGAGTTCCGCTTCTGATTGCCTAGGTGATTGCAGCGGAAATGGGAGTGGGTACCTGTCAAATTCGGTTACCCCCTCCCCTCCCCAAAAACCCAAAGGTGCCAATCTTTAATGGGGAGCGGGGGACAAAGGCTTAAAGCGGAACTTCCCCTTTTGGGTGTAGCTCTGCTTTAACGTAACCCAATCACAATCGCTCTCAGGCTACTGGCACCTAGATTGTGGTCTTGCAAGCTGGAAAATCTTTGTGAAGGTTGCAGCTGAGATTGGCATCGTTACCTAAGTGATAGCATGATGTGAGATTGGCCAGTCCTTTGTCACGAGTTGATGAGAAGGGCAGGGATTGGGCACCACATTCATCACAGGTATATGGAAGGGTTTACAACCATTGTGTAGAACTAGAAAGCAGGAAGCAGAGCCTGCATATGTAATGAAAAATTTGGTGGCTCCCTATATACATATAAATGACATAATATACGCAGTCACAAAGTTTTTCCTTGGCTAATAGTTGTGGTTTCCTTACTTCCAAGAATTTTTATTACATAATGCCAGTAAATGTGGTAATATTCTCTTTGGGGTGAAAATATCAAAAGTATTTTTGTTTTTATTCACTTATTCTAATAACATCTTTTATTCTCTTCCCTTTGGTTCCAGAACTGAACAATTTCCATGTATGTATGAAAGAAAAGAAAAAAAAAATGTTACTGAGATTGCCATGGTACATAATTAAGAACAGACCAGTTCCAGGAGCAATTTTCTCCCCAAAATCATTGAAAGGAAAGATTGGACAGGAAGCGTGTACCAGGTTTTTGAAGTGAAGAAGGAAAGAAAAAGGTATTTTGGTCTAACCTAGTCCTCTGTCAGACTGAGAGTCAATTTCTGTGTCATCGCATTCTCTGTGATCTATTATAAGTGTAGAATACTAATTGCCGCTAATGTAAGCTTTGGTAATGAAGGGACATAATATGCATGGCCATGTTAATAAACGGACAATGTAACTTCATGGGTTAAAACATATTATATAATTCCCTGTCGTGTGAAATCAAAGAGTTTTTTATTTCATTCGGGCTGCTACAGCATAAATTTATATTACTGAATTCCTGACTACCCTATTCTCAGTCCTTTTGTTTGAAGTGTTTGATCACAAGACAGGACTGAAATGGTGCACATCAAGGCGTTAGTCATGTGGTGATGGTAAAATTAGTTTTCTAAAAAGAAAATGAGTTATGTGAGCTCCAAAATAATCCTAGGACAATGGATGGTTTTTTATAAAGAGAACATATAAAGGAATGGTGACATTTCTTGCAATATGAGGTCAATCAAAATGAAGTTACAAAATAAAGTCTAGAGCATCCTCTGTCGACCAGGGTTCTGTGGAACCCCAAGGATCCTTCCGAAGTTACTAAGGGTTCCTTGAGCAATTAACAATTTCTACCACTTGTATACGTAACCACAGACACCTGTCTCTGTAAGGGAGACATTTCTTCTAATGACCTCCAATGTAAGAAGCATTCTTCCCACTGACCACCACACTAATGTACCATAAGCTGTAGATATAGACATTATTGGCAATGGTTCCCTGAAACCTGAACGTTATATCAAGGGTTCCTCCAATGTAAGGAGTATTCTTCCCACTGACCACCACACTAATGTACGATAAGCTGTAGATATAGACATTATTGGTAACAGTTCCCTGAAACCTGAACGTTATATCAAGGGTTCCTCCAATGTAAGGAGTATTCTTCCCACTGACCACCACACTAATGTACCATAAGCTGTAGATATAGACATTATTGGTAACAGTTCCCTGAAACCTGAAAGTTATATCAAGGGTTCCTCCAATGTAAGGAGCATTCTTCCCACTGACCACCACACTAATGTACCATAAGCTGTAGATATAGACATTATTGGCAACGGTTCCCTGAAACCTGAAATTTGCATCAAGAGTTTCTCCAATGTAAGGAGCATTCTTCCTACTGACCACCACACTAATGTACCATAAGCTATAGATATAGACATTATTGGCACCGGTTCCCTGAAACCTGAAAGTTATATCAAGGGTTCCTCCAATGTAAGGAGCATTCTTCCCACTGACCACCACACTAATGTACCATAAGCTGTAGATATAGACATTATTGGCAACGGTTCCCTAAAACCTGAAAGTTATATCAAGGGTTCCTCTAATGTAAGGAGCATTCTTCCCACTGACCACCACACTAAGGCTTCATGTACACGAGAAGCTCCTAAACTTGAGTTTAGGAGCTTTTAGCATTTTTTTGCCAAAGCTCCTAAACTCCACTCCATAAAAGCCTATGTGTCCATGTACACATAGGAGATTTACTAAAACTGGTTCACTCAGAATCTGGTGCAGCTGCGCATGATAACCAAGCTTTGGTAATGAAACCTGGAAGTTGATTGGTTTCTATGCAGAAGTGCACCACATTTTGAACTCTCCAGCTTTAGTAAATAAACCCCATAGGCTTTTAGCAGAGTTTAGGAGCTACTGTGTTTAGGTGAAGTTAAACCTCCCTCTCCTGAACACAGAAAAATCAGGACAGGAACACTTTGACTGCCGACCATGGGAAAATGTACAACACATTTGTCAGGGTAGGCTCGTGTACATGAAGCCTAAAATCCTTGTAGACCTCAGACATGAAATCTGAAAAATGCACATATTTCTATAGTGTTTACTTATCTCTCTCCAAAGAATTAAGTGGTAGTGGTGCACCGAAATGAAAATTCTTCACCGAAACGGAAACTGAAAATTCAGGATGCATTTTTGCAAAAACAAAACCAGACAGTTTTTATTTTTTTATTTTTTAAATATATTTTTTAATATATGATTGTATTATATTGGACTAATATCATGAATTTAAAGGAATATGAATTTATTTTCAATAGCTTTTCGGCCAATAGGCTGCTTTCAACACAGTTTTTGAAGCGGTTTTGCGGTACAAAAAAAGGCGCAAGAAAAGCTCAAGAAAAATGCATCCCTTTAAATTCAATGTATGTCTTCACACTGGTCCATTGCGCTTCCCTTGTGGTATTAAAAATCCTGCTTGCCACATTTTTAGTGCTTATTTGGGAAGTTATAAAAAAGAAAACACACCAAAAAATGCACCTCTCCATTGAGGGCTGGTTCACACCAATGCATTTTTTAGCACTTTTTGCAGAAATGCATTACAGTCCATTTAATATGGTTTCCTATGGGAAACTTTCACATCTATGCTTTTTTGAGCTGCTGCATTTTTTTAAATGGTCAGGGACTTTTGTAAACACAAAACGTATTTTTTGGTTCAATAGACTTCAATGTAGATGCTGCAGAAAACACATGCGTTTTTCAAGCGTTTTGTTCTTTTTAATCTGCTCAGCAACAAGTTGACCAAAAAAAAAAAATTTAAAAAAAAGCATCAAAAAACACGTCATAAGCGTGCATGCAAAAACACAAAAAGCTCTGCAAAATGGACAAAATGCAAACTGCATGGGTGTGAGCCAGGCCTGAAATACACTGGAAACGCAGCAAAAACACATAAAAATGCACGTGTTGCATTTTTGATGCATTTTGCGTTTTTAATCTGCCCAGCAACAAGTTGTCGAAAACACTATTTTCGGCCTCCGATATATCGGTGCATCACTACTAAGTAGCATTTCTCTCTGCTGCCTCGTGTTCTGTTATCAGCATAAGTCACTTCGGACAAGTGTTCCTGACACCAAGAAAAAAAAGGTGACAAGGAAGTGACCTCCAGCACACAACCCATGAATGAGAGCCTCAACTCTGTGCGTGTATGGTGGGTCACCTCTCTCCAATCAGTTCTCAGGGCTCTTGGAACAGTAATTGCAGTCCCCCCCCCCCCACTCTGTGAGTCTGTGGCTGTACAGGATAAATGTGTTGAGCTTACCCCTTGCAGGTGGTCAGACATTAAAGCTGACTTCTGTATTCTTCACCTATCGCAGCCCCCTTTCCCATAAGGCAAGCAGGCTTACTAAAGTGCCTGGTTACCATGCTGGGACAGTTGCTAACTTTGCACAGCAAACAGGTATGTGCAGTTGGTAGACAGGTGGTGTCGTTCAATGACAGTCTAGGTACACGGCAGGCAAGGTTCAGAATATTTAGGGTCAAATATGTAGTTAAAAAGGCAGGCAGAGTTCACGGAATAGTCCACATTCCTGCTGTGTGAGTCTGTGCAAAATCCTTTTCATATCTAAGTTTTACAAGGGTGTACAGGACAAATGTGTCACGCTAACGCCTAGTGCAGGTGGTCAGGAACTATAGCTGGCTTCTGTGCTCTTCACTTATAGAAGCCCCCTTTTCCGTAAGGCAAACAGGCCTACCGGACCTTGGTTGCCCCCAGGTCTTATACACAATGTTACAGTGCCTGGCTACCACACTGGAGCAGGTGCCAACTTAGCACAGCAAACTGGTACTTGCGGTTGGTAGACAGGCACAGTGGTTCAGTGACAGTCCAGGTACAAGGCAGGCAAGGTGCAGAACAGTCAGGGTCCAATCCATATTTAACCACTTGCCCTCCAGAGGATTTACTCCCCCCTACCCCTTCCTGACCAGGTCATTTTTTGCGTTACGGCGCTGCGTTACTTTAACTCACAATTGCGCGGTCATGCAACGCTGCACCCAAATGAAATTTATGTCCCTTTTTCCCCCACAAACAGAACTTTCTGTCGGTGGTAACGCCTGTGGGTTTTTTGTTTTTTTGCGCTATAAACAAAAATGACCGACAATTTTGAGGAAAAAAACAATATTTTTGACTTTTTGCTATTAAATATGTCCAGTAAAAATGTTTTAAAAATCAAATGTCATTATAAATTTAGGCCAAAATGTATTCTGCGACATGTCTTTGCTAAAAAAAAATTCAATATGTGTAAATTAATTGGTTTACGCGAAAGTTATAGCGTTTACAAATGGAGGTATATATACTGGAATTTTTTTTGTACTAGTAATGGCGGCGATCAGCTACTTATAGTAGGACTGCGGCGGGCATTCTGACACTGGGGGGAACTGACTTGGTGTCACTGACATCCCCAGTGGCACCAATACAGTGAGCAGTGACACTTTATTAAGGGCAATGGGCAGGAAAGGGTTAACATGAGGGGCGATCAAAGGGTTAACTGTGTGATGTGTGCTATTTCACTGTAAGTTGTGTCTGTGTGCTTCACTGTAAGCACACTGCTTTGGATGGCTGTGCTGTGCACAGCCATCCAAAGCAGTATGCACGAGCTGACAGGGAGAACTGTTTTGTTTACAAACAGTTCTCCCCCCAGTTGGAGATGCTCGGCAATCACTGGGCTCCGGCACGTAATCACCAGCTGGGACCCGGTGAGTAACAGCTGCAGCCGCGAATGGCAGCATGAGTAGGGCGCGCGCATGCCTCACACGCACCCCCTATCCAGGAATGCAAAATCACATATATATACGGGAAGCGGTTAAAAAGGCAGGCAGGGTTCAGAGAATAGTCTAAGTTCCAATCCAAGGCCATAAACAGGGGAATCCAAACAGCAGTACAGGGCAGACAAACATGGAGCTTGGAGCAGGTGGCATTTATATTGAAATTATGACTGACCATGCCAAAAAACTGTCTTTTATTTAAGGATAGTGATCATGTGAAGCCATTTATTGTTTGATTCCTTTTTAAATCATAATAACAGAAATCACACAAACGGCCCTGATCCCTGGAATTGTTGTCCTTGGTACAGACACACAGGGGTTAAAATGGCAATAAAGGTTAATTTACCACATCTGTGGCTTTTTAAATTGCAGTTAGCATCTGTGTATAAATAGTCAAGGAGCGTATTAGCTCTCAAGTGTATGCACTGAGCAGGCTAGATACTGAGCCATGGGGAGTAGAAAAGAACTGTTAAAAGACCTGCATAACAAGGTAATGGGACTTTATAAAGATAGAAAAGGATTTTAAAAGATATCCAAAGCCTTGAATATGCCAGTCAGTACTGTTCAATTACTTATTAAGAAATGGAAAACTCAAGGATCTCTTCCTACCAAGCCAAGGTCAGGTAGATCAAGAAAGATTGCAGCCACAACTACCAGAAGAATTGTTCAGGATACAAAGAAAAACCCACAGGTAACCTCAGGTGAAATACAGGCTGCTCTGGAAAAAGATGGTGTGCTTGTTTCAAGAAGCACAATACAACAATACTTGAACAAAAATTAGCTGTATGGTCACGTTTCCAGAAACAAGTCTTTACTGCACCAATGCCAAAAAAAGCCCGGTTACAATATGCCCAACAACACCTTGACATGCCTCACAGCTTCTGCCACACTGTAATCTGGAGTGACAAGACCAAAATATAGTTTACAACCAAAAGTTCTATGTTTGGAGAGGGGTAAACGAAGGCTATAGCGACAAGAATACTGCCCCCACTGTAAAGCATGGTGGTGGCTCACTCATGTTGGGGGTGTGGGAGCTCTAAAGGCATGGGGAATCTTGTGAAAATTGATGGCAAGATAAATGCAATATGTTATCAGAAAATAATGGCAGACAATTTGCATTCTTCTGCATGAAAGCTGTGCATGGGATGCTCTTGGATTTTCCAGCAATGACAATGACCCTAAGCATAAGACCAAGTTGACCCCTCCAGTGGTTGCAGCAGAGAGAGGTGAAGGTTTTGGAGTGGCCATCACAGTCTCCTGACATTAATATCATCGAGCCACTCTGGGGAGATATCAAATGTGTAGTTCATGCAAGACGAGCAAAGACTTTGCATGCCCTGGAGGCATTTTGCCAAGATGAATGGAAAGCTTTACCTCCTGCAAGAATTCGGGGTCTTATAGACAACTATAACATAAGACTGTCATTCATGCTAAAGTGGGCAATATACTGTATTAAGAACTAAGGGTATGCAGACTTTTGCACAGGGGTCACTTCATTTGTTTACTTTTTGCCATATTTTGTTTGATTGTGCCATTCTATTATGACCTACAGTTGAAGATGAATCCCATAAGAAATAAAAGAAATGTGTTTTGTCTGCTCACTCATGTTTACTTTAAAAATGGAACATAATATTACCAATTCTCCAAGGGTATGCAAACTTTTGAGTACAACTGTATATTAAAATCTGCATAAGACGCAATAATGCTAACTTATTATTTGGGCTAGTAATTGACTTGCAATACAAAACCTGTTGAGTTTAAATAACCACAGCTTACCAAACTGAGCTACACCCCAGGGCCGAACTGCATGACTTAGGTTGAATTCTTTCAAATGGGTGTTTGGCTTAATTACATTAACTGTGTATTTCCAGTTTACAAGGGAAATGACAAGAGATCTTCAGAGCTCTGTGAAAGAAATTTTGACTTTTCATGCAAAGACACTATTGCACAATGTGAAAATGCTGAGTGCGATTCACCCCAGGTCTTATGGTGTGCTCAATAATTCACATGCCATTCATTCACACAACCAAGAATGTTGGTATACATCCCATAGGCAATGCTAAAAATGTTTATCTAGACTCCACTGACAAGAACCTCCAGGGGTTTTTTTTATCTTTGACATTTTTTTTTTATCTTTGACATCATTGCACTGTAAGGACAGAATTATCTGTTAAGGGGAAATATACATTTAGTTATAAGAATTACTTTCACTTTTAATATGATATTGAGTTAATTGTAAAGCCACAGATGCTTTTATATATATATATTTATATATAAATAAATATATTAATATTATAAATAATATATATATATTATATTAAGATTTATTTATATTAATAATATTTATTTAATCATATTTATTAATTTAATTATTATTTTTTTAAGTAAGTGTTGCAGCCTGATCACTGAAGAGAGAAGACTGAGTTTCTTCCTGCCTGCAGCAAACTGATGACATCATCTAAGCCTAGGCAAAGTTACTGGACTAGAGCTCAAGGAAGACTTTTTAACAACAACAAAAAAAAACAGCTACAAACAACTTTTTTTGAAAAATGATGTTGCGGCAGTAGGGCTGGGACAAGGGAAGAACAGGAGGGGCAGCTGCACTGAGCACAGCGGTTTACTGTATGGATGGGGGCACCAGTGAGCTCATTCTGATACAAGGCATTTTAGCAAGTGGATGATTGCTGGGGGGGGGCAGCATCCCCTAAGCTTGCACATAATGAAGGGTGGGGGGGGGGAGAATTTATTGCTGCTAACTTGAGAAGCTGTGAACAACATCTGTCCATCCGTGGTGTTAAAGTGGAACTAGCCCCTCCTATAAGAAGCTTCAATCTTAGCCTCTGTTTGATCTGCAGTTGCAATGGTGCTGCGCATGTGATCATTTATGATACCAGACATTTGATGGCTTGGCACCTGTCAGTTTTTATTGCTGTCTGGGTCCCCCATTATGGAGATTCACCCTCTCCATTTGTCCTGCTTACTGTTATCATGGAGAATGAAACTGATTGGTTTTGGGTTGTCCCCAGAACTGCAAGATTAAATATTCCAATGGGGACACTAGTTCTGGTGACACCCCGAGATTCCCTCATTTTGCAGGGATTTTCTTCTCCCTTCCTGTTTTGGCTATAGGGCAGAAAGTGAAGGAAAATCTCCCCAACTGGACACAGATGGAAAAAAAAAACTGATGGAGTTATAACCCTCCCTTACTTTATCCAAAATGAAAAACAAATACTGTATTGAGTTCTACTTTAACTGGTTCCCACCTCACCAAGGGCAGATTGATGGCTGGGTGGAACTTTTGTCAATAAGGTGGACGTCCCTTCCGTCACACTGCTCGTGCGCACCCCCAGACACAGCGCATCAATGATTAGGGTAAAAAGCCACTGACATTGGCTATTTGCCATGTGATCAGCTGTGTCCAATCACAGCTAATCACATGTACACATATGCCAGTTATCGGCATTTCCTTTCCTCAGCACTGTCACTGTCTGAGGAAAGGAAAGCCGATAACCGTCTTTCCTGTGACAGAGGACATTTACATTCATCAGCTTATTGATTATCAGTACCAATCAGTGTCCATCAATGCAACATATCAGTGCCCACCAGTGCAGCATATCAATGCCCATCAGTGTCAGCTATCAGTGCCCATCTGTGCAGCCTCATCAGTGCCTCTTCATCAGTGCCCAGCAGTGCAGCTCACCAGTACTCATCAATGATGCCTCATCAGTGGCCATCACTGCAGCCTCATCAGTGCCCATCACTGCAACCTATTACTGCCCATCAGTGCAGCCATATCAACGCACATCAGTGAAGAAGAAAATTTACTTATATGCAAATTTGTATAACAGAAACTATGAAAAAGGGTTTTTTTTCACAATTTTTGGTCATGTTTTGTTTGTTTAGCAAAAAATAAGACACCCAGTGGTTATTAAATACCAAAAGAAAGCTCTATCTGTCTCAAAAAAATAATAAAAATGTAATTTGGGTACAGTGTTGCTTAACTGCGCATTTGTCATTCAAAGAACGACAACGCTGCAAGCTGGGCAGGAAGGCCCGGTACTTAAGTGGTTAAGACAAATAACAATTAAATTTTCTTTAAATGCTTTTTATTAACGACAACTGAAATAAATCTCATAATTTCAGCTAAATTTTCTCTGGAAACTGCTGTAATTTGTTCCTTATAAATCATCTTTAATCTTTCATGTTTTTTATGGTCTTTACCTTGGCCCAGAGACGGCCTTTAATGTATTTTTTACATAGGAGTAGCTCAGTCTTTTTTTTACATTAACCTTTCATAATCCTCTGAAGAGCAAGGATCATAAAATAATGCCTAGGAAAGTTCCATGGCCAATGCAACCTCGAGGTCCCGGAACATTTTTCTGCATTAGAGAGTTATCAATCTATCCCTCAGCCATAATGAAGCAGGATGGGGCTGCAGCAGTCGATTAGGGGGCTCTATCTCCAGCGGGCCCCCCTCTGCAAAAAAAAATTAGAATTAGTGCAGAATGTGTTGAGAGGGGAGAAGAAACTGTAAGATGAAGAGTCATGGGAGGAGTGAAAGAAAAATTGACACATCCCACAGCATTGTCTGCACTGTGGACATCTTGACACTGCCCTGCTACACGTCTGCTAAAGCACAGCTAACCATAGACTTCTAATAGGCCCTGCAGGTTTGGTGCTTTTTCAGAAAGCGCATCAAAAATCCTGCATGCTGCACCTTTGGTGCACTTTCTGAAACCGCATGAAAATAGTGGGACATCCTAGAAGTCCATGGGAAAGCACAGCTAACCCCCACAAAACCTGTGAGTTAGTTGAGCTTTGGGCAAAATCGCAGTGAAGCCACATTTAGGCTGCTTTTACACTGGAAAAACGCACCTCCCCATTGAGATGAATGAAAATGCATTAAAAATGCACCAGCAGTTGCATTTTTGGTGCATTTTTTTTCACAGGTGCAAAACACACTGAAACCACAGAAAAAAATACAGTAAAAATGCATATGAATTTTTACCGAATTTTTGCAACAGAGCAGTGTAAAAGTAGTCTAAAGATGGGAATACATGACTAAAAAAATCGACCGATCAGTCATCCGATGACCGAGAGGCATTCGTTCATTGTTCAAAATCATGGCCCACATTAACCTATCTAAAAAAATCGTCCGGCGGGCAATACGTAGTGTTGAAGTCTTCCGTACAAGTGGACGTGATGCAGTGTGCGTGTGACCTTGTAGCCACGCCCTTCCGGTCAGAACGAGCGATATACACAACAATTACCAGCAATGAGTATAATATCATTTATTACATGACCTATATACATAAATAGTGATACATAAAATATAATATGCACAATTCTGGTTTCATTATCTCATTAGGCCAATCTACTTTTAACATTTGGATTTTTCATTCGTGTTTACGAAGATTCCTTGGACATAAACATCCGGGTCATGTTCTGTTTCCACTCATGTGTGATAGCGTTTGATAGTTTTTTTTTTGTACGACCGTCATACCACCGCATAAAAAAATCGGTTGTTTGTATGCGAAATGACACTGTTGTTTAACCGGATTTTTTGTTCACAATATCGTTATCGTTTAAAACATCCTGCTCATCCATGAAGAGATAATCGTTCGATCAGTGGTTCTGCAAAATTTTTCGCACGATTATCTTATCGTGTGTACGGAGCATTAGTCATATGATAAGGCGCCCCCCCCCCCGCACAGGACTGTAGTTGAGTCAAATTTCCGCCATCTTGTTTTAGAAACTGAAATGCTCTGATAGGTATAGCTCCATGAAAACTGTAGAGCTACATGTTGTTTACCTCTGTCGCGGCTCATAACAAATTGACGATAAATTGCATCAGGTTGTACAGGTAAACAGAAAATGCTATTTTCCATGTTGCATATCAGTTATCTCAGTGTGACAAATAATTTATATTGGTTCATGACACGTTTCAGATTCCAGAGTCAGGATGAAATCTTTCTTTGCCATTTTTTTTGCAGGTAATTTAAAGTGTTTAATTAAATGGCCCTGTTTGTACTGTGTCAAATTCAATCCCTTCTGTTGACGCTCCTAATTGATTTCAGAGAACAAATAATTTAGCGGGTAGGTTTTTTTTTTAAATGCAGCTAAATGGCAGAACACAGGTTACTGTGATTTACATTCATATTTTATATATATATATATATATTTTTTTTTTTTTTTAAATATATATTTATATATAAATATATAAATGTTTATCCTCAACAAGATAAGTCTTCAGGGTGTGGGCAGCTGGCAACAAGGTGACCATTCAAACCTTAACAAGTATCAAATAAAAAGGTGCAGCGCTTTAAACATAAAACTAAAATAAACAGAATAAACTAACAAACAAAAATAGTAATAAACATATGGCTTGCATGTTATTGTGCATTATTTTTCACAATGAGAATATATATAGTACTATTTTTATTAGTTTATTCTGTACATTTTATTTATATATTTGGAGTGCTGCCACACAAAATTGGTATTTTATCAGATGAAAGAAAAAAGTCAAGACCTACTACAAGAACTGATATTGTAGCTTGAAGCTGGCAGTGTTGTGTTGAATCATCGATCAGCTTTCTACATCCCTCGGTGACACCAATGACAAAATTCCTAAGCTATAGTTTGTGTCCCATCCGCATTCCAAAAAGCCACAGTGCAGGTGTCACACTCTGACAGCTAGACTCCCCAATGAAAGTCCAAATTTTGGCAACTGTTTTTTTTCATTCTTATATATGTTATACTCAAAACCATTGTGGATGACTCCTTGTAGTTGTGTGAGTTATGTGATTAAGGTTAGATTATTGCAGGTCGGCTGGATGACTCAACAGGTTGTGGCTCTATCGTCTCCTCCTGACTCTGGAGGACCATAGAACTTTCCAGAAGTCGGTAAGAAGGGAGGGGTGGAGACCTAATCTGCATATTCATGGGGAATCTGGCCAATCCCAGGTTTGGAGGCCCTGGTGGAGTGGTAGACTGACCTATAAATATGGGAGAGTCAGGGCGGATGGGAGTGGGGTTTGTAAGATGGAGTGCTGAGGAGACTGTCGGTGCCTAGGAGGGGTCCCCTAGATGGGGGGGGGGAACCGGCGTCTAGGCTAAGTTTGGGCAGGCTCAGGAGGATACAGGGGGTGGGATACTGTAGTCCTTTCCCACATCCTGCCTTTGGGTGACAACACTGTTCCTCTGTAAATACAGTACATTGACTGAGTGTTGTCATCGCCAATTTAAAGTGGTTGTATACCTCAGACATGAAATATGAACAAAGCATATCCTTCGATAGTATGTACTTGTCTCAATTAAGAACACTTAGGGGTTGATTTACTAAAGGCAGATAGACTGTGCACTTTGCAAAGTGCAGTTGTACTCCACAAGTGCAATTGCTCCAGAGCATAGTAAATGAACAGAAGCTCTGCTGACTTCCATCATCATTTTAATTTCCTTGCACATGTTTGGTTATTCTTTGCAAAGTGAAGCTTTACCTCATTAGCTAAGCTCTGGAGCAACTGCACATGCAGAGTACAACTTCACTGCAAAGTAAATCAACCCCTAAGTGTCATTTCTGTCTGCTGCTTCATTCCTCTTCTATCAGCATGAGTCACTTCTGACAAGTTTACCTAACACCTAGAGAAGTGGTGACAGGGGAGGGAACTCCAGCAGAGTGACAGCCTCAGCTCTGGTCCTGTGAGCTGCGTGGAGGGGGTGTGTCCCTTCCTTTCAATCAGCTCTCAGAGCTCTCCACACTAAGCTCTGCAGAGTTTAACTTGAGCTCTCCACCCCATTTTTTCTCTACTCTCAGACAATCTGTATAAATGTAGCACTTTGAACGGCTGTAGAGATGAGAATACTGCAGATAAACAGGTACAACTTATGTACAAGGATTTGTTTCATCTCTATGAATCACCTGAGGCCAGTCACTTCATTGGGTATACGTAAAGGGAAAAAGCCTAAAACATAGAAAACGAATGCATCTGTCACATCAAAGCATAGTAAGCTGCAATATATTACATTTTTTTCTTGGATTTGAATATTTTTTTATTCCCATTTCAGCCAATGTTTTTACCATATAAAACATTATGATCTATTTTATAAAATAGCTATTAGTATCTTATATTTCCCACTTCTGACAGCATTGTTGGGGCAGCACAGTGGCTAAATGGTTAGCACTTCCACCTGGCAGTACTAGGGTTGTTGGTTCAAATCCCAACCACGGCACCACCTGCCTGGAGTTTGCATGTTCTCCCTCTGCCTGTGTGGGTTTCCTCTGGGTACTCTGGTTTCCTCCCACACGCCAAAGACATGCTGGTAGGTTAATTGGATCCAGTCTAAATTGACCCTAGTAAGTGTATGTATAAATGTAAGTTAGGGACCTTAGACTGTACACCCCTTGAGGGTTAGGGACTGATGTGAATGTACAATATATATATGTAAAGCGCTGTGTAAATTGACGGCGCTATATAAGTACCTGAAATAAATATTTATATATTTTTATACTTTAATCATAGCTGCAATATGTTACATTTTTTTCTTGTTTTTTAATATACAGTATATTGTATTCTATTTTTGGCTTAGGTTATTATATAAGAATATTACAATCTAATTTACAAGTATTTATATTTATAAGTAGCTATTAGTATCTTATATATTTTTACTTATGGGTTTGTTTTTTTTTAAAACCAGACGCAACACAATTAGTAGATGCCGCAAAGTCAACTTTCATGATCAGAATAACCCACAGTAGAAAATACTAGTTTTCCCAAAACAACAAGCAAACCAGGAACATGTACCATAGGGTTCAAGCCGATACAGGTGTATCGGAGCAAAGCAGAAGATCAATATCTACAGACTTGATTTTTTGACTTCCCTGTTTTATAACATTAAATTAGTCAGAACAGGTGGAGCTGTACTTTAAATCCTTAACACATTTTTGCTATATGCGTGACAACATTAGCTGTGTGAAATCAATCTGACATAAAGCAAAGCATTGACAAGAGATCACTGACAACGATTACTAGTACATTAAATGTAACATTCTTTACATGTCAGATATGCTAAGTGGTATTACGCTTGTCTGTCTGTGTATTATTATGTATCCCTTGTTGACTTGGGCAGCGTTACAAAAGGCACGATCCTCTGCCGGAACGGAAGTCTTTTATGTTTGCTGTACTTAAGTTTTCCAAACAATGTTACACCTCAAAGAAGGCTACAAAGCATCGATACATATGTCCTCTATTGAGAAGAAAGCAGTGCAGTGCTTCTTTGTTATCACATAAAAGTGCCCTTATGAAATAACATTTTCTTTACTTCATTTAGGCCCCATGCACACTGCTGCTCCAAAGGCTAGGTTTACACCTCTGCAGTTTGCGTTTGATCCATTTCTGCAGGGCTTTTTTGCGGTGCGTTTTTGCACATGCACTTATGACATAATTTGCATTTTTTCCCCAACTTGTTGCTGGGCAGATTAAAATGAAAAAAGCATAAAAAATGCAACAGAAACGCATCAAAAACGCGTAAAAATTCATCAAAAATGATATGCTTTTCTGCAGTGTCTCCACTGAAGTCTATAGAACCAAAAACTCAACGTTTTGGGTTTAAAAAAGTCCCTGACCCTTTCCAAAAAAGTGCCAGGTGAAAACGCGGAGATGTGAACCTGTCCCATTGGAAATCATGAAAAACGCAGCGGAAATAGGTGTGAACCTAGACTGAGCCTGGGTTCACACTGATGCTGTGCGGAATTTGCACCGGTTTCTGTGTGATTTCTGCACCGCATCATAATCGCACCCTGTTCATATGAACCACTGCGGGTGTGTATTTTAAGTTAATGACACCCAAAAATCAGTTCACAAAACGAGGTGCGATGTGCAGAATCGGATCAAATTGGTGTGAACACCCATGCGATCCGATTCTGTTGCGAACTAAAAAAGGGTCCTGCACTTTTCTGGTGCGGTTGCGGTGCAATCTGAGCCATACGAAACGTATGGCTCAAATTGCACCACATAGAAATCGCATGTAATTTGCATAGGAATGCGATGTGGTTCCTGCGCAAATCACATGTGATGCATCGGTGCGAACCCAGGCTGCTCAGGAGCTTTTGGCATTTTTTTGCCAAAGCCCCTAAACTCAACTCAGTAAAAGTCTATGTCTCCATGTACACATAGGCGGTTTTTGTCAGAATTCAGCAGCGTTTAGGAGCAATTAAATGACCCTCTCCTGAACACAGAAGAATCGCATTTTGGCCAAAACATGCCAAATGCGGCAGAAGTGTTTTGGCATTCATTCTTTTTAATGGCAAGTACTCTGGCCAATGAAATGGCTAAACGTCCAAAATGTTGGGTAAACGCAGGTAAATGCAGTTAAACGCGGTACTGCGTTTATGTGTGTTTTTGCCGCATTTAGTGTTTTTTTGCTGCCAAAAAAATAAATGTTCCAATGTACTTTAGGCCGTGCTGCTATATTCTGAAGGATGTATTGCAAACTGGAACCTGCTGGCTGTTCATTCATTGCTAGAACAATCACTGCACATACACAGTTCTGGTGCTGGGGGTTAGGCTGCAAAGCTGCAGTAATGTTATGCAGGCTGCATGGGTCGAATTCCAAAAGAATTTTCTAAGAATTTTCATTCAAATTTCACACCATTAGTGGGCCCAGCATCGCTGATTTGTGTGTGCCTATCGAATTTGAGTGATCAGGAATGTTGGAAATTTTTTAAAAAACAAATGAATTTCTAATCAATGATAGGAGAATTGTGCGAGAAATCTAATCAAAAAAGAAATGAGCAGGAGCGGTGACCTGGAAAGAAATGAAGATTTCAAAACCACAAAAATTATTTTCTTTAGCACCGAGGTGAAATTGAAGGCTTGGTTGGTTCAATTTCGAAATCAATGGTGGCACCATCGAATTACAAAAAAAACACAACATTTTTAATTTTCTTAAAAAAGTTAGTTCATAATTCGACCCATGTATGGTCTGCCTTAGGCTACATTCACATGGGTGCATGGGGACGGGTGCTGGAGGAGAAAATTTCTGGAGTGAGACCAGCTGCAGCGATCAATGGTCGGCGCCAGTGCTGTTGGCGGGTATCTGCTCATCTGAGCAGTAACATGCAACTAGATCAATCCTGGTGCAGTCAGTGAGCAACCAAGGTCAGCAGAGTTTTGGTTGCACAGAAATTGGTTGCAAGTTAATCGACCTGTCTATATGGGCCACAGCACAGAGTGAAGCTGCACCCGAGGTGACGTTTAGCCCTCTCCGAACGCAGCAAACTATCCACCCCTGACTGTCACTTTGAATGTAGCCTTCTAGTACACATGGTGAGAAAACTGAACGAAAAGTACCACTTCAGAGCGATCTTCCGATAATCTGATCATACACAGCTTTTGAGAGCCGATCACGACAGTTCAAGCAAAATTATCTGAAGCTATAAGCACAAACATTTTACGATACCAGAATGAACAATTTTAGTTTAATCAGAACAGTATTTGTCCAGAAAAAATCGAGTTACAAGGACAGCGAATGCTCGGAAACGAAAGAATACATTACAATACAATACAGTACTTTACATCACTTGTATTCTGTTGTACAAGCATTTTCAGAACTTTAGTAACCTCTTCATTTTCAATATGAAACTAGCATGCAAAAAAAAAAAGAAATGGTCGATCATTTGTCCAACATTCTCATTTTAAGATTGAAGGACTGGATGAATTTCGATCCATGTATGGGCAGGCTGGTTGTACACAAGTCGATCTGTCGATTAACTTTTGTACAACCAGCCTGTCTGGATTTTGCCGAATGATCAGTGCTGCCAGCTGTAGCCAGCAAAGCTGATCATTGTATTATGATGGCAGGAAATTTCCATGCTGTCAGAATACAATAGCTCACCAGGAAGGATTCCCCCATCCACATCAAATGTGTGAATGGGGGAATTGGCTCATTTGTCATTTTATTCAAACCGCTGGTTAAAGTAAAAAAAAAGAAGAATCATGTATGGCCGGCTTTAGTATTCAGAGCTGACACATATCTGATAAGGCAAGTGTGACATTTAGGCCTCATGAATGCTGAATGTCTTTAACACTGCTCTTAGGGGCCTCTGGAGTTTTGCCCTCCCTCTAAATGCTTCTGTATGTTAGCCTATGTGTCCGTGAACAAGTATGTGTTTGAAGGAGTTTAGAGGCAGAAAAGAAAAAAAACCACTACCAGCGTGTCCAGGAGCAGCAGCATTTTGTCAGAAAAACGCTTGATACCTGTAAATGCACCTAAACATGTGTAAATGCGTCTAAATGCACCTAAGTGCTAAGCACATTTAGCACACGAGCATTAAATCATTTTGGCCAGAATAGTGCATGTGGTCAGACACTATAGCTGGCTTCTGTGTTCCTCAACTATAGCAGCCCCTTTCCCATAAGACAAGCAAGCCTACCGGTACTTGCTTGCCCCCAGGTCTTAAACACTGTTCCTGTGTGCTCTGTGAAGGTGGGTGTGTCCCTTTCCTCCAATCAGCTCTCACTCAGCTCTGCACAGCTCCCAGTCCCTTGCTTTCTGAAAGCTCAGACAATCTGTATAAATTCTGCACTCCGAACGAATGTAGAGAAGAAAGGGCGGCAATTAAACAGGTACAACTTATGTAACAGGATTTGTTTTACCTCTGTGTAGCACCTGAGGCCAGTCACTTCACTGAGTATATTTAATGGTTTACAACTACTTTGAACCCCGAGGGGAAATAATTCCAGTTACCATGCACACATTGATACATAAACCATTGTAATGTGCAATGGCCTGTGTCATTTCAAACACACTGATACTTCTGTACTGCACGGCAGAACTCATGACCAAATTCTATATCTTGCCTGGGGGTCTCCTTTAAGCTGTAAAAACCCACATCCACATGAATCACAAAAAACATATGACAAGGAGCAAAGTTCATGTCTAACTTTTCATGCATTTTCAGCTGTCACTGTCATTTTGTTTTTCTACCCCCAGGTCAGATTCTGTAATTTTTTTCTCCCTCCTTTGTACTGCGTCTACACGACGGTATCAACGTTTGCCATATTAAATCATCTACAATGCAATTTAGAAAGTAAGGCACACTGATGTCAAGTGATTTGTCTGGGGTCCGACACTGCGAGCAAAGACTGCATAAATCCTTAATCACTGCTTCCCCAACCCCTAATCAGAATTGCTAATAGGGGAGCTGTTGACTGCGTGACTCACAATGCCAGCAGGGCATTGCGTATAAATTTTAACCGGACACTCATCTATGATTTCAATGTCATGCAAGACAAAGTACAAGAGATTGGGAAAATAAGTGAACATTTCCATTTCCTGGATTTGCACGTTATGCTTGCAACATATTAGTAGAAATTAGTTCGAAATCTTTCATTTTAAGCACGTTTCCATTTTTCTAATCATTAGTGGGGTCAACCTGACATTTGTTTTCAACCACAGTGATGGGAAAATTTGAGGGGCAGGATTTTTCTTGAACTATAGAATTTCTTACAGTGTATGTTCCTCCAGAGGTCCTGTGGCTGATTGACCACCCATATGAAAATGCCTACAAGGTTCCAGGACCAACGATGCTTGGCAGAGCCAGCTACATGACACCAATTATCTTTTTAAAGAGGCATTCTGTTCACCACTGTAAGGAGGCTTTCTTCCCACTGACCACCAATTTATGGGGCTTTTTCCAACTGACTTCTAATGAATTGATTTAGCAGAGGTTCACTGAGACCTTAACAGTTTTTCAAGAGTTCCTATGGTAAAAAAAGATTTGGAAAGGCTGGTGTATGTGGTTTTCATTTGGTAACGTCCATTCACTCCAAAATCAAATGCTAAAAGCAGACAAAACTTTGAAGTACTTTTGAATGACATACGTCAAGCCAACTAGAGTTTTGACAACGTTCGTACACATTTTTGTTTGATAATCCAATAGACAGCTTAAAGAAGAACTCTGGGAATTTTTTTTCCCATACAGTGGGGCTGTGCCTACATCCTTCAATCTGAGATATATATATATATATATATATATATATATACATACACAAAAGAAAGAATACTACTAAATCATGAAATCCAAGAACTATCTGTCGGATTGATAAATTGGAACCATGGGGACTACATCTCAACATCCCCTACTTCTTAAAATCTACATATAAAGGGTATGAGCATATGGAGAAGATCAAGATAACACTGTTCAACAAATTTTTATTTTTTGCCAGTTTTGGAAACAAAAGGATCCATTTCTTAATGAATTTCACATTCTGAGTTCAAATATAACAATGAAATTTGTCAATTGGCTCTAGTTTTTCTGTAAACGGAAAGTTTTCTACTATAGGCGTAATGACTACATAATGCACAATAATTATATAGATAGATGTCTTTCCACAAATATAAAGCAAGTGATATTGACTACATAACAAAGCCTAAATGGCATAATATATTGCATAGGATTACCAAGAAAAATTATAGCCATAAGCTAAGTTGAATCATTTTAATACTTAGGATTCTCACTAGTTTTGTCTTCAGTTTGTGTCGGTTTTGCTTCTCTTGGCTTTTCTCTTGTATTCGAAGGAAAGGGCTATCTCTTACAACTGCACGTGACTACACGCTTCAGGTTCTTCCTCACTTGACTCAACCACGAAGGATTCTGGTGCTTTAGGAATTGGTAGCCCCTCTCCATGAGGAACTGGACGTATTGCCGATGGAATATTTGGATAGTGCACAGATAACTTTTTCTTCTTATTTAGCCCTTTTACAATTGGAGGCACCATACAAAAGTAACAATTACTAACATGATCTGTTGGCTCTCTCCAAATCATTGGCACAGTGAAAGGCATAGATGCCTTTTTTCCATTCAACCATTGCTCCAGTGCCGTCCCACAAGAATTGCAGCATATATGTGGTGCCCAGCTCTTGTCCTGGTCTCCTATCTTGCAGCCAAAATACAAGTTGTAGGCTTTCTTAATCATTCCTGTTATCCTCCTTTTTTGTGAGATAAAAGTTATTTCACCGCAGATATAGCAGAAATTATCTGCTTTATTCACACAAGTTCGAGGCATTACTGAGTAGCCTATATAAGCATAAAACGAAATGTAAAGACGCTGTCGAACTACAATCAGCTACAGATACTGCAGCTTTTATGCAGTGAAGTGATGCAATTAAAGGCTAATACTGCATCATCTCAGTAGACATGCAATTTTCTATTGGTCACCAGTATCAATTGCGCAATATGCAGCTGAAGTTGCATCATAATTTTGAATGGCTTACGTCATTAGATGGGTGAATATATCATGGAAACTAGAGCCAATCAACATTTTTTAGGGTCATTTTCGTTTTCAGCACCCCAAAATTATGTAAGATTAGCTAATTTTATGCCCAAAACTTTTTACCTGTTGAACAGTGTAATTATAGACATATGTGGAAGAACAGAGGTCTAATCTCAGCTGACACTTTAACGAATAACATTATGTATTTCAGAGCCTTCATTAAGGACTGCAGGGGCCAAGCATTCCAAGATAAAGATCCAGTAGGCTTTGAGTTTGCAGAGCCTCTGGTGTCTACTCCCAGGATCAAGAGCTCCTCATGGCCTCAATGCCAAAGACTCTTATACCTGAGGGGTCTCCATTATGCACGTCTTTGACGTGGCGAGGAATGGAGTATTTCTCCTTACCATTGATAATCCCACACTTGTGTTTGCCAATTCTTACTTTTAAATGGGGGATGTACAACCCACGGACAGATGATGCCGTAGATGATATAGGCGGTACAACAATTAATGAATTGCTTAATAGAATGACCTCTCCCATCTGTCCCTGTAATAGCCTGCTTACGATGCCAAATAAAGACATAGGTACCAAAGTTCTCCAAACCACACCTAAAGTTACCCTTTTGGTCAAACCAGGAAGACCACTGGTTGCATGTTGCATGTAGCAACTCTGATCTTACTGCCTTTTTTAACTTAGAGCTATCAGACTCCTTATGGTTTCCTGTATGTGATATGAGGTTTTTTGGGAGCTTATTACAACACTGGATCCTGTTTTAAAATTCTCCAATTCTTTTGGACAATATGTTGAATTTCAAAAGTTTTATTAGTATAACCAGTGCTGAAATGTCCCTGGCAGTTATTACTACTGCTTAAATGTGTTTGCCCAGATGGGGACTGGAATCTCATAGAGGGCCCTATATTTAGTATATGGCTTGTCTATATGTGTATCATTGTACCACTTCTCTTTGAATGATTTTTTCAATAGCTGGCTCTGTTCTTCATAGTCTTCCTTTCTAGTACATGTCCACCTACGTCTGCAGAATTGGCGACAGGGAATTTTGTGGATCCAGCCAGGGTGGTGAATACTCTTAGCGTGCAGATATGAATTTCCTGCACTGGACTTAAAGTGGGTTTTTGAGAAGATATGGACTTCAGGATCTGCTCTAAGTTTTAGATCCATAAAGATGAGACATTCCTGATGTCCATTGTGGGTGAACGTAATGCCATAAGGATTGTCCTTGCAATATTCCAAAGTTCCATCCCAGATGATCATGATGTCATCTATATATCTAGCATAGAGGACCAGGTTCTAACCATATGGGTTATTTTTCCAGATATGCGAACTCTCCCAATATGAAGTCTGACATATCTCAGTATACAGTAACAGTATCATTTTATTAAAAAAAGCTGTGACTATTTTTTTTTAAACGTCTTTTTATCGACATTTTCAAAAAAGTACTAAAAGACAACAAAACATATTTAGGTATTTGGCCCATGCAGGGGCATCTTGTTAATGAAACCAGAAACTGTGGGTAGCCATGGGGCAGCCCTGAAGAAACAAAAGAACAAACCAGTACAATACAATAGTTAAGGTGTGGAACGTGTGCAAAAAAAGAAATGACTGGCTTGGCATCCCATCACACAGCAAAAAAACCCAGGCAGTGTGTTGTAAATTGCCTCCAGTATTGCTCCGGTTTCATCTTGCCGGAGGTTGCTATTCTGTCAATGCCTAGAGCCCCTGAGCAGCATTAAATCTTTAGGCTGTCAGCCTCCACAATATTGGGACAGTGCCTAAAAATTGAGAGCAACTGAGCATATGCAGATCAGGGTGAGACAGTGTATTCCTGGATTTTAAACAGTATATGCACTTATTTTAATGTTTTACATAGCTATACTTGCAAAAGGGGCCAGCCTGAAATAATAATTTTTCCCCCAATCAGAGTCCAATGCTGAAAATGTGTAAAACAAAGCAGTGTATGAAATTTGTGAGCGCAGCCAAGCACTATACAGATGCCAGGATTACCATTGATTGTGTCAACTCTGAACTGGAGTCTAAGAAGTATGATGATGCCTGAACAAAGATGGTTCTGTCCTTCTGGAGAGGAACGCATATGAAGGCACTGCCAGGGGGAGTACTGTGATCTCTGTGAGGTAATACATACCTGGGAATTTCACATTTGCATATTACTTAGCATGCATGCTTTAAGCATGAACCAGCATATTTGGTGTTAGGTTCACTTTAAAATACACAAAGTGCTAAAATGAATTTGTCATCAGCTGGGAGAAAAGGTTGTGGCAGGATGAGTGATGCAACTATGTCAGTGCTGAAGGCAGAGGAATAACCTGTAAAGCCAGAACCTGTAAGCCACAATTCACATTGAAAGTACTTACTCATACAATTTTTTGTACATTACGATTATTTTCAGGGTGTTGTGACTTTTAGCCATGTGGGATTTATCCATTAGCTTTCTGCAATACACGGCTCCCGATATAGCAGCTTGTGAAGTGTGAATATTCCATTTTGTCCCTGGGAGATCAGTTAAGCTGGCTATACACCAGTAGAGTTTTGTTATAACGTTTTCATTTTAAGAACATTCATTCAATTTTCTAATAATTAGAAGGGTCAAATTGACATTTGTTTTTGACGAAAGTGATGAGAAAATTTGAAGGAGCAGGATGGAAATCTTTTTTTGAATTAACACATTTCTAACAGTGTATGTGGTTTTTGTTCAGTCCATTCGTTCCAAAATCGAATGATAAAAGCAAATGAAGTTTTGAAGTACTTTTCTGAATGACATTCATTAGGCCATCAACTGTTCTGAGAAGTTTTGTACAAATGTTTATACGAATATACATTCGAAAATTTACTAGTGTATGGCCAGCTTTAGGAGAGGCTCATGTGTCTAAAAAAAGTTTGAAAAGCCTATACATTGCCTTTAACATTAACCAGCTTCCACAAGCACAACTACATGGAACTGCCAATGGTTTGTGGACACCTGACCATCACACCTATCTGAGCTTGTTGGACATCCTTTTCCAAAATAGCCTTTTTGGCTATAGCAGCCTGTACTCTTCTGAGAAGGCTTTCCACAAGATCATGGAGTGTGTCTGGGGCATTTGGTGCCCATTCAGACAAAAGAACATTTGTGAGGTCAGGTATTGATGTTGGACCAGAAAACATGTGTCCTGATGTGCATTTCAATTCATCCCAAAGGTGTTCAGTAGATTTGAGGTAAGATCTCTGTGCAAGCCACTTAAAGTGGTTGTAAAGGCAGAAGGTTTTACTACTTAGCATTCTCTGCATTCAAGTAAAAAGAAAAAAACAGAACCTTCTGTATTCAACTCCCGCCAAGCCCTTCTTATACTTATCTGAGAGTCATCTCGATCCAGCGCTATTACTGAAGAACAGCAACTCTGCTCTCTCTCACTGGACATGGAGGCAGCAGAGGGAGCCATTGGCTCCTGCTGCTGTCGATCATATCCTGTGAGGAGGGAGCAGAGGTGGAGCCAGGCCAAGCTGTGTGCATCAATGGACACACATAGCCTGCCTTGGGATCAAGCCTGTATGTCTGCACCCATAGCAACCACTTGCTATGTGGGCAAACAAAAAAAAGGAGGATCGATGAGCATGGAACCCCAGAAGAGGAGGATCGGGGCTGCTCAAAACCACTGCACAGAGCAGGTACATATGACATTTAAAAAAAATATATATATTAATTACCTTTACAATCACTTTAAGTTCCTCCACACAATTTTTGTTGGAATTTTGTTTTCTTTGGAATTTTGTTTGAGAATTTCATTTTCAGAATGTTTGCTTGATTTTCTAAATTCTAAGTGGAGTCAAACTGATGTTCATTTTCAGCCTTGGTGGATAGAACATTGGAAGGAGTGGGATGTAAGGATAAATAACAGTGTATGTGGTTTTCATTCAGGAAATTACATTATTTCCAAAATCACATGTTAAAAGCAAACAAAATTTTGAAGTACTTTTGAATGAAATGTGTCAAAACATTGAATATTCTGACAAGACAGTTATGCTGGAATAGGAAAGGTCCTTCCCCACAATGTTACCAGAAGGTTTGGAGTGCACAATTTTCCAAAAATATCTTTGTATGCTGTAGTAACAATAGTACCCTTCACTGGAAACTTCTGAATTCAGTATTTGGTGGGGTATCCACCTACTCTGGGCTGTTAAAGTGTATGTTCATTGTATTTACAAATTTGTCCACCTCTATCTGAAGATAGACACAGCTGAAGAACTCATCAATAATTATTCAACTCTGACTTTAGCATATATGGCCAAGACTGTCCTCTCTATTCTCAACACTTCCATATTCTGATTCAAGCAAACCTCAGTAGTCAGGCACTGACCACTAAATTCTCCTGACTGCATTCAAATTCAATAACAGCATCAGTAAACACAACCAAAAATATAAAACACTGATGTACCCATCAACGTAACTAGCCATCTTTGAAGTATAGGTTCCCTTCAAAAAGAGCAATGCGTCCTCCCACCCTCACCCTTATCCCCTTGGCCTCTGCTCAGCCATAGAAAAAAAAGTCTCTGTCTGCCTGCCGAGCGTATAACTCAAATATGGGGGCCGCCCTTATCCTCTATAGTCATTAACAATGGGTTCTTATTCCGGTACTTAAGATGAAAAATGTGTGCCAAAGATTCACTATATGGCTATGTACTGATTGCCAAAACTGTCCTCCTGCCTGAGATAAGCACAAATCTAACTCTACTATAAAATGATACTGTATTTGTTATGTGCTCAATAATAAAATTGAAACAGAAAGACTCTTGCCAAAAGAACAAGAGGGAAAACACATTTTGTACATTTTTCAACCATGTTGGCAACACAAACAGGTTAATATAACCTAGGTATCAATGAAGAATAGGGATCATTAAATGCAGGGCTTGACAAATTTGCTTTTGCCAGCTAAAAAGTTAGGAGCCATTTTTATAAAGTGTAGTGTGGGTTGTCAGTGTCTGGGGCAAAGCATGTACTTACATTGGAGCGGCTAGCCAATAGCCCCAAGGTAATGCCGTTACATCAGGGTTACAGGCTGGCCGGAAAGAGGAGGGGTGAGGGAGAGAGGGAAATAAGACAGAGAGGGGGGGGTAAGAGAGGGAGGGTGTGAGAGAGATATATGGGGTGGGATAGAAGTGGGGTGACGGGGGGGTGAGAGAGAGATATGGGGTGGGATAGAATTGGGGTGATGGGGGGGTGAGAGAGAGATATGGGGTGGGATAGAAGCACGGTGAGAGAGATGGGTGAGGGGGGGTTAGAGAGTGAGGGTGGGGGGGGGTGAGAGAGAGGGAAGGTTTCCGCAACCACGGGTTGAGGGAAAGAACATCGCTCAATTCCCCAGAAACAATTGCATACAAAAAAATCCAACAGGCTGGTTGTACAAAAGTCGCGCAATGGATTGACTTCAGTACTGCCATAGATGGGTTGACGTAACAAACCTGCTCATAGATGGGTTGAATCTCGGTCCCTGTTGAACCGGTCGAGATTCGATCCATCTATGGTTGGCTTTAAAGGCTACTTTAGGTATGAGCTGGTACCTCTGGTTGCCTGCTTTTTAAGCCTGCTAGAATAAGGTTACCATTCGTCCATGTTTTTCAAGGACAGTCCATGTTTTGAGGGGTCTGTCTCCAGGAAACAAGGGTTCTCAAAGTTTTTCCAGTCTCCTGGCGGTACTGTGTAAGCAATGAACTGCACAGGTACCAATCTAAAATGCTCACATGTTAAGCTGGCTTTCCTATTCCGACTTTTGGAATTTATGATCAACTGGCTACAGAATCCAGCAGCACCATATTGTGGCAGCCAAGGTGCCTGCACAGTGTGGGTCAGACTACATCGCCAGTGACGAGGAGGGTGATGAGAAGCAATCCCTAGTCAACAAATGATTCTGCTGGGTAAACCTTTCAGTAATGATGGGTAAATCTTACTAATCACTCCTCAGCTTCCATGCTGGAACTGTGCTACCCTATTGATAGATACTGATGTGTCAGAATTATGAAAGGAGATGACTGAGATGTAATTATCTAGCTGTTGAATGCTGAATTCTACAAATTATTACTAGCTCTTTTTCTCTCCTGTTTCGACTCGTGATTCTAAGGGACTATTGCGAAGAGAAGTCTGTGTTGTCATTCACGGACCATGATAATGCTGATAAGAAAAAGATTACCACCCTATGCTGTGCTGTTGAACACACTTCAGACTAGGTCACAGGTTTTGATTGTAAGATGACCACCACGCCTTAGGGTAGGCCATCGTAAAATGTGGAAAAAAACACATCACTGAATGATACCTTTTATTCAATTGAGAATGCATTAAAAAGGTAAGTCTGATTAACTTTAACTGTTTCCATTGCCCAATATAGAATTGTGAAGGTTTGAGTAGAAATGTATCCAAGGATGTCTGGATCCTTAGTCATGTCGGATATTTAGTTATATCAACCCATTTCTCCACATTTCCAGAATAGAAAATATAGTTCTGTAAAGGATTTTTTAGGTTATGTTTACATTTGATGCATTTTGGATTACAAAAATATGTGCTGGATTTTGGGTTCATTCATTTGTGCTTGCCCATTTAAGCCTACTAAATTGGAGTACATTCAGAGTACATGTTAATAAAGTCTAAAAGGTGCATGCATTAATGTATGGTATGAATGTAGCCTTAGGCATTCCACTTACTGTATTACAATTCTCTAATTTAATTTCCTATGTAATTTTCCCCCTCCTCCTAATTGTCAATGTTACATTACTTTCTAGCATAAGATACTCCTGACATCTCCACTCTGAGTGTTATTTATTCCTGACTCCTGCACTTCACGCATTAATTATTCCTGACCCCCACACTACACAGTACATACTCTTGACCTCTGCATTCTGTGAGTAACGCATTCCTGACCCCTGCACTCTGCGTTACATACTCCTGAGTCCTGCATGTTGTGCATTACACATTCCTGACCTCTGCACACTGTGTTACATACTCCTGAACCCTGCATTCTTTTTGTTACACATTCCTGACCCCTGCACTCTCCATTATATACTCCTAAACCCTGCATTCTGTGCATTACACATTTCTGACCCCTGCACTCTGTATTATACACTCCTAACCCCTGCATTCTTTGTGTTACACATTCCTGACCCCTGCACTCTGCGTTACATACTCTTGAACCCTTCATTCTCTGTGATACATATTCCTGCCCCCTGCACTCTGTGTTACATACTCCTGACCCCTGTACCCTGTGTTACATACTCCTGAACCCTGCATTTTGTGTGCTACACATTTCTGACCTCTGCACTTTGCGTTACATACTCCTGAACCCTGTAATTTGTGAGTTACTCACTCCTGACCCCTGTACTCTGACTGTATACTACTGATCCCTGCATTTTGTGCAGTACACATTCCTGACCCCTGCACTTTGTGTTATATATTCCTGAACTCTGTATTTTGGGAGTTACACATTCCTGACCAATGAACTCTTCGTTACATACGCTTGAACCCTGCATTCTGTGAGTTACACATTCCTGACCCCTGCACTCTGTGTTACATACTCCTGAACCCTGTATTTTGTGCGTTACACATTTCTGACCCCTTCGATCTTCATTACATATATCTGAACCCTGCATTCTCTGCATTACTTACTCTTGACACACAGAATAGTGTAGCTTTAATTAACCATACCCCTTCAAGCCCACACCAATGTTACCGCAACTTGGCCACACAATTTGCCATGGCGTACAATGCACTGTTTCTTGGTCCAAACGTCTGTGACCAATTGTTTCAGGGCGTGATATTGTTAGTGTGGTTAAAATTGAACATGGCCAGTAGGTTGTTCTGGGATTTCATTTTAAAAATCTGGTAACCTCATGCTAGAAGCTTTTAGCTTTTCAAAGCTAGCTAGGTGCTACAACCCCTCCACTGTGTCCTGAGTTTGCCTTTCGGAGAGGCTTTCAGAAAGATGGGTCTCCTTTGAACAGCTCCAGCATTAGCTTCTGCACAAGATGCCCTAACCTCCTCAAACTGGTTCCCCTAAATACACAGAGATCACAGCTCTGCTTGATGGATCTCCTGGATGACTGAACTGCTCACACTATTATAAAGAAATGTGCCACTTAAAAAATAATAGGAAAATCTACTGTGTGCATTAAAAGGATGTAGCTTCCCATTAAACTATTAGCAAGACATTTTTGTGGACCTGACACAACTACATACCATAGAGAATATAGGGGCTGATTTACTAAAGGGCAATCGTCTGTGCACTTTGTGAGTTGCTCCAGAGCTTAGTAAATGAAGAATAATAATCAAAGTATACCCAATCACATGCAAGGAAAATAAAAATAGCATTTTTGCTTGCACATGATTGGATGATGGAAGTCAGCACAGCTTTTCCTTATTTACTAAGCTCTGGCGCAAATGCCCTTGCAGACTGCGCTATTTTCCTTTAGTAAATCAACCCCGTAGTGTTGTTGTGCGTCTACAGTAAAAAAAGAAAAAGAAAACCAAATCTCTAATACACATAATAGAGCCTTTCTCTGTGGCACAATGAATGTTTCTTTGCTTGCATGCACACAAATTGCTGTAAAATAAGGTCTGTTGACATGTGCAAGATGCGATAGTCATGTTTTGGTACATTTTCCTGCCTTGTTTCAATGCTCAACTCAAACTGCCAGTAAAATGTGCATTTATTTGTAGGCAAAATAAACACATTTTACTAGGACATTTCATCCTGTCAAGGATGACTTACAGATAAACTTCAGGCAAACAGCTGAATACACCAATGAATTGCAGATAAAAGAGCTGGTTTACTTGCCAAGTGATTTGTATTTATGTCCATCCAGACCCAAGAGTTCCACAGCTCCGCCACACAGCACAAATTTATTTTTCTTAGCTTACAGATCATATTCTTCTTGCTTTTAAAGAGACCCTGTTTTCAGGCCATTCATTGAAACAAATGAAAAACTTGGTCAGGTCAGCCTATAGCTTCTTATATGCCTTGAACACTCCAGCAGTGAGATCTTTCTTCCCCGATTCCTGACTCTTTTCCAGTCCTATGAGAATTCTGGATGTTCTCGCCCACCTGAGTCACGGATCCTCCTGTTACATTCACCTTCCACTTAAGCTCCAAAAGATTTTACCCCTTTCATGACCAGGCCATTTTTTTGCTACTCAGCACTGTGGTACTTTAACTGGCAATTGCACGGTCATGCAACCATGTACCCTAATATAATTTATATCATTTTTTTCACACAAATAGAGCTTTCTTTTGGTGTTATATGATCACCACTGGATTTTTTTTTATTATATAAACAAAAAAAATAGGACTGTGATAGTGCGGCAGGCAATCTGACTCTAACTGACACTTTGGGGGAATGGACTAACTGACACTGGCATCACTAGGTACACTAATACAGTGATCACTGCTAATACTAGATTGTAAGCTCCAAGGAGCAGGAACCCTCTTGTACTGAACTGTATTGTTGCTGTATTGTCTCCCTTTCTATTGTAAAGCGCTGAGCAAACTGTTGGTGCTATATAAATCCTGTATAATAATAATACTATACACCAGGGGTCTCTAAATGAAGGGCCAGTTTACTGTGCTTCAGACTTTAGAAGGGCCTGACCGTGGCCAGTGGGAATAAAAAATCCCTCAACGTCAGTGAGAGTAAACAATGTCCCATTTTTAGTATTAGACAAGATATTAGTGCCCTATTGTTGGTGTCAGCGGGAGGAATAGTTCCCCATCATTGGTGTCAGTAGGAGGAAAAGTGCCTTGTATCAGTGGGAGGAATAGTACCCCAAGAGCTGGATAAAGGTTAAAGGGCCGCACTTGGCCCCAGGGCTGCAGTTTGGATCCCAGTGCTATATACTGTCACTGTACTAATGACACTGGCTGGGAAGGGGTTAAAATCTAGGGGCAATCAAAGTGTTAACTGTGTGGCAGTGTCCCCTGCCAAAAAATGCTGATAACAGCCTGTGTGTGCATGGACACATACGATAACATGCTGGGGAGTTTACTGGCTGTAGAAAAAACGTCTGACGCCCAAAACAGCAGCTGTAACAACGCCAAGTGTGCATGAGGCCTAAAGGTCAGTTCAGTTTTTAAGACACCTGTTGGAGAACTATTAGACCCAATATGTCTGAGAGGGATTCTGGAATTGGTATTTTGCATAGCCTGGATCAGTCTGCACTACTACAGCTAATTTGAAACCCTTATTAACCACTTGTCCTCCTGAGGATTTACCCCCCTTCCTGACCAGGCCATTTTTTGCGTTACATCGCTGCGTTATTTTAACTGCCAATTGCACGGTCATGCAACGCTGCACCCAAATAAAATTTACGTCCTTTTTTTCTCACAAATAGAGCTTCCTTTCTATGGTATTTGATTGCCTGTGTGGGTTTTTATTTTTTGCGCTATACACAAAAAAAGACTGACAATTGTGATAAAAAAATAATATTTTTTACTTTTTGCTAGTAAACATGTCCAGTAAAAAAAAATTTTAAAATCAAATTTTATCATAAATTTAGGCCCACATGTATTCTGCTACATGTCTTTGCTAAAAAAAATCCCAATATGTGTAAATGAATTGGTTTACGTGAAAGTTATAGCATTTACAAATGGTATACATACTGGGATTTTATTTTTTTCTTACTAGTAATAGCAGCGATCAGTGACTTATAGCGGGACTGCGGCGGGCATTCTGACACTGGGGGGAACTGACTTGGTGTCACTGACATCCCCAGTGACACCAATACAGTGATCAGTGCTAATAAAAAGCACTGACACTGTACTAATGGCACTTGGCAGGAAGGGGTTAACATCTGGGGTGATCAAAGGGTTAATTGTGTGCTGTTTCACATGTGCTGTGTGTGTATTTCACTGTAAGCACACTGCTTTATATGGCTCTGCTATGCAGAGTCATACAAAGCAGTGTGCAGGAGCTGAGAGGGGAGAGATCTGTGTTGTTTACATACAGTTCTCTCCCTCCGTCTGTATTACTCGGCGATCACTGGGTGCCGGAGAATAATCACTGGCTGGGGCCCGGTGATTGACACCTGCGACCGCGAATGACAGCGCGGGTAGGGCCCGTGCGAATGACAGCGTGGGTAGGGCCCACACAAGGAACTGCAAAGTTACGTATCTACACGTGATTTTGTGCACCCTTGCCACCCTGAAGCAGTGTTTCTGGTATAGGGCGGACAGCAAGTGGTTAAAATCAAGATGTAAATGGGACACTGAGCGCAGCGCACAATGCACTATCCAGTAGTTGGTGGCTGAGAACATTTGCTCTGAGAATAGCTGATCGCTAATTACTTCTGCTAAAGTGAGAATACTTTTGATGAATTGCGAGAGCAGGTATTTCATCACGGAGATGTACAAACACAGCCAGCGAACACAACATCAACTGCATTTATCAGCAGAGCACTCAACTATCACTAATCATGTGCACCAAACAATGACCTCCCAATAATCTGCTTTATTAATGGTAGTGTTCACCATGCACAAGCTGTTACAGCTATGAAAAAATCTATTACTGTTACCTTTTTTAAAGTGAAAGTTAGTTAAAAACAATATCCTTACCAAGTCAACAATGCATATTGTAAGGATACTAGAAAACAATCGTAAATTCTAACTCGCTTCTGTGCTGTAGATACCAAAATTGTGTACTAGGTGCAAGAATATGATCATGATTGGTTCCAGTGTTATAATTATCTTCAGTCTTGCACAGTTGTACAGGCTCCTCTAGTAAGGCTCCTCTTGTACAGGCTCCTCAGAGTAAGCAAGCTGGATTTGCTTACTCTGATTTCACTGCACACTGTGAGCTTTTCACAATGTAAATTAGCAGCTGCCAAAAGTTACACAGATCCCACCTCCTTTCCTGGCTGAAGGACATCCAGCATTATCCAGCTCTTTCCTCCTCAGCCTTACTGTCCATGGCCTGTCCCTTTCACTCATAGGAGGATATTTCTTTCAGTCATGGAGCCTCAGTATTAAATTCAACAGCTTATTTAAGAAAATGTCACTTTCCAACAACAATAGTGTTTTTATTACACAATTAGATATTCTTGCTTCATTTACCGCCACTAGTCCATATTAAAATCATATTATATTTCACCCATCTGTATGCAGCTAGAGAGAATGAAAAGAGTTGGGAAGTAGCTGGATGGTGATGAGAGCATGTCGCCCTGCCCTTGATGTCAGCCATTCTCCAGATGGTGTATGCTAAGCTCATCTATGAATACTGCAAGCCACCCTACAGCATGGATCAAGTTTCACACGAAGAATGAACAACGTAGTGCAGTCTGAAACTAACAGAATGAGAAAAGAGCAAAAGGAGATGAAGAAAGAAGTAAAGAAATGGAAAAATGGAAAGGAAAGGAAAGAAAAGAAAGAAAGAAAGAAAAAGAAAGAAAGAAAAAAAAGAAAAAAGAAAGATAGAAAGAAAGAGGATGGGAAGGGAAAGAAAAAGAAAAGGAAAGGAAAGGAAAGGAAAGAAAAGAAAAGAAAAGAAAAGAAAAGAAAAGAAAAGAAAAGAAAAGAAAAGGAAAGGAAAGGAAAGGAAAGGAAAGGAAAGAAAGAAAGAAAGAAAGAAAGAAAGAAAGAAAGAAAGATAAAGAAAGAAAGAGAGAAAGAAAAAAGAAAGAAAGAAAGAAAGGATGGGAAGGGAAAGAAAAAGGAAAGGAAAGGGAGAAAGGGAAGGAAGGAGAAAAAGGGAAGAGGATAAGAAAAAGGGAAGGCAAGGAAAGTGAAAAGGAAGGGAAAGAGGACAGAAAAGAAGAGAAAGAAAGGAATAGAGAAAGAAAAAAAGAACAAAACAAGGACAAGACTGAAGAAAGGAGTATAACAGAAACTAGGTAATATGGGAGGTAAAGGAAATGAGAGAAGTGAATAAGAAAAGGAAAGAGAGGAGGAGAAAGAAAGCAGAAATTAAAGGAGAAAAGAGGGAAAGGTACTGAGAGAGGGAAGAGAATGGAAGAAAAAAGGTAAGGATACAAGAATAAAATGGAAGGCGAGAAAAAGTGGAAAGGAAGAACAGAAAAGAAGGGATTGACACATGTATGAATACAGAAATAAAGAGAAGAAAGGACAAAGAAAAGGAAGGAAAAGAAAATGTAAGGAAAAAGAAAAAAGAAAGAAAAGATTAGAAAATAAGCAGAAAAGTAAAAAAAAACAACCCAAAAACTCCCTCACGTTCCACCTGTTTTAAATAGTAAATGTGACCAGAAGAATGTCATTGTGAAACACACCTATTTGTAATTTCCTTAATCTAAAGCAGCAATGTTTGCAGCACTTTAGGTGCCAAGCTAGGATTCCTGGCGGCAGGCCAGACTCGTGACACAAAACAGAGCCTTTCTTGTCCCTTGTACAAACTCTCTGACCAATGATGAAATCCAAGCAGGCGTTTTACTACAGCCAATATATCTGCAGACTCAGAGTCTTGGCTCTGCCACAAACATCCTTGCATCAAAAAGGTGATGACGGAGAACTCCTGATGTAAGACACTACGCTGGTAGAATCCAGACATCCGATTCCTAAAGAGGAGATTTGCCCATTTATTAAAAAAATATTCAGCAGCTATATTTGCTGTGGCTGCAGACTTTTAAAAATTAGGTATTTTCCAGTCCATGGAGTCCAGCAGCTTATTTTTATCACCAGTAGGGGGCTTCTGCCATCTTGGCTTTGGTCACTCTGCTCTCTCCTCCTATCAGAATGTCACTTGTTAGCATATGAGCATAGCAGCACAACTGACTGGCTTCTTGTGCTTAGAGAAGAGAAAGATGTGGAGATTTCCTTTCTCTGGCTTTTCCTTCTGTGACAGCATGTGAGCAGTGCAGCACTCCTGGCTATAACAAGCCTGAGTTCACACAGGAGCAGTGGTGAGCGGACCGGGACTCTCAGACTCTCAGACACATTCAACATGTACAGGCCTAGTGTACCCGCCCATAATCACTACAATTCCCTGTGGTTGATGGGAACTGTAGTTTCCTTTTACTGCAAAAAGAGAGAGGAGAGAATGTGCTGTAATCCCTTCTGTTACATCTCCTTGGCAGAGCAGATGCTGTTTTTTTTTGAATTACAGAGATGAGGTCATGACAATTCAATTAGACTTTTCTTTTAAATGGTAAGGATTTTCAAAACTGTTTAGTGTTTTGTGTAGGGGGTGTACTAATGGTTGATTTTTTTTTTTGCCTACCCTGGAGATCTTCTTTAAATACATTTCTATGGACCACTACCCCCTCCACAACCGGGAAGAAATATTCAGTGACAGTTAGGCTCCATGTACACGGGACACTTCTGAACGATGGAAACTGACTGCTGGAAAATGTAGGTTAACAAATGTCTGTTTAGCTGCCTTTGCATACCGCGTTTATGCGCTTTTATGAGCGCTTGCGTTTAGAAGCGTTTTTTAAAGATAACCTCAGGAGACCTTCTAAAATGCCCAGAATGCACTAAAAAAAGTAAATAATTAACTATTTCAGACATTTTGGGAAAAATAGAGAGAGCAGAAGCAGAGAGCAGTATTTGTTGAGATTAGCTGGGTTTTTTTTGTGGTGTTTGGATGTGTTCCAGCTCATTTCTGTGCAGAAATTATTGCAGCAGTGTCTAACATATTTTCTTTCATGCGAAACCTCAAAGTATAGTGTACCAGGTCCATTTGAGTACTGGGAAAATGCTTTGCATGCAGATTTCATGATGAAAAAGGGCTCTGGACAGCATCAGGAAATGGAAGTTAAAAAAATGTTCAAAACGCAAACGCTTATAAACGCAGTTAGCCACGTTTACAAGCGTTTGGCGTTTGAAACGCTGATAAAATCTACTCCTGAACGCAAGTTTTGTGCATGAAAAAAAACGATTGTAAACTCAACTGCCTGTAAATGACTGTAAACTACATAATGTACATGGGCACATAGGAAAACATTAGGGAGAGCCTTAGCTTCCTTGGTCAGCATTCACATGCACTCCCCTTAATTATGTCTCCAGACAATACAGCTGCACCATATTAACTAAGAAGATCACCACCATGGACCCTTTCTCATTGACCTTCATCACGCAAACAACATTGAGCCCTGCCTCAGCGGTACTCCCTGGGTTTTTCCCAGGGTGGCCTCACCCTTGGTGTACTGTTTCTGCACCACCTACCTCCCTTTTTTTTTCATCTCCTTCCCCACGCTATAAACCTTACCACCCATGCTATGCATTAGGCCATTAAATAAAACTGGAAATCAGACCCACTGGTGATCAGTTCACTCTCTGTAAGTAAAATAATATGGCATTCTAAGGGTCAATATTTCAACTCTCGACAGCAGTTAATGCTTTCCTGCTCATGACATTGTTCATGATCTTGTATTTTCGTGTCATTTTCCTGAATGCTTTGTACGTACAATTCATGCTGTATACAATGTGCTATTCATTTTCTCTGAAATAAAGAATGTATTTTTTTTTTTACATTTCCATGGAATGTTGCTAAAATTGATGAAGAAAGATTTGCAATGCAATGCAACAAGTACAAAGCAATGCTGCAGCACTATCACCAGTGACTTTAGCAATTAAATCATTATCTGCAAATCGCTGTATCCACTGACATTTGTAGCAGCAATTAATCTCTGCTACAACATCACCTCTCTGACATCTACCTATAGAAAAAGTGAACATACCTTTTTTTGTCCCCTTCACCTGGACTAACCAAAACCATCCTCCCCCTGGCAGATTGATGTTTAGCTTCATCTGACAGCTGCGGCTCTGCTGTTTGTTTACATCCAGCACCATATGTCTTCTCTGTCCTTGCCACACCATTGCAATAGTGGCCCATAGACTTCTATGGGGCAGTGGGGACAATTCACAAAGCGGTATCTTACCGCATCCAAGTATGCAGTAAGATACCTCATAGCGTTTTAAAAAAAATTGTTGGCCATACTAATATATGGCATGAGTTATTTTATTAAGTCATACGGTATTTTAGTAGTGAAAACATGCGGTCATGTAACGAGTCATCAGCTGTCATAGCTCCTGCTGCTCTCACTGAGTCCAGTGAGGGGGGAGAGAGAGAAAGCAGTGCTGCTGCTCTCAGGCACAGCGCTGGATCGAGATTGGGCTCAGGTAAGTATTTTTGGGATCAGCTGCACCTAAAAGGCTTTTTACCTTAAGGCTGGGTTCACACTGATGCGGTGCGGAATTTGCAGCATTTTCTGTATGAATTCTGCACCGCGTCAGAATAGCTCCCCATTCATGTGAACCGCTGCGGGTGTGTATGTTAAGTTAACAACACCCCGAAATCAGTCAGCAAAACGTGGTGCGATGTGCAGAATCGGATCGCATGGGTGTGAATACCAATTCTAGTGTGGACCAAAAAAAGGGTCCTGCACCTTTTTGGTGCGGGTGTGGTGTGATTTGAGCCATACAAAATGTATGGCTCCAATTGCACCGTACTCAATTCACATGTGATTTGCACTGGAATGCAGTGCGGTTACTGTGCGAGACACATGCGATATACCGCACTGCATATATGTGAACCCAGCCTAATGCAGAAAATGCATTGAGGTAAAAAAAACCTTTAGGCTTTACAATCACTTAAAGGCCCCATTCACACGGCTGCGACTCTGCCCGCAATTTCAAAACGCTATGCTAAAATGACAAATCGCAGAACCTCATGTTCAGGTGCCATCCATTTTGCCAAATCTTTTCTGTTTCCTAGTGTTCTGTTAAACAGGCTTCTGACTCATTGGAACTCATTTACTAAAGGAGAAAAGCGTGTTCACTTTGCTTAGTGAATTCCAGCTGCACTCCCTTATCCAATCATATGAAGGGAAATCTTGTTTCTTTTTTCCTTTGCATTTGCTTGAGTATTTAAAGTGTTACTAAACCCACAACAGTAAAATCAGTCTGTATATGCAGTAAAGCATGCTTGTTATACTCACTGTGGAACCTAAGGGGTTAATCCTCTGCATTGTGTTAAAAGATCCTGACTTCTGTGCCCCTCCTCTAGTTCAAATGTCCACGTCTTATATAATACAGACTGAACCGTAGCCATTCTGCACATGCTCAGTTTAGTGTGTATTGCTAGAGAGGTTTTTATTTTCTTGGGAGAGTGCATGTGATCAACACAGGGCCAATCAGCACTGCCCAGACAGAGGTCAGGGGTTTTTCATCCTCCTAGAGCAGAAAGAAAACTCCTCCTACAAGCTTTAACATGTGCTCTGCTGGACACTGATAGAAGTCACAAGACTGCTATAACGACTGATGAGAAAAGGTATTTAGCAGTTTATATTTACTAAAATAATTGCATTTCCATGTTGTGTGTAATGTGGGAGACTGGATATAGTGAATGCAGGGTCCTGGGTTTAATAACACTTCAAAGCAGTGTTAAACTCCAAAAAACAAATGCAATATATTGCAGCTCATTAATCCTTAATCCATTCCCATCCAACCCTGATTCCCTTAAATCCCATTCACCGTATGACGTTTTGAATTTCAAAATGCTCTGCTAAAATGACAAATCGCGGAACCATGTGTTCAGGTGCCATTCATTTTAATGGGGCCTGAAAATGCGATGCAGTTCTGCCGGGATTGTCCCGCAATAAATCACGCTGCAATTGCGGAAAACCATATCACATGAAGCGTGTCACCCAAAGGAACTTCATTATTTATTTATTTATTTATTTATTTATTTCAGGTACTTATATAGTGCTGTCCATTTTCGCAGCGCTTTTACACATATATATTGTACATTCACATCAGTCCCTAACCCTCAAGGGGTGTACAATCTAAGGTCCCTAACTCACATTCACACATACACATACTAGGGCCAATTAACACAGGAGCCAATTAACCTACCAGCATGTCTTTGGAGTGTGGAAGGAAACCGGATTACCCAGAGGAAACCTTAACTTCTTTTTGGTAACACGCATAACACAATGTGGTTTGCCGCTATTGCAGCAAGATTTATCCCATGACAATCGCAGCAAAGTCACACCGCGTGTTCAGGTGCCATCAAAATGAATGGCACCTGAACACGCGGTTTCGCGATTTGTCTTTTTAGCAGGGCATTTTCAAATTCAAAATGCCATAGTGTGAATGCGACCTAAAGGGAAGCCAGGGTGGGCAGGAAGGGGTTAAGGACTAATGAGAGGCAATATATTATGTTTTTGTTTTTTGGGTTTAACACTGCAAAGGAAAACAATAAAAAACAAAAACAAGATTTCCCTTCATATAAAGGGAGCGCAGCTGGAATTCACTAAGCAACGTGAACACGCTTTTCTCCTTTAGTAAATGAGCTCCAATGAGTATAACAGAAGACTGTTTAACAGAACATTAGGGAACAGAAAAGATTTGGCAAAAGGGTGGAGAAATCCAAACGCACAAGGTCAAACCCTGCAAATGGATTGCCCTTTAATGTACTAGCAGACGGCAGCGTGCGACGCTTTACAATGTGTGGATTTTAGTGAGAATAGATAATGGTCTTTAACTTCATTTAATTGTTTGCAATGCTTTAACCTCCGATGCCGAGTACCATGGATACTGAGCGCTCTTCATGCTCGAATGTAAGCAGACAGGCAGCGAGCGCTTGCAGATTGCTTATTAAAATCTAAATTGCTACAGTAGCTGCAAGCGGCACAGAATATGTGTGCTACACAGAATTCTCTTCCCGTCCCCATTTTCTTATTTATTTCATTTCATTGTTGTCAAACTGCATCTGTTATTATCCATACTGTCAAGCGCAATCGAAAATGGCATAATCAAATTTGAGATTAAGACTAGGCAATTCAGGGAGCTGCTTTTGGCACTGAATTGAAATTCTGGTCAGAAAACGGCCTTTTCAAGCAGTTCCAATGAACGCTGTCTGTAAAAACATTTACAGACATCAGTCTTCTTAGAGCTCTGCAAGCTCTTTGACTCCTATAATCGCTCCACAGATGTACTACTAAGAGAGGCTGAAGCAGAACTAGCAGCCAATCAGATGCTGCTACTTTCACATCTGCTGTGTTGTGCAGTGAACATGCTGACAGAAGAAGAGAGCATAGTGAGCGCATGACAAAAAGGGGTACCTCCTGCGCTTATATGGATGGAAATTACTAATAAGCAGCCAGCACTAAAAGACCTCAACCTAATGTACAGATAATATAAATCAGTGAGAAAGTAGTGCACGACTTTCTCACTGATTCATAGTGAGTGCATGCTATTAGTGTGCTGCTGCTCCATCACTGACCAAGGAGAAGGCCTGGGAAAGTGTTCTTGATAAGTCCTCATGCACACGGGACGTTTTTATAGCGGCTGTTTTTGGCTTTTGATGTTTTTTTCTACAGCCAGTAAACCCCCCCAGCACACAGGACTAGTGGCTTTCTAAGGGCTCGTTCACACTTCGCTGTTTTACCAACGCTTGCAAAACGCCCCTATAGCGTTTGGCAAGCGTTAGTCCGGCATTTGCGGAGCGTTTTTTAACACTCGGCAAACGCTCCGCAAACGCGGCGTTTGCTAGGCGTTTGCAGAGCGTTAATAACGCCCCACAAACGCCTATAATGCAGTTTGAGTGGTGTTACCACTCCGCAAACGCCCGACAACCGCGTCGCAACCGCACCGCAAACGCCCGGCCGGCGTTTGCGGTGCGGTTGCGACGCGGTTGTCGGGCGTTTGCGGAGTGGTAACACCACTCAAACTGCATTATAGGCGTTTGGCAAGCGTTAGTCCGGCGTTTGCGGAGCGTTTTTTAACACTCGGCAAACGCTCCGCAAACGCGGCGTTTGCTAGGCGTTTGCAGAGCGTTAATAACGCCCCACAAACGCCTATAATACAGTTTGAGTGGTGTTACCACTCCGCAAACGCCCGACAACCACGTCGCAACCGCACCGCAAACGCCGGCCGGGCGTTTGCGGAGCGGCACCATAGACGAGAATAGGAAGCTTCAACGCCTCTTGACTCAACCAGAGGCATCCGTTTTGCCGCGACACAACGCGACGCAAACGCTCCCGTTAGAACAGCACCATGTGCTGTAATGTGCAGAATTGGCAGAGGTGTTTGGGAAGTGGTAAAAACGCTTCCCAAACGCCTCTCTGCCGCCTGCACACAACGCTAGTGTGAACGTAGCCTAAAGGAGGTTTTTAGCTGTAAAAACTCTCTAATGCTGAAAAATGCGGCAAAATGCAGTAAAACGCCGCAAACTGGTGTTTTTAGGTGTTTTTTTTAACCCCCGCCCTCCCCCCCAAATTTTTTTTTTCTAAATGCTAAAAACGCAAACGTGGAAAAACGCTGCTAATCGCACCTAAATGCTAATGCAATAACGCAAAAAGCTGAAAAACTCACATTTTTAACGTTTTAACGACTTTACACAGCTAACGTTACCAGTGTTATTAAAATGCCCCCTGTGCATGGAGACTAAAACTGGTTGAAGTGGAAGATGAGGATCTGGCTTTGCTGTCTTTCAAGCAGTTCCAATGAACGCTGTCTGTAAAAACATTTACAGACATCAGTCTTCTTAGAGCTCAGCAAGCTCTTTGACTCCTATAATCGCTCCACAGATGCACTCAGACTAAGAAAGGCTGAGGCAGAACTAGCAGCCAATCAGATGCTGCTACTTTCACATTTGCCGTGTTGTGCAGTGAACATGCTGACAGAAGAAGAGAGCATAGTGAGTGCATTCTATTAGTGTGCTGCTGCTCCATCACTGACCAATGAGAAGGCCTGGGAAAGTGTTCTTGATAAGTCCTCATGCACACGGGACGTTTCTACAGTGGCTATTTTTGGCTTTTGATGTTTTTTTCTACAGCCAGTAAACCCCCCAGCACCCAGTGCTAGTGGGTTTCTAAAGGAGCTTTTTAGCTGTAAAAATGCTCTAATGCTGAAAAATGCGGCAAAACGCAGTAAAACGCTGCAAACCGGTGTTTTTGGATGTTTTTTTGACCCCCCCAAATTCTCTGGGGGTTAAAAACATGCTAAAAATAGCAAACGTGGAAAAACGCCGCTAATCGTGCCTAAATGCTAAAGCAATAATGCAAAAAAAGCTGAAAAAGTTTACACAGCTAACGTTACCATCGTTATCAAAACGCCCCGTGTGCATAGAGACTAAAACTGGTTGAAGTGGAAGCTGAGGATCTGGCTTTGCTGTCTGGCAAAGTGCAAGTTTCCATATGTCTATATCAAATGTGTACCTAGCTGCTTGCCTGTCCAGTCCAATTTTCAATCGCAATCCCCCAGTGAAATCTTAGATCACGCTGACAGCGGGAGTGCCTGCAATAGGAAAGAAAAAGGCAAGGCCAAGCTGGCTGACACTCATTATAAATCTCGGATCTGCAGCTCTGTTGCTTTCATATGTTATAAATTATCACTGAGTGGGACAGATGCTTAGGTCGGTCATGTTGGTCAGGGTTGGGCATGTTTGCGAAGGAAGATTTGAGGTTCCCTAGAAAATCAATTGTAGGAACAGAATGTGTGAGTTCCAGTCCTCTGACTAAAGCAGCAATGGAGACAAAGAAGATTTTACCTGGCTGGAACTTTTCATTTTTTATTTTTTTTTGTCTTTTAATTTTTGGCTGATGTCCCAGGGTATGATAAACAGTAAGGACAATAGAACCGACCCTGTGATTATTATTATACAGGATTTATATAGCGCCAACAATTTGCACAGCGCTTTACAAAATGAAGGTAGACATTAAAGTTACTATACAATTTGGTACAAGAGGAAACAGAGGGCCCTGCTCATCAGAGCTTACAATCTAGGAGGAAGGGTTGAGTGATACAAAAAGTAATAGCTGTGGGGATGAGCTGACGGAGGAAATAAATGACAGTTTACTAGGTAGAAGCAGGATAGGCTTCTTTCAAGAGAAAGGTTTTCAGGGATCGTCTAAAGGTGGATAGATTAGGAGATAGCCGGACAGATTGGATTAGGGAGTTCAATAGGATGGGAGAAGCTGTGATCTAAATACTTGTTCCTGGTCAGTGACTAAGAGCTCATGCACACGGGGCGTTTGGAAAACTCTTCTGAATGATGGAAACTGCTGCAAAACGTAGGTTAAAAAAATGCCAGTTTAGCCGCGTTTGCATACTGCGTTTATGCGTTTGCGTTTAGAAGCGTTTTTAAAAGATAACCTCAGGAGACCTTCCCAAATGCCCAGAATGCACTGAAAAACAGTAAATTAACTATTTCAGACATTTTGAGAGAAATAGAGAGAGCAGAAGCAGAGAGAGCAGTATGTGTTGAGATGACCTGTCTTTTGTGGTTGTATTCACTATGGATCCCATCATGAGCATAATGCAGCACGTTCTACCATTTTTTCCTTCATACGAAATCTGGAACTGACTGTACTGGTGTACCAGGTCCATTTGAATACATGGAAAACGCTTTGCATGCATTTCTGATTATGAAAAAAGGCTCTGGACAGCATCTGAACATGAAACAGTTAAAAAATTATTCTAAACGCAAACGCTTATAAACCAGCCTATTTAAGGATAAGATTAAAAAACAGCTTTTGCTGAAAAATTCCCTTTCAGTTCAGAGTTCTTACCCACAGTACTGCATTTCCACCATAAGATGCTCACAATCTAGTAAACCAGCTTCATTTAAACCACTTCTGATCCCAGGCGGGAACCAACTAGGACTAACTAGACAGTATGGGGTTAACTGTCCGGGGGTTGGTTCAATTCCCAGCTCCCCCTTATATTCAGTCCCTTTAGCTAATGTGAGTCACGTGACCTGATGAAGGGGCCCACCCCGAAACATGTAGTCATCTGACTCCATCGGCTCATGTTCTACTTTGTCTCATTGCTCCACATCCCTACTATCTACCATCGATAATTGATTCCAAAATTGGCCCCAGCTCCAGGTGATTCCAGCCCTGCTCACAGCGGGGTGCTATGGTGCTCTTACTACAGCATCTTCCAAGATCTACTTCTGCCCTCATCCAGCATCACTTCCAGTCCTCTGCTGACATCCGGGCAAGCTGAGGTTTTGTGTCCCCGGCGGCTGGTGTCACCACAGTTCATCTTCCTGCTCAATTCTTCCACCCTGTCCCACCGAGCTTTGGCATCTTCCACCCAGAGAGCTTGTGAGTCTTATGAATCTTGTGAATTCGTTATGTCGCTTCTTATGTGACTTTTTATAATAAAGGTGTGACATTTTATGCATATTGCCTGGCGTTCCTTGGACTTTCAGAGTGGAGTATTCACCCCCAAGTCCTTGCAGTACTAGGCGCTCCATGTTTTGTGGTTTTTGGCTCAGTCAAACCATCCTTTATGAAGCTTGTTCATCACATAGTAAGTTTGTGTGATATGGACCCATAACAAAAAGCATTAAAAGAACATTAAACATTAAGTCTGCTTCTCCACAACCTGCACTTATCCTCTTCCCTGACCTACAGTAAACCAGCCACCTCTTCCATAGATGTATGTTCACCTGCCTCCAATAACCACTTCTTGCCATACCTGTGCAGTTAAACCCCCCCAGACATCTGTGAGTTCCATGAAACTTCAGATGGAGCTGTATAGAGGGAGAGCAAGAGAGGGGGAAGAATCAGTGCTCTGACCCATGACCATATGTATTTAAACTTCATCTTGAGCTATTGAACTCTGTAAATAAGAAGCTTTTAAACAGGAGGTAAGGAGAAAATGGAGACTAAGGGCTCATGATATGGGGCGTTTGGAAAACTCTTTTAAACAATGGAAACGGACTGCTGGAAAACATAGGTTAAAAAACGTCAGTCTAGCTGCGTTTGCATACCGCGTTATGCGTGTTTATGTGCGTTTGCAGCATTTTTAAAAGATAACTTCAGGAGACCCTCCCAAATGGCCAGAATGCACTGAAAAATAGTAAAAAATTAACTATTTCAGACATTTTGAGAGGAATAGAGAGAGCAGAAGCAGAGAGACCAGTATGTGTTGAGATGACCTGTCTTTTCTGGTTCTTTTCACTATGGATCCCATCATGAGCATAATGCGGCACGTTCTACCATCTACTGGTACTGACTGTGCTGGTGTACCGGGTCCATTTGAATACATGGCAGACGCTTTGCATGCATTTCTGATGATGAAAAAAGGCTCTGGACAGCATCCGGACATGGAACAGTGAAAAAACGCTTCTAAACGCAAACACTTATAAACACGGTTAACCGTGTTTACAAGCATTTACAAGTGTTTGGCGTTTGAAATGCTATTAAAATCTACTCCTGAACGCAGGTTTGGTGCGTTAAAAAAAACAACTGTAAACTCAACTGCCTGTAAATGACATAGTGTAGATGGACACATAGGAAAACATTAGGGAGAGTTCAGGGGCTGCTGAAAAAAAAGCTGAACAGCTCCTGACGTCAGTTTAGCTGCTCCAGTGTACATGAGCCCTAAAACTCCACTGAATGTATAGAAATTATCTGCAATATTTCACATTTATCTGACTACAAGAAATGTTTTGTATCTTTTTAGTCCTAAAAAGGCATGCCTATGAAAATAAAGGAAAAATACACTTTCAGGAGCGTTAAAACCTTGAGTCCTCTCACAGCTCCTAAAGGTTTCTTCTCCTAGAGGACAGAGCAAGAAACCATTGAGAGCTGTGGGGGACCTAGGAATCGACACTCCTGGAAGTGTCAGTTTCCCAGCAGACTTTGGGAGGCCATTTCCCAGCAATGGAAGTCAGGGGTAAGGGCAGCAGGAAAGGTAATTATGTATGCTCACCTTTTACAGGTATGACTTTTTAGGGATCTTTTCACTCCACTTTAAATTTAATAAACAAGGATGGATCTACTGTTTTTTTAATAATTGCCTTGCTGTCAGGTGAGCAAGGAGACATTTCTTTTTAATAAAATTGTATTTTTTTTTAGGCAGGCGTCCAATAGGAGCATTGTATGACTAACTCTATTCCTGGAAACCAGCACAGTTCATCTACTGAATCCGACTAACCACATGCTGGTCAGGTGCTGTCACTGTGTCTGCAGTCCTGTCTCGCTGTGCTGCATATTAGGCATTCTGCTGTAACCATAGTAACAGATACCACGACTTTCATCACGATAAAGTAGCAAGCTCTGTTCATTTCCCCAACAACGATCATGTAAAATACATTGCAGGCGGAGAGATCGCCTCAACTTCTCCTATGCAGAGCTCAGTAAACCAAAACTGAAAAAAAATTACAAAGGTTGCCATTGTTGGTGTCTTTCTAAAAATGGTAGATTCCTGGTCACCAATGATCTTAACATATTCTCTGTCACTAAATGGAAGCAAGCATGTATCCAGTGAGTTCAGAGGTAAGTTACAACTCTTAACCTGCATACATGCTCTAAGTCAGAGGATCATACATTACAGTGCCAAGAAACCGCCAGGAAACTAGCGTTTTCACACAGATCATTCAATAAATCAACAATTACTATGCATCACAGTACAGCTTCATTTAGCTTTTCCAAAATAAAAAAAAATTGTTTTACTTCAAACACTGTACTGATCAGGTCCGTTTACATCATAATGCATCAAAGCAATGCAAAAAATATTATAATTATAATACAGGATTCATATAGCTCCAACAGTTTGCTCAGCGCTTTACAATATAAAGGGAGACAATACAGCAATGATACAGTTCAATACAAGAGGGTTAGGAGGGCCCTGCTCCTTGGAGCTTACAATCTAGGAGGGAGGGGCTGGTGGTACAAGAGGTAATAACTGTGGGGGATGAACTGATAGGAGGAATAGAAGATTCTGTTATTAGCTGAAGGCGGGATAGGCTTCCCTGAAGAGATAGGTTTTCCAAAATCGCCTGAAAGTGGGCAGAGTAGGCGATAGACGCATAGAATGGGGTAGAGAGTTCCAGAGGATGGGAGAAGCTCTGGAGAAATCTTGGAGATGAGCAAGGGAGGAGGAGACAAGGAAGCTAGGGAGCAGGAGGTCATGGGAGGAGCGTAGAGGACGGTTTGGGTTTGGAGACAAGATCGGTGATGTAATTTGGGGCAGAGTTATAAATGACTTTATATGTTATTGTTAATGTTTTTAATTTTATTCGTTGGGCAATGGGAAGCCAGTGGAGGGATTGGCAGAGAGGGGTGGCAGATACAGAACGGTTAGTAAGGTGGATGAGTCTGGCAGCAGCATTCATGATAGACTGAAGAGGGGATAGCCTGCGATGAGGTAGGCCAATGAGGAGGGAGCTACAATAATCAAGGTGAGATATAACAAGGGAGTGGATAAGTTGCTTAGTGGTTTCAGAGGTTAGGAACGGTTGTATCTTGGAGATGTTACGGAGGTGAAGTCTACAAGATTTGGACAGTGATTGGATTTGGGGCTGAAAGGACAGATGGGAGTCTAGGATTACACCTATTACCCTGGCATGAGGGGAGGGACTGATGGTTGTATTATTGATCTTGATGGAGAAGTTAGGGGATAAATAGGTGGTGCACATTTTTTAATTAGCACTGGGCAATGCTTCACACAGGGCACATGCAGGATTGGGCAGGTTCTGGTTTGGTTTCGGCATACTATGTTCAGTTGGTTACCTCTCAGGTTTATAAAGTGGAGGTGGTTCACATCTTTAAAGTGGTTGTAAAACTCAGACATGAAATATGAACAAAGCATATCCCTCTGTAGTATGTGCTTGTTTCAATCCATAGCACTAGGGGTTGATTTATTAAAGGCAAATTGACTATGCACTTCGCAAAGTGCTATTGCACTATGAAACTGCAGTTGCTCCAGAGCTTAGTAAATGAAGGGAAGCTTTGCTCTGCAAAGAATACCTAATCACGTGCAAGGTAAATTAAAAAAAAACTGCATTTTTGCTTGCACATGATTGGATGATGGAGGTCAACAAAGTTTTTGCTCATTTACTAAGCTCTGGAGCAACTGCTCTTGCAGAAACTGCACTTTGCAAAGTGCACAGTCTATTTTCCTTTAGTAAATCAGCCCCACAGTGTAATTTCTGCCCACTGCCTCGTTCCTCTGCTATCAGCATGAGTCACTTGTAAAAAGTTTTCCTGACACCAAGAGAAAAATGGTAACAAAGGAGGGAGCTCCAGCTGATTGACATCCTCAGCTCTGTTCCTGTGTGCAGGGATACATCCCTTCCCTCCAATCAGCTCTCAGTGCTCATTGATGTAACTTCATATCCCCGCCCCCTGCTTTTCAGAGCTGAGAGATCCTGTGTGTTCTGCACTTTGAATGGATGTACGGAAAAGACGGCTACAGATAAACAAGTACAACTTATGCAGGAGGATTCGTTTAATCTCTGTATATCACCAATCATTTCACTGAGTATATGTGAGGGCTTACAACTACTTTAAAGTAAAAGAAAATAGTTTTTTTGGCAGAAGAGAAGTACAAAGTCTCTTTCACTAATAAAAAAAATTAGTCTATTAACAATTTAGCCTTTTTTAGAGCCCAACTCTGAGAATATACATCATAGAATGCTCAATTAGTTTTGATGAACAGGTATCTTACACTTTGGTCCCAGGGCAGCCAGCCCTCCAATATTTTCCTATCTGGGCCTGGAATTTGGACAGGACCCCAGCCTCATTACATATGTAATGACATCAGTGAGGGGCAGCCGTGTGACTACCGAAGAAGAGTGGCTTTGAAGACCAGTCTATCAGCAAGGGGTAGTAGTAACCCCCAAAAAGAGCAGTATATATAGTATATAAGGGAGAAGGAGAAGGAGCAGGGGGCTTAGGTAGGGGCTGCCATTATGTATTTTTAACAAGTACCTAGCATTTCTGTTTTCTATGTACATACAAATCAATGAAGCCTAGTTTTAGGAAGAAGTAACGTCATTGTGCATGCCCATCATTACTGGCCAACCTATTGCTTTAGAAGGAGGACACCAGCAGCAAAAGCTTTAGGCAGCTATGGAAATGTGAAAGGATAGAACAAAGCTGTCATCGCTAGAGCAGAGGAAACTCATCAGAGACATCAATGAAGCTCACAAGCTTCCATATTGTGCAAGTATGGCGTGAATACCTGCACACGATGGTAAGTGCTTCCACTGCATCCTCTTTCAATTTTAATTTAAAGGCCATCTCTACACAAAACTGACATTCAGTTGTCTCTGCTTTGTAGCAAATTGAATGACATGTTGACTTCTTTTTCACAACACTCTACCAAAGAAGCAACCCCACCAGAATTCCCAGTTCTAATCTTTGAAACGTTCAAATCTTTCACCTTAAAAACACAGAAATAAACCATCCATAACAACCTGCCACCCCCGGTTTAAATTGTTTTCCTGTTTCCAGCTTTGAAATGATAAAGAGTGACATGGAAATCTATGGAGCCCACTAAAATGATAGCCAAAACACATTTTCCACCCATGCCCATCCCACATTTGTCTGCAAAGCCGCTCAAAATCAGGAAGCCCAAAACAGCGATCAGCAGATTGCTGTTCATTCCACGTAAAGGTTTTTTGAACAGAAAGATTCTAGAACTGACACGTAAGTGTACAGCCAGCTTTAGAGGTCTAAGAAGCCTGGAGATGATTCACACCACCACTGGAATATCAGTTTTGAATGGAGCTGCTCTTTGGTCATCAGCTCCATTACTGATAAAAATCAGAATTGGAAAGATGCAGTAAGAGTGCAAAAATAAGGAAAAAAAAGAAATGGTCCAACCACTTCCGTTGGGAAATGTTATCACTTGAGTGATTTCTGAGCTGAAACAATGTACAGAACAAGGCCTGGGAACAATATTCAGCTGAAATTTTGCCAGAATGCGAGCTATTACAAACCCATAGAGGCCAAATTATATTGTGAAGAAGGGAAACCTTCACAAGGGGGAACAACAGATTGTTGCATGCTTTAGAAAAGAGAATTACTCTCAAGATGGGTATTAAAACAAAATGAAAGGGGGTTGGAAGCAGCCAGTAGCAGCCATAACAGGCATACTGAGATATCATGTACTGATTATAACATTGCTTCTTAACAAAGAACAATAGTCTTATGTATTAAAACTGAAGGAGAACGGATGTGTTTCCGATCCATCGCTCTGCTTCACTTCAACTTACATCTGTAAAACAACAGGCTGGGTATGTGGGCAACATGGACAATCCCTTTAACTTCACCCTTTATGCAGGACCTACAATGGACATTTAATGTTATGTTAGATGCCAGTTCCAGAAGATTGGCACTGGTAGTTTTTAGCACCAAAACAACTACCCTACCCAGAGGCCCACCTCATACAAGGCCTGCTTGTTGCTCATAAACTAACTCTCCCAATACCACTTAAATGTTAAAGAACCCAGGACCCTACATTCACTATCCAAAGAGCAGGGAAATGCAACTATTTTAGTAAATATAAACTGCTAAATACCTTTTCATATCAGCAGTATATAGCAGTCTTGTGACTTCTATCAGTGTCCAGCCGAGCACTGGTTAAAGCTTGTAGTAGTTTTCATTTTGCTCTAGAAGGATGCAGAACCCCTGACCTCTGTCTGGACAGTGTTGATTGGCCCTGTGCTGATCACATGCACTCTCCCAAGAAGAAAAAAAACCTCTCTAGAAATAAACAACCAACTGAGCATATGCAGAGTGACTCCACATAATATGTTCTATTAGGAGATAAGACGGGGACACTGGAAGAAGGGGAGGATCAGAAAAGTCAGGCTCAAAAAGTGTTTTTACACAATGCACAGGATTAACCCCTTAGGTTCTACAGTGAGTATAACAAGCATGTTTTACTGCATATACAGACTCCTTTTACTGTTGTGGGTTTAGTAACACTTTAAACTAACCCTCCTAACACTAACCCTTTCTGTAACACTAACCATTTCTGTAACACTAACCCTCTCTGTAACACTAACCCTCTCTGTAACACTAACTCTCTCTGTATCCCTAACATATACCTTCCCTGTACCCCTGAACCTTCATACCAATCTGACCCTCATACTAAGATGTACTGTAATATACAGTACATATTTTCTGTGACCCTAACACCAACCCTCATTGTACTTCTCACACTAACTCTCCCTGTAATACTAATGCTAACATTCTCTGTAGCCATAACACTAACCTTTTATGTAACCCTAGTACCGACCCTCCATGTAACTCTAAACTAACCCTCAATGTAACTCTAATACCAACCCTCCATGTAACCCTAGTACCAACCCTCAATGTAACTCTAATACCAACCCTCCATGTAACCCTAGTACCAACCCTCCATGTAACTCTAACACTTACCCTCAATTTTAACCCTAATACCAACCCTCCATGTAACCCTAGTAACAACCCTCCATGTAACACTAACTCTCAATGTAACCCTAAACCTTTTATGTAACCCTAGTACTAACCGTCCATGTAACCCTAGTACCAACCCTCCATGGAACTCTAACACTAACTCTCAATGAAACCCTAACACTAACTCTCAATGTAACCCTAACACTAACCTTTTATGTAACCCTAGTACCGACCCTCCATGTAACCCTAGTAACAACCCTCCATGTAACACTAACTCTCAATGTAACCCTAAACCTTTTATGTAACCCTAGTACTAACCGTCCATGTAACCCTAATACCAACCCTCCATGGAACTCTAACACTAACTCTCAATGAAACCCTAACACTAACTCTCAATGTAACCCTAACACTAACCTTTTATGTAACCCTAGTACCGACCCTCCATGTAACTCTAACACTAACCCTCAATGTAACTCTAATACCAACCCTCCATGTAACCCTAGTACCAACCCTCCATGTAACTCTAACACTAACCCTCAATGTAACTCTAATACCAACCCTCCATGTAACCCTAGTACCAACCCTCCATGGAACTCTAACACTTACCCTCAATTTTAACTCTAATACCAACCCTCCATGTAACTCTAGTACCAACCCTCCATGTAACTCTAGTACCAACCCTCAATGTAACTCTAATACCAACCCTCCATGTAACCCTAGTACCAACCCTCCATGTAACTCTAACACTTAAGCTCAATTTTAACTCTAATACCAACCCTCCATGTAACCCTAGTACCAACCCTCCATGTAACACTAACTCTCAATGTAACCCTAAACCTTTTTATGTAACCCTAGTACCAACCGTCCATGTAACCCTAGTACCAACCCTCCATGGAACTCTAACACTAACTCTCAATGAAACCCTAACACTAACTGTCAATGTAACCCTAACACTAACCTTTTATGTAACCCTAGTACCAATGCTCCATGTAACTCTAACGCTAACCCTCAATGTAACCCTAACACTAAACTTTTATGTAACCCTAATACCAACCCTCCATGTAACTCTAACACTAACCCTCAATGTAACCCTAACACTAACCTTTTATGTAACCCTAGTTCCAACCCTCCATATAAATCTAACACTAACCCTCAATGTAGCCCTAACACTAACCCTCAATGTAACACTAACCTAACACAAATTTAGATAATAGGGACTAGCTGTGGAAGGGGTTGTTTGATTTTCATTACACCTACAATACCTCCATGTTCCCGAGCCTCTGAATAAAATGATCCACCTGAACAATTTATTTTAACTTGTAAACTCCACCTGCCTTCCTTGGTGCTACAGATTACTCAATGCCCTGAACTTCAAAGAGTTTTCTAAATGCTCTCAACATCTCTTGCCTCCCCTCTTCAGTTCTCTTACTAAATTTAGCAACAGATGTCCAAAGGTGTCCAAAATGAATACAACATAAGGGAAAGGTTATCACAGTTTGGATAACATTAGGTTTGGTGTTGACCCCTCTAAGACCCATGTCTGACTAGTGATCCTTTATCTGGCAAGTTGCTAGGAGATCAACAAAATGAGTCACCTTTGTCTGTTGGAAGAATGAGATGACATGCAACCAATGGGTCAACTACAGCTTTTGGCAGATTCAGCAGGGGGCCTTAAATATGGACATGATGTCATAGAAGCAAGTAAGTGATCTATTTTGCAATCCTGCTGTTGGTAAGTCTGCCATGGGCTTTACCCTGCTGCCCTAGGCACTAGCCCATGAGTCATTATGGTGCATAGTCTTGATGGGGTGAGAATGGTCCAAACCGTTTGCATTTCACAAAGCTACACATACATATCTCTGCAGACAGATAGGACTAACAGCACATATCAAGATTGTATAGTATTGGAGCCAAGTCTACTCAGTGTGGGGCCCCAGGGCACAGGGTGGGGATTAATGCTATTTACATTTGCAGACTCTGCTGGCAAAGCCGCATGCCTCCCTGACAGAGCTACAGAGCATGTCTGCAGCCAGGGTCTAGAGCACGTTCCTGTAATTAGTTAATTACCTAAGAATTCTTTCCCCTTCACCATCTCCAGTACAGTTGGGGGTCTGCAGATCAGAGAGTGACACAGTCAAATCTCAGCATGTGTTTATTCATGAACATGGATGACACAGTTTTTTCAGCAATATAGTGTTTCAGAATTACTTTTTTGAACCACAAAGTAGGAAGTTGTTGCACAATTCAACAAAAGTTTCCAAAGAAATGGGGCAACTGGTGTTTACTCATGGCACTTCAGTCAGAGAAACTACAAGTTCCAGCATGCCACAGGAGACTGTGCCTGAGGGGACATGATGGGGCTATTGCTATTTAGTGCCTTCATGGCCAGGGGTATTTTAAGCCTTCATAAATGCAGTGATTCTGTTTAGAAAGTCTTACATTTTTTATTTTTTCTAAGAAAAGATCCATAATCAGATCAGAATGGAAATGGATGTTACATATGTGACTACCATGTTCACTGTGTTCTTTCTTCCATAATGTGATAGAGAACAAATGTACCCATGCAGTCCTCATAGACAGCCAGATATAAACAGATATGCATTCATTTATATTCCTTTATTGCTCTTAAGTCAGCAAAAGTCAGCAAAAGTGGACCTGGATGCAAACTTATTGAGTTTGGCAATGTATATGAAAAAATGTAAATGCAAAAACAAGTCTTGTAAAGCATTAAAATAACTCTCATTATATAAATAAAATTTTAAAAAGCCCAGCCAGTAACACAAATGGGTTAAAGCAGTAGTAAACACCTCTTGCTTACCTGTGTCTATAGCAGTGGTCTCCAAACTGCGACCCGCAAGCAAAGGGCCACATCTGCATTATTCCTTCCATTGCCAGCAACAGTGGGGCACTAATCCTCCCACTGAAACCATTGATGGGGCACTATTCCTCCCACTGACAACAATGATGAGGCACTATTCCTCATACTGACACCAATGATGGGGCACTATTACCCCTAATGATACCAGTGATGGGGCATTATTCCTCCCATTGACACCAATGATGGGGCACTATTCCCCCTAATGATGCCAGTGATGGGGCACTATTCCCCCTAATGATGCCAGTGATGGGGCACTATTCCCCCCAATGATACCAGTGATGGGGCACTATTCCTCCCACTGACACCAATGATGGGGCACTATTCCTCCCCTTGAAACCAATGATGGGGCACTATTCCTCCCAATGATACCAATGATGATGTACTATTCCTCCCACTGAAACCAATGATGGGGCACTATTCCTCCCAATTATACCAATGATGGGGCACTATTTCTCCCACTGACACCAATGATGGGGCACTTTTCCTCCCACTGACACCAATGATGGGGCACTTTTCCTCCCACTGACACCAATGATGGGGCACTATTCCTCCCAATGATACCAATGATGGGGCACTATTCCTCCCACTGACACCAATGATGGGGCACTTTTCCTCCCACTGACACCAATGATGGGGCACTATTCCTCCCAATGATACCAATGATGGGGCACTATCCCTCCCAATTATACCAATTATGGGACACTATTACTCCCCCTAATACCAATGATGGGGCATTGTTTACTACTCCACTGACACCAGGACATTTTCTTCTCCCACTGGGCACAGTCCGGCTCCCCTAAAGTTTGAGGACAGTAAACCGGCCCTTTGTTTAGACCCCTGGTCTATAGGTAAGTGTATAAAAAAATAATATATAATAAGACCTCCTGCGCTCAAGAGCCTATTACTAACTAATATTAGCTGCTAACACCTGCACCTTTTACCTATAAGTGAAAATACTGAAAATACAAAGAAATGGTGTAGCGCTTCCTAATACATAAATAATCAATCAAAAAAGTCAAAATTCCTATTGGGATAGATAAGTGAATGAATATGAAGTGAATAAATATATGGTCTTAAATCTATTATGATCCAGTCCCACAGCAAGCAGTGCTAGATAACCAGATCACTAAAGTGAATACTTCAATACAACATATAAATAAAAGTGAACCACACACGTGATCCCAGCACTGGGGGACAAGTATAAGTGAAAAAAGTGCTCAGTGTTATATAAACACTCAAATCCTTGAGCGGCCGGAGGACGCTGAGGGCTGAGCGGAGACAACGGGGGTCCCCGGAGGAGATATCACACTATTGGGGTTCTCTCTTTATGTGGATCCTGTGGGAGTTGATCTTATAAAATTAGAGCCATATAGAGGGGACATCGGGATGATCTTGTCCTGGAAGGTTCTCAAGTTTTCTCCTGAGGTGAAATTGGTTGGAAAATATCATTAAAAAGAAGCCGGTCTTGGAGGGTCCAGGAATGACCCAAAAAGCTTATAGGCCCTTTTTAGGGTCACGGTAAGGAGGTGAGGAGCCATTTTAGCTCTGTGTGGATATATCACCAGAAACAACAACGCACAAGATCACCTGCATGTCTTTTGTATTATTGTGGACACTGGTGTCACATACAATTTTGATTGGACTTGTGTTTATAAGGGGATTTATCTGTTGGTCTTTTTTGTTCTATTTTGATATCGCAATTAAATCATTTTATTCATTGATTAGTGATTTATTATTCAGTTTGTTATCGTATAAGTGTTTCATTTATCAATATTTTGTCACTATTATTACACATATTTATGTGGATTTGAGTATTTATTTAACACTGAGCACTTTTTTCACTTATACTTGTCCCCCAGTGCTGGGATCACGTGTGTGGTTGACTTTTATTTATATGTTGTATTTAAGTATTCACTTTAGTGATCTGGTTATCTAGCACTGCTTGCTGTGGGACTGGATCATAATAGATTTAAGACCATATATTTATTCACTTCATATTCATTCACTTATCTATCCCAATAGGGATTTTCACTTTTTTGATTGATTATTTATGTATTAAGAAGCGCTACACCATTTCTTTGTATTTTAAGTGTATAATAAAGCTTACCTGTAGGTACAAGGAATATCTCCTAAATGTGTACCATTTAGAAGATGTTCACTACTACTGTAGCCAGTGACGTCACCGCATGCGCATGTCATTCCTGCAGAGCGCTGTGCTGCGGCCATGTCTTCCATGCGTGGAAGTGACGTCATCATGGCTCAGCCATTTAAGCGGCCGGAGTCCGTGAACCCAAAAGAAAGACTGAGTGAAGATTGAAGCCCTGCCAGAGGTGACAGCTTGCCGCTAGATGGCTTCATTTAAAGGTTAGTCTCTCCTATTGTGCTAGTATGTGATGCATACTAGCACATTATACCATTGTCTTGCAGGGGGAAAGTTTTTTTCGGAAACTTTACTACCAGTTTAACATTTGCTGCCAACCTCACCAAGGCTTAGTATCCAATACTTCTAGTAATGTCAATATGTGGTTCCACCTTCCCCCAAATTTCATCACTGTGGGACACTGTAACGAAGCAAGGGCTGACAGACGGGAGTCAAAGAACGCAGAAGAGGACCAGGCACCAAGCGACAGTGTGCTTGAATTTCAGTTAAAGGTAGAGTCTGGTGAGTAGGATCAACCCATGTCTTTGATACTCCAAAAGTGAGATCTCCCTACTATACCTGCAGGCTCCAGTTTTGGGTGTTGGTGCCCACATTTGCATTTTCCATCTTTTCCTGTTGCATTTTCCACCATATAAAATAATAACAAATTCAGCAGGGAAGGTGGGACACCTAATAATGGCCAAAGTAGGTGTGAAGACCCTGTACTGGTGATCAGTACCGTCACCAAGAGATATCAGAGACTTTCAGAGGGTTTAGCATCTAACAAAATCTGAAATATCAGTTGTAGGTAAACTGACCCTCTAAATATGATCAAATCCCCCCCCCCCCCAAAAAAAAAAACCAATAAAAATATTATGTATCCTTTTTATGGAGATATAAAAAAAAGATTACAAATGACAGACGGCTCTCAAACAATGAGCCAACTTCCCTTTACTTCAGAGTGATGAGTCAAAGAATTACTAAGGCTCCGCCGCATGTCTCACAAGCTCTGGTCATCAGGGACATGGTAACATAGTGTGTGCTTGTTCTTTGTACTCGCCTTATTTCATGTATGTTATGGTATTTTCCCTCTCGTTTGTTTTTCAGGGCTTTTTTTAGCTGTCTGTTGGGGTTTTTTTTTTCCTCTGCTCTCAGATATCTTTTAACTAAAGGTCCCTTTCATGAGTTCCCCCCACTCAGCTACTCAAATGTCAGTACAGTACGCATTAACTGTACACACATCTCACACCCACCCACACCTGAGAGATGGAACAATGTTTTTGCTAAACCTCAACCAAATAAATCATCATATAGTCAAGTCAGCAGTATTCTGGCTAAATGAAATACACTTTAACAAGGTTTTCTACCCTTTAGGTTAAACTTTGAGTTTAAATGGAAATTAGTGAACTTTTAAAGGGTCGGGTTGATCAAAAGTGAAATTTCAGTTATTGGTGAAGGCTGGTGGGCACCATTTGCTGGCACCTTTTATTGCTTGGATACTCTCAAGGCAAGATCTCATTATAATAACTGCTCCAAGCCAACTTGGAATTTTGGGTTCTCTAGGAGTGGCACTCCCTCTCTTCATGTTGCATTGACCATAGAATGAAACGAGATAAAAAATCAACAGGGAGCCTAGGACCCCTTTTTAAAGGACCCATGTTCAGTCGGGGTTCTGATGATCAACAGCAGAGTACATTAAAGATATTCCTGAAACAATATCAGTTTTGAATGGAATAACTCTAAAAACCCACTTTGTAAAGGAGACGTCTTGAAGGACAAGGGACAATCCCTGCAATACGGGAGATCAATGTAATGCAGGAGATGATGCTTTGCCTGCTCCATCGAGATATAAGTGGCCTGTCCCATACCCAGAGTAATACTTTAAAGTTGGTTTAAAGCAAACCAAGACTTGCGAGGACTTGCAAACCAGGATTTTGCACTCGTCCATGCAAGGCAAAACAACAGGTTGGCTTTAATGCCCCCTTACCTTGTAATACGTACTCACCTTTTCTTCACCTTCTTTACTCCCCTGGCCACTCCAATCAACCACAAAGAGCAAAGAAAATAAGCAAAGAAAATAGCTTGTACTTAGAGGTATGGCAGAGCATGTGACTCACTCCCCCTTTCTCTCATATGACAGCACCAGTGTTTGTCGACTGGCTGAATGCTGCCACAGAGGGGCAGAGAGACAGTCTTCAACCCTATATAAACCCCCACTAGATAGATTTGGAACTTATCCAGGGTTTCCTTTCCTCACTCTTGGCTGCCATGCAAAGCCTTTGGAAGGTGCTGGTAGTGATTAGAAAGGGTGTATGTGTATTGAAGAGAACCGGCTGCTTTGCCCTGCATGGATAAATCGCAGGTTTGCTTTAAATAAATCCAACAGGATGAGCAAGATTCATTTATAATGGCCACAATCAGTGTACGGGGTGCTATGCTGGCAAGTGTTCTGACCTGGGAACTCAAGTGCACAGATTGCACCAAACACTAATAAGCCCTAGACCCAGGGGTGGACTGACAACTCATGGGGCCCCCGGGCAATAGGGGCTCATGGGGCCCCTGTGCCCTCGCCCACACCCAAAAAAGCCTATGAAAAAGCCAATTAAAGGTACCAGGGGCATCTCATGGGGCCCCCTACTGACCCTGGGCCCTCGGGCAGTGCCCGAGAGCTCAAATGGTCAGTCCGCCCCTGCCTAGACCCCCAGAGATAATATTGATTTCACAACTTATTCTTCCATCTTCATGGAGCACATACCACTTCCTCCAACAGACTAGACCACATACTACAATACAGCAGTTGATGGTACTTTTTGGAAGAGGCCAAATGTCTTATCAACTGTCATTCCCAGTGCAATATTTACAAATGTATGGCATCCCTAAAAAGAAGCTAGTGACTAGTATGACTTTCCAATATCTACAACAAAAACGGAAAGATGGACTAACCCTTTAAGTGTGAAACATGTAACTCTAATGCGCTAGAAGCTGCATCATCGGTCATGTGATCCTGCAATCTAACCATCTCCAAGCAGTCCACATGGTGCACGTTCAATGCTCCCAGCACAATGATGAGCATCAATAATCCATGTGTCAGGTATAATATATCAATGCAAAGGACATGACATGCTCTAGGCTGACTATATATATATACCATGACCGCTTGTTTCTGGGGAAGTTGTGGTCACAGCAAACAGCAGAGTGAATGACAACGAATGCAGTGTGTGTGTCTGTGTGGGCACTTACAGAATTGTAAATCGATATTCATTGTCTTGGTGATTAGATTAAAGAAGCCCCTATTTGAGCTGATAGATGACTGTATTGGGATTGGTAGGTCAGCGCTGGGTAGTAATATCGCTGTGAGCGTGTATGTTTGCATGTGAGGATAAACTGTTCTGCATATTTGTGTGTACTGGATATATACACTGTGCTACAAATGTGTGTGCTGGAATCGCAAGTGTGCGTATACTACACTGCAAAAGTGTGCTTGTATGTGTGTACTGTGTGTGGTAGCATTGTATTATATATATGTACAATATACTGTATATACGGTATAACATTTGTGAATGAGCTATATTGCATATAGCGTATATAAGTTATAATGTATTTATGAATTGTAATGTATATATGTGTATAATGAACTGCTGCATGTATAGTATAATCAGTCTATCTATCTATCTATCTATCTATCTATCTATCTATCTATCTATCTATCTTCCTCTTCTATTATGTGTTGGGCTATATAAATCGCTGTATAATTGATGGACATTTTATTTATCTATCTACCTATCCATCTATCAAGTCGATCCTTCCATCAGTCCATCCATCCGTTTTAAATATGGTGCAGGGTGGTTGATCACAAATCTTCAAAAAGCGCCAACATATTCAGTAGCACAGTACACTGTCACAGGAGCACACTGAGAGTCAAGCTTGACACATTGTAGAAAACACACTTTTAGACACATCCAACCTACAGCTGACAACACGGATGTCAAATACACAGCTGACTGGAAGGCTGGGGCACACACACCACCGTTTCACAAGCTGAAAGCCACGGACAGAGCTGGGAAAATTGATGCAGCATGGATCCAATGTACCAGCGCAAGTAAACAAGCTTTGAAATCATTAACATCTTGCCAAGAACGAAGAGCCCCCAGCTGCAGCAGACGCAGCAGACCCCCAGATCCATACACTGCCATATAAGAGAAAGCTCTGTTTGGCTTTCCTGGGGAGATGGTTTGGTGGTAGTATTGTAGAAATCCACAATGAACCAAATAAGTCACATTCAACAATAATTATGAAGCAATGCACAAGTGACAGTATCTGCTGTACAGGTGTCACTGGATGCTGCTGAACAGGGAGCCTGCAATACACAGCCCTATATCCATGGAAGCACAGGCTCATTACCACTATATATTCAGTTAGCCCAGAAGCCCTGCTGAAAAAATATTGAATTCAGTTCATATTCGCATTGACGCAATCAAGGTCAGTTGTTTGGCACCATGGATGTGCCCTGTTATCTAAGAAGGTGTACTTCTCCTTCCAGATTAAGATTGGATTCACGTCAATCTGCAGGGAGAGTATTTGGGGGAAGATTTTTGTAATGGTATTTTGCTAATCTAATTGCTAATATATTTGCTCATCTTGGAGAAAAGCTGGCGGCATGATCCATATGGGGCTTATTTAAGCACACAGTTCAAGGAACAATGAAGTGCAGTAAGCCATCCAAGCCAATCAGAAATCAGATTTCACTAAACTGCCCACCCTAAAGGTACCTAGAACCTTAGAGTTACAGTCTTGTTCCCCCATTATTGAAAAAACCTAGTGACAACCAAAGACCGCAGCCCACCTGTCAAGTAAAATGGCCATCGGATGGGTTGAAATTTTTTTGGCATCAGCCTACCTCCCCTCCCCAAGGAAGGAGCAGCGTAGGACACAAGCATTGATGCCCATGCACCTATGGGGAAGGTCTTGTGGCAGTGAAATTGTCAGCAAGCATTTGACGTCAATTTTAAATCTATGGCTGAGTTAACCTGTTGAAAGGTGATTGATGATTGGCTGCTACTGACCATTGCTCTTTGCACCATGTTACTAAACCAGCTCAGTTGTGTAGGATGATAAAATATCAGTTACACGGCCATCAGTACTGCAGGGCATACTGTATGTGGTGTTATGGCAAAACAACAGCACGTAAGTCACAGGTAACCATGGAACATGGATGGTCACCTACAGCAGATACAAGAAGAATCATCCAATAGCAAATACGGTATATCCCTTTAAAGACTATCATTGGTTTTCAGAACATGACACAGAAACATTGGAGAACCACATTGCATATCAATGAGTTAAAGCTCCCTTTTTCTTCATTTTATAGTGTTGGGCTTTTTTTTTTTTGCTGTACTACTCACCACTTGCATTTTTACCGCATATAAGGTGCTGGTAAGGCTGAAGTAAACCCCATAGCTCCGAATCGTTGTTAATTGCTTGCTCCAGGGATTCTGGTGTGAAGTTGGGCACCTCGTTCTCCTTTTCGGGGCGAGGCATGGCGAGGACCCTCTTGCAGATTTCCTTGAAGAGGGTCTCCACGCAGGCCGTCAGGTAGATGGCGGAGTGTTCGTGGATCCTCAACGCCACCCTGCTGTCCACCATCCACCTGTAGAACTTCCCGACGGAAAAGGTGAGGCCGCAACGGACCGACTTGCCCCGGCTGAGCCGGTCCCCCGTGCTCATGTTGTAGAGGGAGAGGGCGCCGAGGGCCGAGGCGGTGCAAGCGGAAGACAAGGACCAGGCCAACACGATCTCCATGGCACTTTGGATCTCATACTTGGTACATTTGGCAAAGCGTAGGCTCAGGCGTTGAGCCTCTTTGGCAATTCGGACCAGGGACCTGCTGACCAGGGTGGACAGCTTGGAAAGGGCATCTCCACTGGCACCGGTCAGGATCTGCTCTTTCTTCAGAAGGGCTTCCACCTCCTCAAGGCTCCAGGGGACTTCCTCAAGGTCAGGCAGCCTGGAGCACTGTCCTGAGCAGTCCAGGACCTCGGAGTCTTCAGCCAGGACAGTATTGACCGTGTCAAAGCTGTTGTGTCTACTGTGCATGGAGTCAGTTAGAAGCCAGCAGTTTCCTCCATGGGCATAAGCTACCGGGTGAGAATCTGAACACAGGGACAAGTTGGAGGACCTGATGGAATCGGCAGCCCCACCATAACCAGAATCCAGGGTCAAATCTTCCAGCGTCCTCACAGCTGTCTTACCTCTTCTTGCCATAACTGCACTTCATACTGCACCACTAAAACTAAGAGGAGGAAAAAAAAGACGGATCTCTGCTGCAGTCCTTGCCGGCTCTCTGCACAGATCGACTCCTTCAAGGGACGCACCACTCCGATTTGTATCTCTGATGAGCAAAATGCAGCCACAATCCTGCGCTAATGTGCAATTTTTCTTTCCCCCCCCCAGAAGCAGCGATCAGCCTCCCAGCCAGCTCCGGGCTCCGCACTGCATTACAGCGACAGGCGAGCGCCGGAGAGGGGAATGAACTGAGGGGGCGGGGCTATACAAATGAGGGAAGGGGAGCGACCAATCGCCAAACCCGGCCGGGCAGCAGAATGAGCAGCGGTCTCGGAGGGGAGGGGATGTAGTAGTGACAGCGCTTGGAATGTCAGGCGGCTGCTGCTGCTACTGAGACGGGCGCTGGGGAGGCAGGCTCGTCCATAGGTCCGCATTCTTCATTCCGGACAATGAAGGACGAGGATGGTCCTCAATCTGTGATCAGCTCACCGGGATATGCAGCCCGGGGATTGGGCAGGAAGATGGCAACAGGTGACACACAAGCTGAAAATGCCACTCTTCTGGCTCGTTCACACTTGACTTTATTTCTAATTCTTGCCAAGTCCCCATATAGCGTTTGACAGGCATAAGGCTACGTTCACACTAGCGTTGTGTGCAGGCGGCAGAGAGGCGTTTGGGAAGCGTTTTTACCCCATCCCAAACGCCTCTGCCAATTCTGCACATTACAGCACATGGTGCTGTTATAACGAGAGCGTTTGTGCCATGTCGTGGCAAAACGGACGCCTTGGTTGAGTCAGGAGGCGTTGAAGCCTCCTATTCTAGTCTATGGTGCTGCTCCACAAACGCCCGGCCAGCGTATGCGGTGCAGTTGCGACACGGTTGCGGGGCATTTGCGGAGCGATAACACCATTCAAACTGCATTATAGGTGTTTGTGGGGCGTTTTTAACGCTCGGCAAACGACTAGCAACTTCTGCTAAACCGCGCATGCGGCATTTGTGGAGCGTTTGCTGAGCGTTAAAAAAACGCTCCGCAAACGCCAGACCAACGCTTGCCAAACGCTATAGGGGCATTTGGCATCGTTGGTAACACAGCCAAGTGTGAACAAGCCCTTAGACAGGCATTTGGGAAGCGTTTTTAATACTCCTCAAACGCTCCCCAAGCGCCATATGCGCGGTTTTGAGGTGGTTGATAGACGTTTGCTAAGTGTTAAAGCCGCACCTCTAAAATATAAGTGCACTGCTAAAAATGCATGTCACAAATTCCATAAACGCATGTGAATTAAACGTATATGTGAATAAAGTGCTGAAAGTGCAATATTAATATAAATGATTCAAAATGACATAAAAAAACAATAAAAGAAGTTCATAAAAGCATTCGTGAATTTTAAAACATCTCTTGTGCAAAGATATCAGCTGAAGTAGTGCCAATGATTAGCATGTGAAGTGATCCGTGAGGAGTAACGGTGCAAAAACTTGTGACAGGAAACCCCCCCTTGGTACGGATGTACACTCACCAGACCATACATTATAATGTGCATTGATTATAATACATCGCACATCTGGGGGTGCAGAGGTATGCTGACAGCTACAGGATCATCTGTCCATCCGTCAGGGTAGGTGTTTGGTGGTCCTGGGGGGGAATCAGCTCAGCCTCAGGAGCCAGAAAGGTGCTTATAGTGGAGTATTTTATTATAGTAATGGTAGCAAACAACATAAAAAGTATCCACGTGGAGTAATAACATTCAATAAATAAAGTACCAAGCTGGCCGCCACTCCTCTGCAGCGGCTGCTAGAGGTCAGCAATAGGGCTCCACCCTAAAACCGCACCACAAACGCCTATAATGAAGTTAAATGGTATTAACACTCCGCAACCGCGTCACAAACACCTGCCAGGCGTTTGAGGAGCAGCACCAGACATGAATGGGAGGTTTCAACTCCTGCCTCCACATGAGGCGTCAGTTTTGCCGCGATGCTAACGCTTCAGTGAACATGGCAGCACTGTGTGCTGCCATGTGCTGAATTTTCATAGGCGTTTGAGAAGCATTAAAAATGCTTCCCAAAAGCCTGACACCTGCTGACAAAGCTAGTGTGAACGTAGCCTTCCTGACATCTTCGCTACTAGAACCCTTCAGGTCTGTAGGATTGGAGATCAAGTTTTCTCTCTGGTGTAAGCAGACATTGAAGCAACCTGGGATGTACCGTGGGTGCTCAACCTGTGGCCCTCCAGCTGTTGCAGAACTACAAGTTCCATCATGCCTCTGCCTTTGGGCCATCTTATTAGCATTGTGAGCCCCTGGGAAAAGTAACGCACTGGGGCCCCTACCAGCCTGCCCCAATTTACACACTACTCTCAAGAATTAAAGTATACATATTTGATACAATGAAACATATAATTAAACATGTTAAATGGACTGTACTGCGTTTCTGCAAAACACTGCAGAAAACCCTTAGGTGTGAACCTGCGGTAAGTGTTGATGGGGGAATGCCCTCCAACAGTGCAATTCCCCCATGGCTATGGCCATCAACATGATGGGGAGCCTTCCCTGCCAGCAGGGCACAATGATTAGTGTTGATGGCTATAGCCAGCAGCATTAATCATTTGGAAAAAACAAAAACAGGCTGGTTGTACAGGAGTCGATCGATAGATCAACTTTTGTACAACCAGGCAGGGGCGTCCCTAGGGTTGGTGTCACCTGGTGCCGCAACACTTGGTGACACCCCCTCCGACGATCTCCGCAGGATGGATCAGATCTGCGGATTGAGCATAATGGATTGAAGTCCGATCCATTATCCTCCCCAATCCACAGATCTGATCCATTCTGCAGGGATCATCGGCTTGCAACCTATACGGGGTTAACGGATCTCTCCACGAGCTCCACGGAAAGGTAAGTTTTAAAGCAAGCCAACGATCCCCGCAGGATGGATCGGATCTGCGGATTGAGAGTAATGGATTGGTGTCTGATCCATTATCCTCTCCAATCCGCAGATCCGATCCACCCTGCCGGTATCGTCAGCTTGCAACCTATACGGGGTTAACGGATCTCTCCATGAGCTCCACGGAAAGGTAAGTTTTAAAGCAAGCCAACGATCCCCGCAGGATGGATCGGATCTGCGGATTGAGCGTAATGGATTGGTGTCTGATCCATTATCCTCTCCAATCTGCAGATCCGATCCGTCCTGCCGGGTTCGTCGGCTTGCAACCTATACGGGGTTAACGGATCTCTCCACGAGCTCCACGGAAAGGTAAATGTTAAAGCAAGCCGACGATCCCCGCAGGATGGATTGGATCTGCGGATTGGGAAGGATAATGGATCGGACTCCAATCCATTATGGTCAATCCGCAGATCAGATCCATCCTGCGGGGATCGTCGGCTTGCTTTGTAAACTTACCTTTCCATTGAGTGGGTCCGGTGTCACCCTATGCAAAAGGTGTCACCCGGTGCAACGCGCACCCCCCACACCTGCCTAGGGATGCCCCTGCAACCAGGGGGCCCATACATGGATCGAAATTCGGCCAGTCCCTGCTGAACCGGCCAAAATTCGATCCATGTATAGTCGGCTTTAGCATGTATTGCATTAAGGCTGCCTTTTCATTTGAATGAGCTGCCAGTGCACCAGGTGGATTAAAAAAACAGACAAGCACCATTTTATTTTTGACTCAGCATGCCACAACCTGTGGTGTATTTAGGTTTTGTGCTGCCCTAGGTAACACAAAACTTGGGTGCCCCCCCACGGAGAGAGCCTGACATTGACCAACACCCCTGCTCACCCCCCACCTGAGAGAGCCTACCATTAACAACCCCCCTCCCCCCTCCAGTGAGAGAGAGAAAGACACTCACCTTCACAGCTCCGGACATCCCCGGGAACAAGAATCAGGCTCTCCATACACCATCAAGCAGCCTGCAACCTCTCTCAGATCCCGCCTGGTCCCCATGCCACATGTGTCTCTTCTTCCATCCCTTCTTCTGGAGGGTGGTGCTGCCCCCCTGAAAAATGCCGCCCTAGGCAAATGCCTTGTTTGCCTTGTTGTAAATACGCCCCTGGCCACAACACATGGTAGGCATGTGCGGTAGAAGCGGATTGCCTTAGTGCATTGGGGTGCCATTGAAAATGCCATGTATTAAAGTAATGCACATAGTGCATTACAACATGCAGCAATGCACCATACATGTAATAGCACATTCCCATGGGACAGCCATACGTCACAAGACCACTAAAGACCACCAGTACAGAAAGAGGTTTTCCTTGAAAATGCTGTGTGATGCTGGGCACCAGCCACAAAGTAAACTGGATCAGGGTGGAAGGTAAGTACTGTATGTTACCAAATGGTGGTGGTGGTGGGGGGGGATAATTAAATGACAACTTCACCAAAGGTGTTAACTCTAAAAAAAAACTCCTGTTATGAACAGACTAAACAACATTAAAACCAGAATGTCAGCCAGGTTGCCTTCTTTGTCACCAGATCATTATGCGGCATTTAGCCATCGATGAAAGCCACATTTATAATCAACTGAGTTAGACACTAAATTGTATCACTTTAACTCCAATCCTTTTTTCATCAAAGTTGTATAAACCAAAGGACACTTCATCGTCTTTCATGTCAGTGATTAGTGGGAGTATTTTTCATGATTCATTAGGTGTGTGTTTATTTAATAATGTCATGAAAACCTACAAATACTATTGCAAAGATCTAAAAATAAAACGTATCGCCATGCTATTGATGTCATTTGTTTTGTGGCACAAACTGACATAAAAAATAATACATTTGAAATGTAAATTGAATAATATGGAAATAGCACATTAATAATAGCATGTTTCTGATCATTAGGCGCTGTACACAGGGCTGAGCCTCATCAAGATCATTCTTTACTGCAGAAATAATAATAACTGCTATTAGTGTAGCTATATATGGGACTGAATGAGTGCAGTATTATGAGCAATTTATGTTTGCGGTAATCTTTGTAAGGTATATATACAATATATAGTCTGACTTATGTTGTTTTGTTTTTTTTTTTTAAAGCTGAGCACTTTGGTTCAAATTCCAACCAAGATACTACCTGTATAAAGTATACATGTTCACCCTGTGGGTTTCCTCCGGGTACTCCGGTTTCCTCCCACACTGTAAAGACATGCTGGTAGGTTAATTGGCCCCTGTCTAAACTGGCCCTTGTGTGTATATTTCTATAAATGTAAATTAGGGACCTTAGGATTGTAAGCTGCTTGATGGCAGGGACTGACGTGAATGTATAATATATATGTAAAGCTCTGCGTAAATTGTCAGCGCTATACAGTGTTGCCAACCCCACATGACTTTTTATTGACAAAACATGGAAAATATACTGATGGAGCACATTTTTTTTACTGAAAACCTGAATTATGATAGAAACTCCAATTATAAACTAAAACTAGAGATGCACCCATTTTTTTACAGCGAGTACGAGTACCGATACTTTTCTTTTTGTACTTATGATACCAATTACCGATACCTGCTGGCAACTGTTTGTTTACACTTCAGCTGTCATCAGGGGAACCCCGCTGACAGCTGAAAGAGCGATCAGTTGTTAAGGATGCCACAGCCCCACTCCTTAGCCACTTTGGCTCTCGCACCTGTTCACCCCTTATGGACCTGATCAATTTTTACACTTCTGCTATGGACCTGTTTATTCGGCAGTAACTTTGTTATTACTTAACTGCTTCCCAACCACCCTATAGCAGAAATACTGCTACAGGGCAGCACGGGTGCACAAAATCATTTATATATACGTGATTTTGCATTTCCGGGTAGAATATGGACTAGGCGGGTGGAAGCACAGGGCTTTACGGTACAACACCTGGGTTTTTACTTTGCGGGTGTGTCCAGTTTGTAATATTTATCTGATTGGCTATCGTTTGTGACTTGCATTTCTTCTTTACCCCCCCTTCCCTCCCCTTCTCTTCCCCCTATTCCCTCCCTCCCCCCTTTTTTTCCCCTTCTTCTCTTCTCCGCTCTTTTCTTTTTACTCTCCAGTTCGCGTCCTGAGATCTTTTTCCTAACTCTTGGTGGGTATGGGCCATCTATATTGTAATGTATGTCTTTCCCAACCTGACTCAGGATGACCAGTTGAATCTGATTTTTAGCATTGAATCTCATGTGTATTGTATTTCTACTGAATGCCATAGGCTTGATTGTTCTTATGTACCTTGGATTTTTTATACTTTTGTACGATTTCAATAAATGCAACTTAAATGGAGAAGGCGAATAAGAAGTTAATTAGGGCTGATTAATAAATGGTTAAACAGAGGCTGGGTGGGAATTTTGTCGATCCAGGTGGACGTCATATGACGTCCTCTCTGATCGCCGCCTCGCGTAGGTGCTGCACTGCGCCAATATCTGTCACCAGCTGTGTCCATTGGACACAGCTGATGACTGACCTGTGTACAGGCCCGTAGCCAGTACCATGTGCCCGCTGTGACCAATCATAACAATTGTAAACAATGGATGGATTCCTTTCATGCCATCCAGTGTATACAATTGTGTTGCTAGCTGTGATTGGTCACAGTGATCACATGGTACAGACTGGGCCAATCACAGTCCATCTGTGTCATGTGATTAGCTGTGGCCAATCACAGCTAATCACAACAAAACAGACTGAATTGATTTCATTCAGTAAAATTCATTGCTATAAGCAATCATGATGTGTAAAAAACAAAATACTGATCACTTCCACAGAGTAGTACAATGTTACTATGGTAATATTATATTACTCTGGTCACAGTGTTTTATAAAAAAAAAAAAATCATAAAAAATGTAATACAAAATAAAAAAATTGAAAAAAAAAAATATTTTTTTGTACTGTCACCAGTCAGTGTCCCTGATCACCGCCACACCAGTTAACTAATGACACTGTATTGTACTGGTGACAGTATGTTAAAAAAAAATAGTGAATTTTTTTTAATTTCTTCATTTTCCAAAAAATTATGACAAAAAATTAGAACTTCAAAAAACTCACCATACCTCTTACTAAACACCTCAGACTGTCTACTTTCTGAAAAGGGGTAATTTGGGGGATATCTGTACTGTCCTGGCATTTTTGGACCTCAAGAAAATGAGATCAGCCAGGATTGATCAATTTTCAGATATACCATAGTCTGTGAACTTTCCTACAGTCTAAATAACATACACTGATTTAGGTTATTTTGACCAAATAAATGTAGAATACATGTTGCCCTAAATTTCTGAAGAACAATTATTTATTTGCAAAATGTTATAACAGAAACAAAGAAAATCATGTGTTTTCTTTCAAAATTTTTGGTCTTTTTTAGTTTATAAAAATAAAAAACACCACCAAAAGAAAGCTCTATTTGTGTGAACAAAATGCTAAAAATCTAGTTTCAGTACAGTGTTGCATGACCGTGCAATAATCAATCAAATAAAAAAAAACCTTTTTTTTACTTGACAGGTTGCTTTACCCTGACTTCATCTGCAGATCAAAGTTCATCCCTCTGATATATAGATGAATAAAAAGAAATATACAATACGAAACAATGTTTCTTTTTATCTTTCTGTTTTAGGCTGGGCAATGTTCATAATAAACATTTTCAGGCTGCTTTTTTTTCTTTTGACAGCTCCAATTACGTGGACGTTTCTTTTGTTTACAAGTCAGCTGTCAGCAGGGGAACCCCACTGACAGCTAAATGAGTAATTGGTTGTTAAGGACGCAGCAGCCTGCTCCTTAACAACCTGTAATTACTGGCTTTTTTTATTTTTGCTGGCTTTTTTTGTTTACATTTCAGCTGTCATTGGGGAAATCCTGCTGATAGCTGAAAGAACTAAGCGTGAAGGTATCAGTCTTAGGTATCAGAGCATTTCCACGAGTACCAATACTCCTGCAAATGCTTAGTATAGGTATCAGTGCAACCCTAACTAAGAAAATTGATATTTAAATAGTATAAACCAGGCATGTCCAAAGTCCGGCCCGCGGGCCATTTACGGCCCGGGGGTCGGTTTAATACGGCCCTCCAACAGCCCTCCCTGCTCTGTGTAATGTGGCCCTCCCACGGCCCTCCCTTCTATGGCAGACAGTCTTCTGCTTGAGAGCAGAGGGCAGTGCGCATGCCTGACTGCGGCGCGTTCTCCCTGGTCTGTGTAAATGTGGCTGTCGCACGGCCCTCCCTTCTGTGGCAGACAGTCTTCTGCTTGAGAGCAGTGTGCATGCGTGACTGCGCCGCGCTGGGAGCGACAGAGGGCGGTGACGTCAGGGCCGGGCTTCCAGCATGAAGTGTGTTTCTCTTCCCCTCCCGGCTGCCGAGCAGAGACTTCAGCTCCAGATACCTTTTTCACCCTTCATATTAGTGCTCGTAAGTTTTTTTTAAATTTATTTTCAATACATTGTGAAAACTCAGCTGTCAGTTGATCTCAATGTTATGAAATCAAAAGTATGTCGTTTGCAATTAACTTGGCATAAAATAATTTATTTGCATTAAATTGTAATGGTTCAAAGAATGTTCGGAAAAATGTTCGGCCCTCCACCATGTTCACTTCATCCAATCTGGCCCTCTTTGAAAAAAGTTTGGACACCCCTGGTATAAACAATATGTACGCATTACCAATACCCATAACAAGTAATCTGCTGGCTTTACAAATATAAACTCAAAAGAGAGTAATTAAATGTGAACATGACTGGGAATATGAAAGACCTGGGGTATCCTGAGTCAAACCAGAGAAAAGGTTCTGCAGCAAGATTTATGAAGAAAGATTATTTATTTGCAAAATTCTATAAGAAAAACACATTTTTTTTCAAAATATTTGGACTTTTTCATTTATATAGCAAAAAAATAAAAATCCCAGTGGTGAATAAATACCACCAAAATAAAGTTATATCTGTCTCAAAAAAATGCTAAAAAAACTCATATAGGTACAGTGTTGCATGACCGTGCAATTGTCATTCAAAGCAGAAAATTGGCCTGGACTGGAAGGGGGTGAAAGTGTCGGGACTTAAAGTGGTTAAAGAGGAACTTCATTAAAACCAGAAACTGATGAGACACTGAACACCTTGGTCAGAATCATGTAATGTACAACATAATGTTTAGAGTGCAGGGGTCAAAAGTAGGTAGCATACAAAACAGCATAGAAAGTGCAGCTGTCAGGATGAACCCTCTATTCACATCAGGAGTCCCTCCTTATATCAAATTCCCCAGCATTCCCCTAAACATCAAGGTTCCAAGAGTCGTCAGAGTCCCCAGTGTTTCCCCTTACAATAGAATGCTCCCCTTGCTATAGAGTTCCATTTTACTTCAGAGTTCCCCCTTTAATTAAGAGTCTCTCTAGCATTCTCTCTATATATCAGTCCATAAAGCTCCCTCTTATATAAGGGTCCCCAAAGTTCCTCCATACATCAGAATCTCCAGAGCCTCCCCTCACATTTGAGTCCCCATAGTTCCCCTTTACACTAGAATCTACAGAGTTCTCCTTTATATCAGAGTCCCCAGAATTCCTCCTTACATCAGAGTCCCCAGAGTTTCTCCTCACATCAGAGCCCCCAGAGTTCCCTCTTACATCAGATATTCCAGAGCTCCCCTTTACTTCAGAGTCCCCAGAATTCCTCCTTACATCAGGATCTACAGCGTTCCCCCTACCTTTGAGTCCCCCCTTACATCAGGGTTCCCAGAACCCCCTTTACATCAAAGTCCCCATAATTCTTCCATACATCAGGGCCTACAGCATTCCCCCCCTACCTTAGAGTCCCTCCTTACATCAGAGTTCCCAGAACACCCCTTACATCAGAGTCCCCAGAGTTTCTTCTCAAATCAGAGTCCCCAGAGTTCCCTCTCACATTAGATATTCCAGAGTTCCCCTGTACATCAGAGTCCACAGAGTCTCCCCTTATACCGGGGTTCACAGTTTTCCCCTTTACATTAGAGTACCCTCCTTATATCATGGTTCCCAGAACCCCTCTTACATCAGAGTCCCCAGAGTTTCTCCTTATATCAGCATCCCCAGAGCTTACCTTTACATCATAGTCCACAGAGTTCTCCCTTACAGTGCAAGTGGGAACTCTGCAGACCCTGATGTAAAGGTGAACACTGTGGACCAGGATGTAAGGGGGAATATTGACGACTCTGGTGTAAAGGGAAACTCTAATGTAAGAAGGTTTCTGGTAACCAGAGCCCCCCTTACATCAGAGTTCATTGAGTTCTTCCTTACCTCAGAGTCTGCTCAGTTTTCCCTGTCACTATAAGGAGGAACTCCGCAGACTCTGATGTAAGGAAGAATTCTAGGAGCTCTGATTTCAGTATATTTTATACAAAGCATCTTGTAGTTTATTTGATTTATTATTAGTTTAATGTGAAGGGGTCTATGTAATTAATTAATTAATTAATTAAACATTTTAAAAATCAAATTTCGTCATAAACTTAGGTCGAAATGTATTCTGCTACATGTCTTTGCTAGAAAAAAATCCCAATACGTGTAAATGAATTGGTTTACGTGAACATTATAGCATTTACAAATGGTATATATACTGGGATTTTATTTTTTTCTTACTAGTAATAGCAGCGATCAGTGACTTATAGCGGGACTGCGGTGGGCATTCTGACACTGGGGGGGAACTGACTTGGTGTCACTGACATTCCCAGTGACACCAATACAGTGATCAGTGCTAATAATAAGCATTGACACTGTACTAATGGCACTGGGCAGGAAGGGGTTAACATGTGGAGGTGATCATAGGGTTAACTGTGTGCTGTGTGCTGTTTTACTATGTGGGCTGTTTGTGTGTTTCACTGTAAGCACATTGCTTTGTATGGCTCTGCTATGCAGAAGCTGACAGGGGAGAGATCTGTGTTTACATGCAGGTCTCTCCCATTGGTAATACTCTAGGTGCTGGAGGGGAATCTCAGGCTGGGGCCCGGTGAGTGGCAGCCGAGGCCACGAATAGCCCCCTACCTGGAACTGCAAAATCACGTATATATATATATATGTATATATATGTGATTTTGCGCACACGTGCCGCCCTGTAGCAGTAGTTCTACTATAGCGGTTAAAGCGTCAACTCTGTCTGACATAAATAGGTTAAAACTTTTTTTTTTTTTTTTTTTTTTCTTAACATGGTATCAAATGTTTCATTCATAGTAAAAACTTCATTACAAAAAATTTTTGAAACCAACCAATATTCTTTTTATGCACCTTGGGAATATCTGTTGTGTGTCTGACTCCTGCATTATCAGGTTAAACAGGGAACGGATTTGCTTCTATGCAAGTTTATTTTAATAATATTACCTATGGATTATGTATCTACTGATCTCTGTCACAAGGGTGATTTGTCCTTTACGGCTTTAGGACTTTCCTTAATTAACTGGTTAATTTACTTTGCTCACTGCTGTAGTAATTAAATTGCCTGGAAGCATATGGTGAACAACACCTGGACTGTAATAAGCCCAGGAGAATACAGGTGCAGCACAAATGTCTGCCTGTGACAGAATTGTGCTATCCTCATCTGACTGGCAGAAGAAAAGTGTCCAAAGCTAAACTCTAAGCATGTACAATATACATAGTTATACAGTAGGTATAGAAAAGAATCACCCCCTTTAAAATAATCACATGCTGTTGCTTTGCAGCCTGAAATGAAGACAGACACAGTATTTGTTTTATCCAGCTGTATTTACTCAGTGCAATTTATAATATCCAAATGAAAGATATAACAACAACATGTCAGAATAAAAAAAAAATTCAAAACAGAATCACTGAGTTGGAAAAGGAATCATCCCCTTCTATAAATGACATGTAAACTCAACCAGGTGTAGCTAATCACCTTCTCAGTGACACACAAAGTCATTTGACTTTTAAGTGTGATTATCTGTGGTCATTTTAATTAGCTCAGCATGAAAAGAGCTTTCCTGGAGCATTTCAGTCCCTGATAGTGCAACTGAAGCAAACAATCAACTATGAGTGGCGAGACACTGTCAAAAGATCTCCGGGATAAAGTTGTGGACAGGCACAAGTCAGGAGATGGATACAAATACATTTCAAAGGCTATGTCAATGCCTAGAAGTACAATGATGTCTATTATTAGGAAGGCATTTGGTACAACACAGACCCTCCCTGGATCAGGACATCGCTCCAAACTGGATGAAAAAGCCAGGAGGAAACTGGTCAGAGAGGCTACTAAAAGGCCTATAGCAATTCTGAAGCAGTTGCAGATATTTATGATAAAGAGTGGTCATTGTGTGCATGTGACAACAATATCACAAATTCTCCACAAATGTGACTTGTATGGGAGAGTTGCAAGAAAAAAGCCACTCCTCAAGCAAGACCACATGTAGTCATGACTGAGCTTTGCCAAAACGCACCTTGAAGATTCTGAGGCCACATGGAAAAAGGTGTTGTGGTCATATAAAATTGAATTATTTGACCTCAACATTGATTTACACACGTGCAGTGCAGTGCAGATTGAAGCTCATGTTTCACATCTAATTAACACAGTAGTTGTTTAGTGGTTCAGGTCAGATTTACATTAGGTTCAGGTCAGGACTTTATCTTGTTCACACATGTGCAGTTTAGAAGCGGTTCCCATAGAAGTCAATAGCCTGAAATCCAAACCTGAACCTGACTGCACTGCTCAGAAATAAGACTTTTTCCATTCGCACTGAATCCACATTGACAGTGCACCAGACATATGTGAACAGGCACCATAGGAAGCAATTTTATTTCACATGTCATGAGGATTGGATGTGGTTCAATCCACATCCAATCTGCAAATATGTGAACCAGTACTAAACGAATGTCTGGCAAAAATCCAATACAGCTCACCATCCAAATAACACAATTCCTCACTTGCTGGCTGGGGTTCTTTCTAGAAGTTGGGGTATCAAAGTTGGGCAAAAATTGAAAATACACTTAGTAAGTCACAATTAGATAGGATTATTTGGCTTCCACATAAATTTCATACAAGCACTTTGACATGAAATGTACTGAGGGTTTGAGGCATATTGTATAAACAAACGTGTTGGAAGTATAACTCATTGTTAATACTGTTGACGGGAACAGAGTTTTTTTCACTGGGGAATGATAACATCTCAGGGAAATGGATAAAAAATAGAAATGCACGGTTGAAAGATATTATAGATCAAATGAAATTGTGTTCCTATCAAGAATTAAAAGGGAAAGAAGGTTTATTTTTCACATTAGATGAATACCATTATTATCATTTAGGACATTTTGTGGCTATGCTCCTGCAACCTCTAAGGATGGTGGAAGATATGTATTCACTGGAATGAATGTTTAGTTTAGATACAACTGAAAAATATGTCACTTCTGGAATTTATAAGATTCCTACAGAGATGATGGGGTCTGATTTCCAACTGTTCTTGGAGAAATGGGAAAAGGAGCTAGGAACAAAACTGAATGAACAACAAAAAAATGTAATATTAAAGTTAACACATGGGGCAGTAAATATGAACACAATAGAAATGAATTATAAATGTATAGCTAGATGGTAAATTATACCTACTGTAGTGTGGCACATAAGCAATGTGCCACACTACAACCTTTGTGTTGGAGGGGGTGTGGGATTAAGGGAACAATGGCACATATTTGGTGGTATTGTCCCAAAATACAGAAGTTCTGGCAAGAAATAATTCAATATATAGAGGAGATAGTGGGGGTCTGTATTCAGAGGGATCCATGGGTGTGTTTATTTCATAACTTAGAGGTCCCTGAGAAGTAATATAAGAATATGATGTTGTTCCATTTAAAAAATGCGGCGAAAAGGACTTATCCCTAAATATTGGCAAGCACAAGAACCCCTCAAAATAAAAGATTGGATAGATAGAATTGAGTATATTTATAAGATGGAGGAGTTATATCACATAGAAAAGGATAAAATAGAAAAGTGTCAGGAAATTTGGAGAAGATGAGATGGTTTTATAATATCAAAGTGCTTCCTAGAAGCAGTAGGAGCTTAAAGAGAAGGGTGAGCTTTAATTTGAAAAGAAGTAAGATCCCGTAAGAGGGTATAGCAGTGGTAGATGGAGGGAAGGAACCAGAGAATAAGAATATAAGAGGAATTTGAAGCAAAAGAAGATAGTAAGGGGAAAGGTGAAGAGAGTCATGGGGGTGGGGGTGGGGGGTTGTTAGAGGAAGGCTATAGGTGATGAGAGTAAAAAATTAGTTGTTTTTATTGTTTTTGTTTTGTAAAAGGTTTAATATAATGATTTTTATAATGAATAAAAATTCAATAAAAGATATAATATACAAAAAAAATAGAAGTGGGGGTATTTCTGTAAGTGGGAGCACTTCAGGCTCTGCACTTCAGCGAGTGCATGAAACAAGTACACAGGAAAATACTTTGAAAAACCCTAAACAAGTTGCAGGTAACCTTGTTTCCCTATTCAGCTGTCCTTCCTCTCTACCACTCCTTCTGACAGTTGTGTTCTCTCTCCTTAAACTCTTTTTCCTTCACCCCTCTTCTTCACCCCACAGTCTGTATATATCACCCTCACTTCTGTCCTCTCTCTATTACTGCATTCACCAACTACTGCTAATTTTAAACACACATGCTAATAAAACCTCCAGGTTGCTGGGGAAACCTCCTCCACCTTAAAGCTTCTCTTCTCTACTCTGCTACTGACCAACTCTATGACAAAATCTCACCCTTGTCCTGCCCCAACCTAGCCACTTCTGTCTACAATAGTTCACTTTCATCCGTCCTAAACACAATTGCTACCCACACTGCACACAGAATCAGGTCACAACCCCTGCAACATTGGCAAACAGATATCACCAGAAGTCTGTAAAAACATAGCCATGCTCTTGAGTGCCTGTGGTGCAAGACTAGGTCTCAGAAAGATTTCAATCAATATAGATTTGACCTCCAAAAATACAATTCCTGCCTCTATGTTGTCAAGCAGACCTATTTGATCACTCTCATTAACACCTTCTTATCCAGTCCCCATCAACTCTTCTCTACCTTCAGCTCTCTACTTCGTCCTTCATTGCATCCACCCACACCGCAATCACTGCCCAGAAGATTGCCAATCTCTTAAAAAATACAATTTGCGACACCTCCCCCACTTATCACTCCATGTCTACAGGTACACTCATTACTTCCCTCATTCAACCCGCTACTATAGATGAGGTTGCTAAACTTTTTTCTAATGCACAATTAACCACTTGTCCCCTAGACCCTTTTCCCTACAATCACCCTCTGGCTGTATCCTAATGTCTCTGACTCCCATCTTCAATCTCTCCCTCTCTTCTGACATCTTCACCAACCCTTTAAAACATGCACTAGTCACCTCCGTACTTAAAAAGCCCACAGTGGACCCCACCAATCATAACAACTTATGCTCTTCCCCTGACTTCTCTGTCAAGATTGAAGGTATAATTATGAATCCGTCCTCGCATGCTAAGGTGCTAGGTGTTATCCTGGAGTCTGATCTATCCATTCAGCACCACATCCAATTACTGTCCAAAGCCTGCCGCCTCAGCCTACACAAAATATCTAAAATACGCCCCTTGACATTGCAAAGCTTCTAATTCACTCCCTGGTCATCTCTCGCCTTGACTATGGCAACTCCCTAATCGTTGAATTACCTTTACATAGGCTATCCCCTCTTCAGTTCATCATGAATGCTGCTGCCAGACTCATACACCTTAACTTACCTTCTGCTTCTCCTCTCCACTGACTTCCACTCTCCCAATGAATTCAATTCAAAATACTAACAATAACTTACAAAGCCATCCACAACTTGCCCCCAGGTACATCACTACCCTTGCCTCAAAATGCCAACCAAACTGTTCTCTTCGTTCCTCCCAAGACCTCCTGCTCTGCAGCTCCCTTGTCATTATCTCCCATGCTCGCCTCCAGGATTTTTCCCAAGTCTCTCCCATCCTATGGAATTCCCTACCCCAATCTGTATGACTGCTTCTCTGTCCATATTTAGGCTATCCCTAAAATCCCATCTCTTCAGAAAAGTCTTTTCTATCCCTACTTAATTTCTGTACTTTATTTTCTCCATCAGCTTATCCCCCACGGTTATTACCTTTTGTATTAATTGACCCTCCCTTTTAGATTGTAAGCTCTAACGAGCAGGGCCCTCTGTTTTCTACTGTAATAAAGTGTATTGTAATTGTACTGTCTGCTCTCATGTTGTAAAGTGCTGCGTGAACTGTTGGTGTTATATAAATCCTATATAATAATAAAAATAATAATAATTCGTACAGTAAAGCATGGAGATGGTAATATCCTGTTATGGAGTGTTTTTCTGCAGCAAGGACTGGAGCACTTGTCAGGATAGAAGGTAAAATGAATGGGGCAAAATACTGTCAAATTCTTGAGGAAAATCTGCTGCCCTCTGCCAGACAGTTGTCAATGGGAAGAAGGTTTACATTCCAATATGATAATGACCCACAGCCCACAGCAAAAATGAGCACACAGTGGTTGAAGGAGAAAAAGGTGAATGTCTTTGCATGGCCTAGTCAGAGCCCAGACTTAAACCCCATTGAAAATCTGTGGAATGACTTGAAGACTGCAGTCCACAGATGGTCACCTTCAAACTTAACTGAATTTAAGCAGTTCTGCAAAGAAGAGTGGGCAAATATTGCAAAGTCTAGATGAGCAAAGTTAGTAGAGACATATCCCAACAGACTATAGGCTGTAATTAAAACAAAATGTGGTTCAACAAAATACTGACACAAGGGGGTGATCCTTTTTGAAACTCAGATATTCAGTTTTTGATTTTTTTTTCTGACATGTTGGTGTAAATGCAGCTGGATAAAATAAAGACTGTGTCATTTCAAGCTGCAAAGCAAAAAAAATGTGATTATTTTAAAGAATAAGTTCACCTTTTAGACAAAAATTATCAATGCAAATCTTTTTTGCAGGTAAAAAAATGTGCATTGATTATTTTTGTCTACAGGAGCCTGGAAAGCATTGCACCAGCAGTCAGTAGATCGCTGATGCCAAGCAGGTCTCCTGCAGACCTGTCAGAATATCTGCTGTACGGGTTGTAAAGGCAAGCAGATATTCTGACAGGAAGCTTCAATGAACAACCATGGCGCTCCACAGCACTGTGGTAGTTCATTGAAAACTACAAGCCTACAGCCACTAAGGATGTCAGGACTTGCAGTTCATTCACTCACAGACTTACATTGCCCACACGGCTTTAAAATTTGACAGATAGTAAGGGGAGACTTCTCCCCGTATTGTCAGAGGGAGGGGGCAGAGGCTACGGCTATGGGAACATGTTACTCCCTAAAAACAGGTGGAACATGTAACATGTTCCCAACGGTGAACTTATCCAGTGGCGTCACTAGGGTTGGTGTCACCTGGTGCAGTAAAACATGGTGTGACACCCCCCCCCTCAGTCATAAGTGCGACCTTTGTGAACCTGGTAGTTCCACCACTGGTACCATAGCTAAAAGGTAGTTGGTTAGATTATTTCTAATGGCTTATTCTCCAGTGGTGGTAGCAAGTAGTGGCTGCAAGACCCTCCCACCAGATCCAGTGACACAGCAGCAGTGGTCCCTTCGATCAGGTGTCCACTCACTCTGGGTTGCTCATGATGACTCCAGTAGGCAGTGCAGCAAGGTATCCTGGCAGTGGCTTGGTAACATAGTCCTCTTGTAGTCTCCCCCACATGGTACACGCTTGGTATTTTTTCAGCAGCTCAGTCTCTCTCTGGGATTTGCCGTGTCATATGTGCGAATGCATTGAATCGTACTGCACAATTTAAACACTTTTCTCTTTGTAAATGTCAGTATTGCTGTACTGGGTTGTATTCACCACACAGATACACCACTTTAACCACTTCCCATCCGGCCCAAGTAAATGAACAGCCGGACGGGAGCAGTGCAGGGGCGGGTGACCATTTATAAATGTCCTCCCCGCTTCCCTGCTTGTGCGCGCTCCCTCCGGACACAGTGGAACACTGATCGCTGTACGGGATCTCTATGTGAGGTCCCGATCATGTGATCACTGATTGACCAATCAGTGATCACATGAATAGTAGTAAGCAAGATGTCACTTCTGACATCATTGCTTACTACTAGTGATATCTGAGAATGATCACAGAGGTTACATGGTAAGAGGCTATTCACAACAGCCTTGTACCATGTGACAAGCTGCGACCAATCACAGCTCACACAGTATTTCTCAATGGCTGCAAGAATGCAGCCAGAGAGAAGGAGAAATGATTGCTTTTACAGCATTTATGGGTGTAAAAGCAATGTGTAAAAAAAAAACATTTTCATCACCCCCAAGTAGTACAGTGTCACTATGGTGACACTGTACTGCTAGGGTGACAGTATGTTAACCACTTCCCGTCCGGCCGTTGCATATAAACGGCCGGATGGTGGCACTGCAGGGTCGGGTGGCCGTCTATAAACGGCCTTCCCGCACCCTGCTTGTGCGCGCTCCCTGGGAGCGCGCAGCACCGCGATCCGGTGCCCGCTGTGTCCTCCGGACACAGTGAAACACCGATCGTCGGACGGGACCTCTGTACGAGGTCCCGATCATGTGATCACTGATTGGCCAATCAGTGATCACATGCAAAGTAGTAAGCAAGATGTCACTTGTGACATCATTGCTTACTATGTGTGAAATCTGTGAATGATCACAGAGGTCACATGGTACAAGGCTATTCACAACAGCCTTGTACCATGTGACAAGCTCTGACCAATCACAGCTCACTCAGTATTTCTCAATGAGTGCAAGAATGCACACAGAGAGAAAGAGAAATGATTGCTTTTACATCCTATATGGGTGTAAAAGCAATCAGTGTAAAAAAAAAAAAAAAAAAATCTTCATCACCCCCCACAAGTAGTACAGTGTCACCATGGTGACACTGTACTGCTAGGGTGACAGTATGTAAAAAAATAAAATAAAATAAAAAAAATAATAATATAAAAAAATAAAATAAAAATGTAAAAAAAAAATGTTTAAAAATTATAATTTTTGCTTATAAACTAATTTGGATTTTTTTTTTTTTACTAAAAAGATAATGGAATAAATTTTGGCTAAGATTTATGATGAAATATTATTTATTTGCAAAATTTTATAAAAAAACACTTTTTTTCAAAATTTTTGGACATTTCATTTACATAGCAAAAAAAATACAAATCCCAGCGGTGAATAAATACCACCAAAATAATGCTTTATCTTTCTCAAAAAAATGGTAAAAAATTCATTTGGGTACAGTATTGCATGACCGCGCAATTGTCATTCAAAGTGTGATAGCGCTAAAAGCTGAAAATTGCCCTGGACAGGAAGGGGGTAAAAGTGTCCGGTCTGGAAGTGGTTAAAAAAACCATAAATGATAATATAAAAAAAAAATAAAAATGTAAAAAAAAATACTGAAAATTTATAATTTTTGGTTATAAACTAATTTGTTTTTTTTTTTACTAAAAAGATAACTGAATAAATTTTGACCAACACTTATGAACAAAGATTATTTATTTGCAAACTTTTATAAGAAAAACACTTTTTTTCAAAATGTTTGGACTTTTTCATTTATATAGCAAACTCAATAAAAATCCCAGTGGTGAATAAATACCACCAAAATAAAGTTTTATCTGTCTCAAAAAAATGCTAAAAAATTAATATGGGTACAGTGTTGCATGACCGCGCAATTGTCATTCAAATTGAGATAGAACTGAAAGCTGAAAATTGGCCTGGGGGTGAAAGTGTCCCGACTTGAAGTGGTTAAAGGTAGGATAAGGGCATCCACTAGGCATGGTATTTCATGGAGCTTTGCACTTTAATGTTACTTTAAAGTGACATTAAAGGTTTTTTTTTTAAATAACAAACATGTGTATACTTACTTGCTCTGTGCAATGGTTTTGCAAAGAGAAGACCCGATCCACCTCTTCTCAGGTCCCCCGCCTGCACTCCTAGTTCCTCCCCCTTGACCAGTGCCCCCAATAGCAAGCCGCTTCTTATGGGTGCACTGCTGCATGCTCGCTCCCGGTCCCCACTCTATGCGTCCAAAAGACACATAGAGCTGCGGCTTCCCCCCACTCTCTCTTCACTGGCTGTGATTGAAAACAGTGGGAGCCAATGGCTCCCACTGCTGTGTCTCAGCCAATGAGGAGTGGGAGACCCCAAAGACCCAAGGCTTCTGTGGCGTATGGCCAAAACTGAATGTTTGGCACCCATTCACTTCAATAGGGTTCACCCACATTTACTCATGTTTGCTGAACCCTGCTTAAACCAAACCCAGGAGGGTTCAACTCATCACTACTTAGCAATGGGAAACCTGAGCCTGGGACAAGCCACACAACTGCCTTAATGCAATTTACATCACACCAAAAGCCCCCCCGCTTAAGATCAGAGGTTCCCTATCACATCAGAGGGTCCTCGTCATGTCAGAGGGCCCACATCATATCAAATCTTCCCCATCACATTAGAGTACCACCCTCACTACAGAATTCCCCATCACATTAGTGTCCCCCATCACAGAGCCCCCCCAACATACTGTCCCCCAATCACAGAGCCCCCTAGTCACACTGGCCCCCACATAACAGAGCTCCCCTCTTTATGGCAGTGCCTTATTTTTTGGCTCAAGCGACACAGCAGAGAGTGGGAGGAGGAGGACTTTCCTAAATGCTGGGGTGGTCCTGCATGCCAGCTGCCCTAGATCAGAGTCACATGTTGCCATGGTACGGGCAAGCCAGCCACCATCACCATAGCAAGCTTGGACCAATATAAGCGTGTATTTGCCATACCTGCGGAATCCTGGTGAAGGCACACACTGTATATATTTACATTGGTCCAAGCTGTACCCTCTTTATGGCAGTGCCTTATTTTTTGGCTCAAGCGACACAGCAGAGAGTGGGAGGAGGAGGACTTTCCTAAATGCTGGGGTGGTCCTGCATGCCAGCTGCCCTAGATCAGAGTCACATGTTGCCATGGTACGGGCAAGCCAGCCACCATCACCATAGCAAGCTTGGACCAATATAAGCGTGTATTTGCCATACCTGCGGAATCCTGGTGAAGGCACACACTGTATATATTTACATTGGTCCAAGCTGTACCAATGTAACTATGTAAAAATTGCCATACCTGGAATACTGCTTTCTCTTGCTATTTATTAAGGCCCCTTTCACACTTTTTCGTTGTGGTTTTCTGGCAGCATGGGTGCAGCGCAGTGTACCTGCAGCGTTCTTGTGGGTTACCCATGCTTTCCAATAGACTTCTATAACATTGGGCGTTTTTGGAGCATTTTCTGAAAGCACACCAAAGATGCAGCATGCAGGACTTTTGGTGCGCTTTCAGAAAATGCACCAAAACCGCTTGATCTAATAGAAGGGAAACTGCACCGGAGCAGTGTGAAAGCGCTCTAATAAGAAAATTGTATTGACTGATCTGTAATTCAGCATATATTTAATACAAATAGTTTGTATGATTTTAGATTTGGAGCAGTCTTTCACTTACAAATGTAAGTGAGGATTTATGTTGGAATTTGTATTACTATATCGAACTGATACAAACTGTATTTCAGCAGTAGGGAACAAAGATACTTATAACATACAAACCTTTTCATTGCATGGTTAACACCATTAATGGGATAGATGCAGTAGCCTGGAATATACTGTTATAGTGACAATTTTAGAAGAGTTCTATTTTAAGTAGATTAATAAAGTCTGTGTTTTATCCATCCAATCCAAGCTGTGAGAATTTAAATGTGTTAATCTATTTCTGTTCCAATTGAAGCCAGTTGAATATGATGGCTGAATAGCTCAGGAGCAGTTAAGTTAAGTGCCCTACAGCATGTCAGCATCTTCCTCTGGTGGATGCAGATGACAATACAGAAAGACACTTTGCACATCACTGAAGAGCTTGTATACAACCATTCAGTCCCAAAAGGCACAGCATACAATGTCCTGAACTCCTCTTTCCTTCCTCATTAAAACAACTCTTAAAGTAAACTTGTTATAAAAGCAATAGGGAAAGCATGGCTTCCTCTTTTAGTGCTGGTTGCCTGCCTGTTATTGTGATGCACTGGCTTCAGAATTTAAAGTGTACCTAAAGTCAGTTTGTTTTTGATTAAGAGAGGGTTAGGAACCCTTTTAGGCATTTATTTGCTGTGTCCTTACTATGTATTTGTTCTTTAAACTGTTTCTGCCTGCAAGTGAGGGAATCCAAAATTTTTAATTGTCACCAGAGCAGGAATAGAGGGGAAACATTATCATTAATTGGCTCTAGTATGTCAGATAGAGATCGTATTATTATTATACAGAATTTATATAGTGCCAACAGTTTGCTCAGCGCTTTACAATATAAAGAGAGACAGTACAGCAACAATACAGTTCTATACAAGAGGGTTAGGAGGGACCTGCTGCTAGGAGCTTACAATCTAAGAGGGAGGGGCTGGTGGTACAAAAGGTAATAACTGTGGGAGATGAACTGATAGGAGGAAAAGAAGATTCGGTTATTAGCTGAAAGCAGGATAGGCTTCCCTGAAGAGATAGGTTTTCAGAGAACGCCTAAAAGTGAGCAGAGTAGGCGATAGTCTGATAAATTGGGGTAGAGAGTTCCAGAGGATGGGGGAAGCTCCGGAGAAGTCCTGGAGATGAGCATGGGAGGAGGAGACAAAGGAGCTAGAGAGCAGGAGGTCATGGGAGGAGCGGAGAGGATGGTTTGTGTGATATTTGGAGACACGATTGGTGATGTAATTTGGGGCAGAGTTATAAATGGCTTTATATGTTTTTGTTAATGTTTTGAATTTTATCCATTGGGTAATGGAAAGCCAGTGGAGGGATTGGCAGAGAAGGGTGGGAGATACAGAACGGTTAGTAAGGTGGATGAGTCTGGCAGCAGAATTCATGTTAGACTGAAGAGGGGATAGCCTGCGATGAGGTAGGCCAATGAGGAGGGAGTTACAATAGTCAAGGCGAGAGATAACAAGGGAGTGAATAAGTTGCTTAGTAGTTTCTGAGGTTAAGAACGGGCATATCTTGGAGATGCTGCGGAGGTGAAGTCTACAAGATTTGGACAGCAATTGGATTTGGGGCTGAAAGGACAGATGGGAGTCCAGGATTACACCTAGTACCCTGGCATGAGGGGAGGAGGTGATGGTTGTATTATTGATCTTGATGGAGAAGTCAGGGGAGGGGGCACGGGCTGGAGGAAATACTAAGAGCTCAGTTTTGGAAAGCTTGAGTTTGAGGAAGTGGAGTGACATCCATGCCATTGTGTCACTTAGTAGGTTAGTAATGCGAGAGGAGACTGAAGGGGTGAGGTGAGGAGTAGAAAGATAGATCTGTGTGTCATCAGCATAGAGATAGTACTTAAAGCCATGGGAGTTTATCAAGTGACCAAGGGAGGAGATGTAAATGGAGAAGAGTAGGGGTCCAAGGACAGAACCTTGAGGGACCCCTACAGAAAGTGGGAGTAGAGTGGATGCGCCAGAGGTATAGGAAACTCTGAAGGAGCGCTGTGATAGGTAGGAGGAGAACCAGGAGAGAGCTGAGTCTCGGAGGTCAAGAGAGTGGAGTTTTTTGAGGAGGAGAGGATGGTCAACAGTATCAAAAGCCGCAGAGAGGTCATGTAGTAAGAGTATGGAGTAGTGGCCATTGGTATTAGCAGTTAGTAGATCATTAGTGAGTTTTAGTAGGGCAGTTTCAGTGGAGTGGAGTGAGCGAGAGCCAGACTGTAAAGGGTCAAGAAGGTTTTTGTCGGTGAGGTGGGAGCTCAGGCGATTGTAGACCAAGCGTTCTAAGAGTTTAGAGGTAAACGGGAGCAGGGAGATGGGTCTTAAATTGTTCAGGTTGTTGGGGTCCAGGGAGGGCTTTTTAAGCATGGGAGTGATGTGTGCATGCTTTAGAGGGGAGGGGAAGGCACCATTAGAGAGGGAGAGATTGAAGATGTGAGTGAGGGAGCATAGGATGGAAGAAGAGGGTGACTGTATTAGTTGTGAGGGGACAGGATCCAGGGGGCAGGTAGTGAGACAAGCTTCTGAGAACACCTTAGTGACCTCTTCGGTAGTAGCAAGGTCAAAAGAGGAAAGTGTTGAGGGAGGTTTAGTATAAGGTATGTAAAGTATAAATTCCAGAAGTCTTCAGACTGGTCACATGATATCATGGATCCTTCCTCTTCTTGTCTGGGGCAGTGGAGGACGGTCCTCATTTCTGAGCTGCATGACACCCACATAAATGTATTGTGAGAGAGAGCCTAAGGATGACATGTCCTGTGAGCCCAGGTTGTCTCTTTGACATGGTTTCAATTACACTGGCTGTCATTCAACCCAATAGAGAAGGCCCAAGAGAAAGGGAAACCTGCAGATCACAGTGTAAGCTCCTTTTTTAACTATGCTGGGTCATTTATTTTTTATGGAAATAACTGAAACTGGAATTCTGCTTTAAAATCAGTCCTTGTGCTTCAGTTAGGTAACTTTGCTTAGGGCTGGTCTGCATCATCAGTCTGCAACCAGCAGAAAAATGCTTTTCCTCAGTTTCCAACCCAATGATCAACTCAACACATTGTAACTTTGAAGCAAATTGAAAGGATGCAGCAAAAAGCTGATCTGTGTTGGACATCTGTATACACAGCCACGAACTGCACAGGCACCAGAATTTACATGATTGTGTCATTTCTGAGCTAGCATCTCAGCCTAGAAAGTAGACCTTGGATGATGCCTGAACAAAGATGGCTTTGTCCTTCTTGAGAGAAAGCAGGAAAGTAACTGTACCTCCATGAGAGGTAATAAATACCTAAAAGTGTTACGCTTACACATTTCTTAGCATGCATGCAGTTAACATCAAACAATATAGATGTCATGAATGTACACAGATAGCTTGAAGACTCCACGTATCTGGCAGACCTCACCCCTTTGAAAAGGTGAACTCTTTTTCTCTTGAGGTTTCCTGTTAAGTGAACTAACCAGTTTCCCAAACCTTCACAGTTATTATGTCTGAACTCACTAAATTTTTTTATCTTCCTGATGTTTCGTAAATGTTTCAAGTGCAAAAACTATCTTAGCTTGTCTTCCGTTATAGTTCAACAACTTGGTTTTTTGTATCATTCACTTAGTAAAGTTTATGGGGACTGCCATTAGTCATCTTCATCCGAAAATGCTAGTATCCTGACTTTCTACCTTTTCCAACTCATTGACTTAAACTGATATAAAACCTTCATTTTTTTAACCACTGTCAGCAGCTGATTTATTCATTTACAAAATATGCAGCTTTTAACATCTTGGCGCCGGCCACATGCAAATGTGTGGCCTCCTGGCGTCCGGGCCTTGACGCTAAGCGGCTGCACATTTGCGTTCAATTAAGAAAAACATATGTGCTGAGAGCGCACACCCTGCACACTCCCAGCACACGTCTGGTACTCACGGAAAAGTCCCGATCTCCTCTTTTGATCGGGACCTTTCCCGATCATGTGACCGCCGTGACAGCGAATCACGGCAGTCACATGACCCTAAAACCCTGCCCCGTCTCCCGACTTCTGAAATCCTTAAAGAGCTGGGAGGCGCCAGTGCCAAGGGGTTAATATTTTAATCCTTCCAGTTCCAGTCTAAGCTGGTGCCACTATCACTGCCCCAGGTTTCCTGATTCAGGGTGGCTCCTTTCTCTTGCAACAACCTATGAAACCACCCTTGCATGCACCCTTGATGCACCCTTGTCTCTCCGTACACTGTGCACATCAATAGAAACACACAGCCCCTTAACCTAGGATGGCAGGTCATTTCCCTTCTCCTCCCCTCTCCCTTTTCCAAATTAACAGACTGACTGGAGACTGCACTGGTCACTGTTAACTCTTTATTTAGAAGATCTGTAGTTCAGGGAAGCAACACTGAGAGAGGAGGAGTCACCAACATTGAAAGTTGTAAACTGCAAGTGCTGGGGTAAGAAAATTAACAAATAGTCTACTGGGGAATGTGTTTTGTACTGTGCTCAATGTGTTAAGCTTTATCAGTACTTTAAAGCCCAACTTCAAGCAAAAAAATATTTTTCCATTGCAGTGGGGCTGTGCCTGCCCTGTACAGGTAAACTGTTTGTTTTGCCTAGGGATGAGCAGAAAGCATTAACTGACCTAATCCTTCGATCCTCTGGAAAGTAGCATTCCCCCCATGGTCCAGCAGTAGACTGTTCCCAGTCTGTGGAGCCTGCTCTAGGCATGACATCAGGAACAATCTACTATTCAAGAGTGCTGAATAGTGCAGGGGTACCAGACCGGTCTTGTGCAAAAATTTGTATTAATGTGCATAAAGAAGCCAAGGAAAGATGGAAACATCTCCAAAAGGCATCAAATTACAGATTAGACATTCTTATAATATGTCAACAAAAGTTAGATTTTATTTCCATCATTTACACTTTCAAAATAACAGAAAACAAAAAAATGGCGTCTGCAAAAGTTTGGGCACCCTGCCGTTAATATCTTGTACTGCCCCCTTTGGCAAGTATCACAGCTTGTAAACGCTTTTTGTAGCCAGCCAAGAGTCTTTCAATTCTTGTTTGAGGTATCTTTGCCCATTCTTCCTTACAAAAGTCTTCCAGTTCTTTGAGATTTCTGGGCTGTCTGTCACGCACTGCTCTTTTAAGGTCTATCCATAGATTTTCAATTATGTTGAGGTCAGGAGATTGTGAAGGCCACGGCAAAACCTTCAGTTTACACCTCTTGATGTAATCCCCTGTGGATTTCGAGGTGTGTTTAGGATCATTATCCATTTGTGGAAGCCATCCTCTCTTTAACTTCAGCTTTTTCACAGATGGTATCAAGTTACCATCCAAAATTTGCTGAAATTTTATTGAATCCATTTTTCCTTCTACTCGTGAGATGTTCCCTGTGCCACTGGCTGCAACACAACCCCAAAGCATGATTGATCCAACCCCATGCTTAACAGTTGGACAGAGGTTCTTTTCATTAAATTCTGTGCCCCTTCTTCTCCAAACGTACCTTTGTTCATTCCGGCCAAAAAGTTCAATTTTACCCTCATCGGTCCACAGAACTTGTTTCCAAAATGCATCAGGCTTGTCTATATGTTCATTTGCAATGTTCAAACGATGATTTTTGTGGTGAGGACGTAGAAGAGGTTTTCTTCTGATGACTCTTCCATGAAGACCATATTTGTACAAGTATCTCTTTATAGTGGAATAGTGTACCACAACTCCAGTGTCTGCCAGATCTTTCTGGAGGGATCGTGCAGTCAAACGTGGGTTTTGAATTGTTTTTCTCACAATCCTGCGAGCTGTTGTGTCTGATATTTTTCTTGGTTTTCCAGATCTTGCTTTAACTTCCACTGTTCCTGATGACTGCCATTTCTTAATTACATTCCGAACAGAGGATATTGACATCTGAAAACGCTTTGCTATCTTCTTATAGCCTTCTCCAGCTTTGTGAGCGTCAACTATTTTCAGTTTCAGTTTTCTAGACAACTGCTTAGAACAGCGGTTCTCAACCTGGGGGTCGCGACCCCTTTGGGGGTCGAACGACCATTTCCCAGGGGTCGCCTAAGACCATCGGAAAACACATATTTCCGATGGTCTTAGGAACCGAGACACCGCTGCTGTCTCCGGCAATGTGTGGGCGGGATGATATGCTGCCCCTGTCACCACCTCCTTGCCGCTGATTGGCCACCGGAACTGTAGCTCAGGAGAGGCACACAGGCGGCCAATCACCGGCGAGAAGGTGGAGCTTGGAGAGGAGGAGCCGAGCGGCAGCGCGCGGAGATCGAAGAAGATCGAGGGAGCTGCAGGAACGAGTGAAGAGAGAGGCCAGAGAAGGAAGACAGCTGACAGGTAAGTGTAAATTTTGCTGCTGCAGCCAGGTATGCAGGCTGTAGATGGGAGAGGAAGAGAGCGAGCCCAGGCTGGAGCAGGAGTCAGCAAGGTAAGTATCATTGGTGTCAGTGGAAGGGATAGTGCCCCATCATTTGTGTCACTAATACCAACGATGGGGCACTATTCCTCCCCCCACTGACACCAACGATGGGGCACTATTCCTCCCCTCACTGACACCAACGATGGGGCACTATTCCTCCCCTCACTGACACCAACGATGGGGCACTATTCCTCCCCCCACTGACACCAACGATGAGACAGTATTCCTCCCCTCACTGACACCAACGATGGGGCACTATTCCTCCCCCCACTGACACCAACGATGGGGCACTATTCCTCCCCCCACTGACACCAACGATGGGGCACTATTCCTCCCCCCACTGACACCAACGATGGGGCACTATTCCTCCCCCCACTGACACCAACGATGGGGTACTATTCCTCCCCCCACTGACACCAACGATGGGGCACTATTCCTCCCCCCACTGACACCAACGATGGGGCACTATTCCTCCCCCCACTGACACCAACGATGGGGCACTATTCCTCCCCCCACTGACACCAACGATGGGGCACTATTCCTCCCCCCACTGACACCAACGATGGGGCACTATTCCTCCCCCCACTGACACCAACGATGGGGCACTATTCCTCCCCCCACTGACACCAACGATGGGGCACTATTCCTCCCACTGATACCAATGATGGGGTACTATTCCTCCCACTCATACCAATGATGGGGCACTATTCCTCCCACTGATACCAATGATGGGGCACTATTCCCCCCACTGATACCAATGATGGGGCACTATTCCCCCCACTGACACCAATGATGGGACACTATTCCTCCCACTGACACCAATGATGGGACACTATTCCTCCCACTGACGCCAATGATGGGACACTATTCCTCCCACTGACGCCAATGATGGGACACTATTCCTCCCACTGACGCCAATGATGGGACACTATTCCTCCCACTGACGCCAATGATGGGGCACTATTCCTCCCACTGACGCCAATGATTGGGCACTATTCCTCCCACTGACGCCAATGATTGGGCACTATTCCTCCCACTGACACCAATGATGGAGCACTATTCCTCCCACTGACACCAATGATGGGGCACTATTCCTCCCACTGACACCAATGATGGGGCACTATTCCTCCCACTGACACCAATGATGGGACACTATTCCTCCCACTGACACCAATGATGGGGCACTATTCCTCCCACTGACACCAACGATGGGACACTATTCATCCCACTGACATCAGTGATAGGGCGCTAGTCCTCCCACTGCAAAATTACAGTTATGAAGTAGCAACGAAAATAATTTTATGGTTGGGGGTCACCACAACATGAGGAACTGTATTAAGGGGTCGCGGCATTAGAAAGGTTGAGAACCACTGGCTTAGAAGAACCCATGGTGCTGATTGTTGGGGCAAGGTCAGATGAGTCTGGGCATTTAAAACCTTTGAGATTTACATCACCTGGCCTTCCCAGACGATGATTGAGAACAATCCATGACACTGGCAGGTCTCAGCTTGGCAAAGGGGGCAGTACATGCTATAAATTCTGCAGGGTGCCCAAACTTTTGCAGACGCCATTTTTTTGTTTTCTGTTATTTTGAAAGTGTAAATGATGGAAATAAAATCTAACTTTTGTTGACATATTATAAGAATGTCTAATCTGTAATTTGATGCCTTTTGGAGATGTTTCCATCTTTCCTTGGCTTCTTTATGCACATTAATACAAATTTTTAGCTGGGGTGCCCAAACTTTCGATCCCCACTGTATATCTCCACTATCCTCTCCCCTAGAAAAAAAACAGAAGTTAACCTCTGTAGTGCAGGCACAGCCCCTCTGCATGGGAAATTTTTTTTTTGCCCAGAGCCTGCAGATTAGGAATGTGGACTTCATTTGTTTGATTTGGATTTATAGGTTAATGATTCAAATTACTGGGGCAGCAGAGTGGCTTAGTGGTTAGCAGGAGACTATTTGTATGGAGTTTGCACATTTTCTCTGCATTTGTGTGGGTATCCTCTTACAAGACAAAGACATGATGATAGGTTAATTGGCCCTAATATATGTGTGCGGGGGTCCTAAAATGCCAACAACAGCCTCCCATGCAGAAGTTGGTAATACTTCACTTAGTGGCTAATGCAGGTCTGGTACTCATTTCAGAAATGGAGCCGCAGAGGTTTTAAGTACTCTGTAGTTCTCAACATGGCCATGGGATGGGACTCAAATTATTGAAGCAGAGACTGCAACAGGACTGGCGTTTTCAGAAGGAAGCCAGCAATGGCCAGCCCCAAATTTACTGTATTTAAGAGTTTCTTAAAATAACCCTGTGCTGCTGTAAGGCCAAGTTAGTGTTCCTTCTCATAAACTAACAAGGGTAGACTCTTTGTAGTGTGAGATTCACCCTGCTCCTTGATTGGATGATTTCCAATGGTTGGCCTTGGAGGACTGGGTGAGCTTTTGTCCTCATCAGAACCCCTTACCATACATGTCTTGTATGGTCAAAAGCAATTTAAAGCAGGTCAATGCAACTTAGAAAGAGGTTAACTGCACACCAGAACGAGGTCAACTGCAATCCAAATAAACCTGCAGTTCACTACTGTCATCTTTCATGGGTGCTGGGGGGTACCTGGGATACAGAGCACTGGTAATTCTGATGTATTGGCAAAGGCTGTGTCTGTTGCCCTGATCCTGGCCTCAACTTCTGAAAATGTAAGTTGCCTAATTTTATGCTCATCATGGCTATTTACCATATATATTTAATACTAGAGGCATGTCTTATAGAGCTCATTTCACACTAGTCTGATGTGTTGAAGTGAGTGATCGCACACGTGTTAACGTGCAGTATTTCACATGTTAAAGGAGAAGTATGGCCAAAGCTGTTTTGGTCATACTTCTATAGATCACAGAAGTACAGTTTATTCTGCACTCTTGTAGCCTGTTTTCAGATGGAAAAAGCCTGCTCTCAGCTGACGTCATTCAGCCAGTCCAGGCTCAAGAAAGATCCTGACTTTACAGTCGGGATCCACCCAGATGCCTGCACTGGCAGATGGTTCAGCCTCTCAGTGAGCTGCTGAGAGCATGATCCAGCTGTTCCTGCCCCCTCCACAGCCCGGTGCTCTATAGAGTGCTGGAGGGGCAGAGCTGAGAGCAGTCACCGGCTCTCCCACAAGTGAAGACTGAGAATTGAGCAATTGGTGGTCTTTGATCGCATAATTCTCAGTCGTAGAAGCAGCAGGAAATGGATGCAGCTGGGATCGATGCTGCATCCACCTGATTATAATTTTTTTTTTGTTAATCCCAAACTTCTCTTGTGCATAAGGCAGCACATTCATTTTTCATAAGCTGCCATAACACTGCAACGCATATTTTAATAGGCATGCATTAATTTTGTTTTAGGGCAGTGCATCACAATGCCCATTGCTTTTTAGTATACTGCATGCAAAGAAACAAACAGAGGGCGCACGGGCCTAGTGCATTGCCTTTTAAGAGATCATTTATTATGTAAATAAATGGTAATATACTCACAAAGGAACAAATATCAAGGGCACATCATATAAAGTACGGCAAGGTCCAGTCACACTGGATGATTTCTGTAATGGGACTCCTAGACCTCCAGACCTGATGCGTTTCGAGGACTTGCTTCTTCCTCAGAGCCTTCCTGATTGGCTCTGAGGAAGAGGCAAGTCCTTGAAACGTTTCAGCCATTTGGAGGTCTAGGAATCCCATTACATAAATCATCCAGTGTGACTGGACCTTGCTGTACTTTATATGATGTGCCCTTGATATTTGTTCCTCTGTGAGTATACTAACATTTCTTTACATAATAAATGATCTTTTAAAAGGTAATGCACTAGGCCCGTGCGCCCTCTGTTTGTTTCTTTGAACGCAGTACTCTGGATCCCCCTGGTCCGTTGAGGGCAGCAAGGCATGCACCTTCTAGGCATCCCACTTGTGGTTCATACCTCTGTGGAGTCCATCCTCCAGCGCAGGAGTATATGTTTATGCCATTCTTTTTAGCGTACTGCCTAGGTGCATTGGCACCAAACTATGCATTATACATTATCACGCCTTACAGTAAGGCCCAATAAAACATACAGAATTGCAATGTAATACTGTGAATGGACCTTCCAACTTCGGTATAAGGATTCAGAGGAATGGTTAAACTTACACATTTTATTTTGCAATTTTTTTGTACTTTATTGAAAACGATAATAACCCAGTGTGAGCCTCACACAGCAGAATAAATGAGCAATAACGATTTTTCATATATGATTTCACAACCAATTATCCTGCAAATACGGTAAACTGAAGAGCAGCAAGATCCAAATTACAGAAAATGTCCCCTGTGGTTCCCCATTCACTGGGTCCTGATTTATTAATGGCTGGGTGTGGCTCTAATGTCAGTTTGCCAGTGGATATTGTCTCCTCAGCGTTAGACATGATAACATAGTGTGAACAAAAATGACAGCAAGTACAATGTGTGATGTAAGGGAGCCCTGCTGAAAGCTCATCTCCAGGCTCAAATTCAATTTTTTTTAGTAATGTAGTAAATGTCTCACCTTAACAATCTGTGTCCTTGCATTGCAGATCTGATGCTTCCATCTTTTGTTATTTTAATTTAAATTCACCCTTTGGACAGTGTGATCACAGTATTTTCTGTTAAGGACACTGGTCTCCTCTGTCTGCCCTCTGTGTGCTTGGTGAGCAGTCTTCTCAATGCCCACTTGATGTTTGAAGTTCAGGCAGTTCTGATGTCATCAATCCGGCACTGCCTGAACTAGTGGGGGTGCCTAAGCACAGTGCCTGTGGCCCTCTCTACCTTGTTCTGCCTATCCCCCCCCCCCTCCAACTTTCTCCTCAATCAATCATCAAGCTGCAAATCCTCCTAAGAGCCCCTCTACACATGCTCTGCAGATCCCTCCTTTTGGCGGACACACAGAAGGGAACTGGCAGCTAGTGATGATGCCACTGGCAGCTTTTCAAGCCTTAGAAGAGTGTATGCCAAAAATATTCAAGTGTCTTCAAATGGAGGTGCTCCTGAGGGAGAGTGGGTGGACTGGGGTCACAAAATTCTGGAGCCTGGAGCAGAGCTGTACAGGGCAACTCGACTCAGTGCTATTTGCTTCAAAAATTATCATTTAAAGAGATACTGTAATAGTTTTAAGTCAATTTTATTTTTTAAAGTTTTTAAACTGATGTTTTGTATCTTTTAATATGTAGTTCATAATCTTAAAAGCAAACATTTAATACAGGGTGTACCAATCACACTGATTTTACAGATCATCATGGCATCTTCTAAACAGAAAGCACATCAGTATCTGCTTTCTTTCAGACTTTCCCTCTGATTGAAACTCCATATGGCCTTCTCAGATCAGGCAGGGAGAGAGGGGTTATCATGTAACTGGTGATGGAGGCCAATGGAGAGAGGGCTTCCCTTGCGGCTAAGTTCCGGACTCCTCTGAGAGTGGGACAGCTGGAGTCAGGCCCAAAGTTGCACAGGTCGTCTGTAGGAGTGCTGGTTGGTGGTCCACTCAGAAGCACAGCTGGTGCAAGGAGATAGGTCTGCAGACAGGAGGCGCCTGTGCGTGGTATGCAAGCCCTTCCTGGATTTGGATGTTTACTGGGTTGTCGGTTCAAGCCAAGGTCAGGTACCAGGTGGGAATCAGAGCGGACATAGTCAAATAGGAAAGCCAAGGTCATTCACAGAGGAGCAAGAGAGAGAGAGTATCCGTAAGCCAAGCTGAGATCAGATCAGGGGTAAATCATAGTAGACAGGTCCAGGAGCAAGCCAAATTGGTAACAGGAAATCACAAGTCAGAAACACAGGAAACAGGAACCAGGAACAGGGCACGGGGAGCTAGAGATCATCCAGCAACCAGAGGAAGTGCTGAGCCTCCTTATAAAGGCCATCTGGCACCAGACTGAGGCTGATGTGTACTCCTGCGGCCATGTAGAGTATTGGCAGAAATGCCAGATCTTCCAGAACGTCTGCCGTGGACAGGACCCTGACAGGGGTAGGGGGAAGAGGCCCTTTCCTGACTAATTCAATTGTGTTTAGATTTCAGCTTGAGCTATTGAGGTCTTTAAAAACAGGCAATGCAGAAAGGACATATACTGTATATACATACTGTATATACTATATATATATATATATATATATATATATATATATATATATCGATTTGGTCTCAATAAATAAAGAACAGAAGTCATCCAAGCACTAAGGGAGTTCAACTGAATCAACATTTGGCACTGGTAATAGGTGGTAAAAAAGTATATTGATGTGTTTGCTTTCTGAAAAGATTACCCCAAAAATTAGGGCTTGTTTGTGGATACTCCTCCTCAGAATATCATCGTTGAACTACTTTTAACTAGGGTCAGTCTGCCCAAACATTGTATTACAATTACAGGTGGAGTCCAGTTGGTTTATCATGTATCTTCAGCCTGCTCATAGGACCTCTTCTTCTTCAATGCCACAGAGAATGGTGTCCAGGTTCTCTGCAGCATTCTCTTCTGAGCCAGAACAGCTTGATGATGTACACCCAGGGGGCATGTCCATGACACCCTGGGTCCACAAGAAAAGGATCGGTGATGGACCTCAGAGTGAGGAGTCTGTGGGGGACAGCTCCTAAGAGGAGGTGAGCATTATAGTTAGAGTTGCTTAAATTTCTTAACATGAAACTAAGCATAATACTAACTTTCCTTGACCCCCCCCCCCCCACATCTTTGACTTATCTTTTTTCAGTCTGGTCAAGTCCAGCCCGGGCTCCCATGTATAAAGAAGTACTCGACAACTGCTGTGAATTATGGGAGTTGTGATTTCACCCATAGGCTCCCATGGCCCAGCCACTGGGAGACCCTGCAGCAGCCACTCACTGACAAAAGGGAGCAAGAGCTGCAGGATCACATGACCAGACCAGAGCAGATTAAAAATAAGTAAGTACACAGGGAATGCAGGATAGGTAGGACGAAGGGCGAGGGAACTTTTATAAGATTAGCTAGTGTTAGGCTTTTCTACCACAAGATGGCTGAACAATAAAAATAAATATATAGGGCTTTAACACTATGGTATGCACCATTAACAGTCATATGAGGTTTAAGTAATTGGGTTTACTACTTTATTGGACTTATGGTAGAGAGAAACAAAACACTATTGTATTGTGCCAGAACATTTAGTAACATTTAGTAATCAATTTGCTTTACTTTAGTCACATCAACAAGAGCATCATTTCTGATTGGCTGCTGTGGGTTTCACATTTTAATTGTTTTGTCACAGTTTTATTGAAAGAGTCCTTTTGTTGTATTATGCTAAATCTTTTCTTTTTCATGTGGAATTTATTAGATTCATATTTGTACAAGCTTTATAATGCAGCTCGTGATGTACTGTTCACAATAAGTCATTGGAAATACAGAGGTTTATAGGGAGGAGACGTGTTGGAACACGAATCCGTTTCACAAACTTTTGTGTAGAGCGTCCAGCTTCAAAGATTTCTCAACTTCCTATTTTCATAATATAGTAGTACAACCATTGTAAACGGCTTATTGTTGATAAGCTTTCTTCACTTCCTTTCATCGTCTTGTACCTTTTCTTTTCCATTCTCTGATTTCTACATCCCCTTCCCTCTCATGTTTGCTGTCATACTGCCAGAGCAGGGGCGGCGCTCTGCTAAAAATTATGAGACAGCAGTGCAGGCAGCCTACTACACCTGTGAATTTTCAGCCTAATCGTTTATAATTTAGAAAAGAGAACTGATAACAGGACACATTCATTAAAGGTGAAAATCATTTCAAAGCTTTTGTGGACTTAAAACCCAGTTTCAGACAAAACTATGTTTTCTTTTTTTTCAAAAGATCCCCTCTTCTTCTAGACAAAAAAAGTTTCAGAGTATTACTGTAAGACCCCCTTACCCCTAGGCAGTGGTGGAAGAACCCCAGGTGGCTTGGTTGGCTGACATTTCACCTCAAAGTTGGATCCTTGACTTTTGAATGGATGTGAAGAATTGGGCCCCAGTCACTTTTGAAAGGGTTAAAGGAGTATATTTAGTCTGAAAAACCCACAGGGGAAGAGGAATTAAGACACAGTATACCCAAGGAACCATGTGCAGACTCTGATTCCTACACACAGTCAATACAAAAATAAACCTTTAACCCCTTCCCGTCTGGCCCAGCATCTCTTTAACCAGTTTGAAGCACCCAGGGGTGGGAAGAATCAGTGATCATGCGACCACTGACACACAATTGAAAGCCTTTTCCACCGGCTACCAATTTTTAGCCTGCCCCAAGAGCTTTGTTCAGCAGCTTGGTCTTTGTGCTGGAAGTGTGCAGTAAGTGCGCTCTCAGCATATTAGCAATGGCTACCCAATGACCCATATCTATGGTGTGTTGGTGGTAAAACCCACCTGTATGTCACCGCACATATGTGTTGGTCATAAAGGTGTTAAGAAAGAAGGGCACCCTATATTCTCCTAACTGTAGAGTTGTTCCAGCACCCAAACTTCCTTAATGAGCCACCAGACTTCTTTCCATGTCCAACCTTATACCAAGCTTCTTTGGACGCTCTTCCAGCAGATGAAAATGGTAGTTACCCCCCCAAAAATGGGCCCCCGGGCAGTTTAAGTCACAATGTGCTAGTATGCTTTGCATATTAGCGCATTATGACAGACTTACCTGAAAACGTAGCCCTCCAATGGTGCGCCGTCACCTCTGTAGGAGCTTCCATCTTCACCCAGTATTTTGTTCGGGTTTGCTGGCTTCAGCCGCATGAATGGCTGAGCCTCAATGATGTCACTCCCGCACATGCGTGCGGTAGTTATGGCTGTGGCACAGAGTCCTGACAGGACGGCACAGTCCATTCAGAGCCCAGTGCTCATGCGCCGGTGATGTCATCAGCTTCTGCAAGAGTAAATGTCTCCTAAACGGTGCACATTTAGGAGGTATTTACTGTACTTATAGGCAAGCCTTATTATAGGGTTACCTATAGGTAAAATCAAAGTGGTAAGCTTACTACCACTTGAAGTTCCTCCCTGGTGCTCCTATCTAGTCCTTCCAGCAGGCCCTGAACTCAGGCTTTCCTTTTTCAAGCATATGTGTCCTCCCCAGGCAGCAGGCCTGGAAAATTGGAGACCAACCAAATAAACATCTTCCCCAACCAAAACCTGGGAGGAAGGATAGTTTTCAAAAGGTTCCCCCATGTATTTGTACCTCCTTCAGCATGCACCATTGGCAATAAACCTCCAAGTGGTTGGCCAAGAATATACTGTATAAACACACTATTGCCAGCGACACTCCCCAACAGCAGGCAGAAGCAAACTATGACTTTAGAGGAACTTCAGAGAAAAACAACAAAAGCAGAACTTTCAATTCAGGCTTAGGCTAGCCAATCCCAACAACACTAAATTTGAAATTGTAACACTCCTGTGTAGTGCAAAGTTCTTACATTATTCCTACCATCTCTACATTCTAGAGCTGCTTTCTACATCCTCTTCCACCATCATGCATTGATCCTCTTTTGGGATAAAATACCCCTTGCCTTTTTGGAATGGGCAGCCTACCCCACACATGTGATTTTATTCTTTGACCATAGTTCTACCATTTTTATTTTAGATAATCTTAGCTGAATTACGTTCAATTGTTTAAATGTACATTTCATGGAAAAATACCCTTGTTAGTAAATTGTGCATATATACTCTGTAGTCTGTAGGCACATAGTAAATCTGCAGTGATACAGTTTGCATGTCTGCACACTACTGATGCATGGTGTATGAACATAAGTTTAGTAAGTCATACCCACTATGTAAAACATAGGAAAAAGAAATTTGGGGGAATATTTACTAAAACTGGAGCATACAAAATCTTCTGCAGCTCTGCACAGAAACCAATCTGCTTCCAACTTTTATTGTCAAAGTTTAATTGAACAAGTTATTATTATAAATAATAATATTATTATTATTATACAGGATTTATATATCTAAGTTAGAAGCTGATTGGCTACCATGCACAGCTGCACCAGATTCTGAGTGCTCCAGTTTTAGTAAATCCCCCCTTTGCGTTTTTGCCATAGCACCTGTATACAGTATATTACCTATTCATGCTAGTCACTGTACTGTCACTCATTACAAGATCAAATCACATTTACTATCAAGATAATATTGCGTTTTTAGCTCACCACATCCCGTTGACTAGAAACCCATATAGTATGAATAGGCAAAAATGCAGTTTCAGGTTCACAGAACTAGGTTGAAATGCTCTCCAACAAGGACCAGAAATTCCCAGGAAGCCAAGGCTTTATTGGGAGCTTAACTAAGGTGTGATATTAAATATGAGTCTTCACTATTATTCATGATAACTGCAGGTTCTTTAATCCCTCTGTTGCCTCTCAAAGTGCAATGAGCACAACAGGAAATATGCAATAAGGTGCACTTTAAATAAAAGCTGGCGTTACATAAAGCTGAACTTTGAACAGATGTAAAATATTACATTTAAATCATGGTATGAATAACCTCTTTCTTTGAAAAAAAACAAAAAAACAATCTCAATAGTATATTTCTATTTTTGCAGTCAAATTTGAAAAACCTCCACAATACAGTGTGCTTGTTATGTGTTGCCATTCACACAGCATACCTAAAAATCTATCTGTGTGCTACGTTTATACACAGGACTGTATAGACAGCTAATATAGTTTTGAAGAGCTTCCAATATGCAATTAAAGTATATCTAAACCCAGGGGCGGACTGACCAATTGGGAACTCGGGCAGTGCCCGAGGGCCCGGGGTCAGTAGGGCCCCATGAGATGCCCCTGGTACCTTTCATAGGCTTTTTTGGGTGTGGTTTTAGTATGGGTGAGGACACAGGGGCCCCATGATCCCCTATTGCCCGGGGGCCCATGAGTTGTCAGTCCGCCCCTGTCTAAACCCCAAACTGAAAATGTAATATATTGCAGTTTACTAGTCCTTGGTGCAGTGGCTGCATTTCTTTTCTTTTTTCACGCTTGTTTTGCTGTATCTTCACCTAATAATCCTGTAGATAACACACTTCCTGATCCTGGGTGGTCACCTCATGCACTGTATCTATGGAGGGAGCCATGGTTGACACCCTAGGCTGCTCCCCTGATCTGGACTCTAAATATGTCCATATCGCTCCATCCCCATTACCTGGGGGCAGGGTAATTGGTAGATTATAGAAGATAGGAAGATTTGATTCGGTGCAGCTCACAGGTGGGGACAGGGATACAGCATATGGCAAGATCACCAGGGTTAAGAAAATAAAAAAAAACTAATGCAGCCACCCCATCTAAGCACCATTTCCGTTCTTGGGTTTAGTTAATGTTTAAGGGACAGACTAAGGAACAGTTTTTCTTTATTTTAAAGGTCTTTGGTCACAGTATAACAACAGTCTACACTTCCATTTGATAACATTAGCATTGTAGTGACAATTCAAACAATCCAATATGATCTTACTTGAAAAATCTCCTTTCATGTTGTGTGTTCTGCCTGTCTGCTGGCCACCTCTTTTCACAACTTCCTGCATTCACTGCATGTTTTGTAGCTTCTCCTCTGCTGTTTCCTTTCAATTTGCATGGACTACACATTCCATGGTACCTTGCTCCCTACAATCAGTGATTCTTGTACTGACTATGCCTCCTGAGACTCCTCCTCTCAGCACCTCTGTAGTTCAGAAGGCAGACTCTGTGAAATATGTGACACAGCACTGCCTATTACAGGGCATAGTGACTACATGTTACAGAATTCAAGGAAGCAGATGTGTGGGGATTCTTCACAAAGTACGTTTACAAACTTCAAGACCTAGTATGTGTATATATGAATGTGAGTTAGGAACCTTAGATTGTATGCTCCTTGAGGGTTAGGGACTGATGTGAATGTACTATATACAGTATATGTAAAGCGCGACGTAAATTGATGACGCTATATACAGTGCCCTGAAAAAGTATTCATACCTCTTGAAATTTTCCACATTTTGTCATATTACAACCAAAAACATAAATGTATTTTATTGGGATTTTATGTGATAGACCAACACAAAGTGGCACATCATTGTGAAGTGGAAGGAAAATGATAAATGTTTTTCAAATTTTCTTACAAATAAATATGTGAAAAGTGTGGTGTGCATTTTTATTCAGCCCCCTTTTACTCTGATTTAGTCTACTGACACACAGCCCTCAATCTCCATCTCTACAGCCTCAGCTGCACATAATCAATGGACAGGAATAGCTCGGCACAGAGCTTCTCATTCATTTATAAACTAAAGCATAGTAAACTCAGTTTACTATGCTTCAGTTATGAATGAAGGTTGCTGCTGTGAGAGTTTGAGGGAGGCCGGTACAGATGCCAGCACGACATGGTGTTTGGCAGGTCCAACTTTCCACCACTCAGCTCATCCATCGGTCCCTGATGCTGTATAGTGGCTGTTTCTCCGCTCCACCTTGATGCTGGTTTACCTTGACTACATGTAAGTTTAGATTTTATTTGTTTAATCCCTTGGTGCTGGCACCTCCCAGCCCTTTAAGGGGTTTGTGACGCTGGGAGGCGGGTTATGGTTTAGGGTCATGTGACCGCTGTGATTGGCTGTTACAGTAGTCACATGATCGGTAAGGTTCTGATCGCAAGTAGTGATCGGGACCTTTGCGTGAGGTGATGGTAAATGTGCTGGGAGCGTGCAGGGCGCATGCTCTTGGCATGTGTTTGTTTACTTTTGGTACGCAAATTTGCGGACAATTGGTGTCAAGGCCCAGCTGCTGAGAGGCTGCATATTTGTGTACCATCGGCCCCAACAGGTTAATAAACATTGGCACCAATTCAGCAATTTGGTGCTTTGTTCTTTTACATACCTTTGGATCTTCCCTGGATCTGTCTTTTCCAAGAGCTGTGGGTCTATTCATCTGTGCCTTTGGATCCATTCCACTCCAGGTTTTCCTCTCCTACCCAATTGACTGGTGTTCTCTCCTGTGAATGTCTTCAACATTCGTTTGCTGCTATTTCAAACTTTGATTTATGGACATATAACATGATTTTTGCTCTTGGTAATTTATTGTGACCGCTGGGTCAGAGTCTTTGGCTCCTCAGTGCACACTTCTACATCTCACTTCTGCACCTCCTGTCCACAGCTCTCACCCCTCTGCACCTAGCACACCCCCCATACACAGCCAGCACCATCTAGCAACCCCCTTCTATCCATGACTCTCACCCCTCTGCACCCAGCAACCTCCCTCCCATCTACATCTCTCACCCCTCTGCACCTATCCCCCCCTCCCCATCCACAGCTCTCACCACTCTGCACCTAGTGCCCCCCTATCCACAGCTCTCACCCCTCTGCACCTAGTACCCCCCCCATCCACAGCTCTCACCCCTCTACACATAGTACCCCTGCCATCCACAGCTCTCAACCCTCTGCACCTAGCACCCCCCCCATCCACAGCCCCCACCACTCTGCACCTAGTGCCCCCCCTATCCACAGCTCTCACTCCTCTGCACCTAGTACCCCCCCATCCACAGCTCTCACCCCTCTACACATAGTACCCCTGCCATCCACAGCTCTCACCCCTCTGCACTTAGCCCCCCCTCCCCATCCACAGCTCTCACCCCTCTACACCTAGTGCCCACCCTATCCACAGCTCTCACCGCTCTGCACCTAGTATTTCCCCCTCCCATCCACTGATCTCACTCCTTTGCACCTAGCACCCCCCTCTCCCCCCTCCTTCATTCACGCCTCTGCACCCAACAGCCTCCTTTTATTTCTATGCATAGCTTTCCCTCCTGCGTCCAGTACTCCCCAACCACAGCTCTTACCTCCTTGGCAGCCGCCAGTGCACACTCCATGCATTACCTCCGGCAGTGTGCAATGGACCGTGGTCGGTATAAGCATCCAACGCACAACATAATACAGAAGCTGGGGGGACAGACTGTCAGGGAGCTCTGCAGACAGGAGAAGCATAGCATGATTGTACAGAGTGCATAGCCCCACACAGCCACCAGAACCTCCCTGGGGGGAGCGCCACTGAAATCCGCCTTGCCAGAGAGAACACAGGAGCCCGGGGACAGCACAGAGGAGCTGGAGAGGAGGGGTGGCGACATATAGAGGAACCGATATCCTCCACATTCTTCCTGCAGCCGCTTAATGCCTGCAGGAGGGAGAGGAAGAGAAGCGAGCATTCAGCAGCTGCAGGAGGAACATGGAGGACATTGGTTCCTCTATATGCTGCTGATCCTCAAATCTGGGTGTACAGGGGGCCACACGGCCCCCTGGAGTATGGGGCTAAGTTGCAATTGCGACCCCTGTAGTTATGCCCCTGGTAGGTGCTATCCCAATATAAATGCAAAAGTAGAAATACACTTTTAATGTAAACGCTATAAGGCTGCATGCACAATGGCTAAAAAAATGCCAGTGCATTGCACTGTGCTGTAGATTTAAAGTGTTACTAAACCCACAACAGTAAAATCAGTCTGTATATGCAGTAAAGCATGCTTGTTATACTCACTGTGGAACCTAAGGGGTTAATCCTCTGCATTGTGTAAAAAGGCTGTTTGATCATTTCTTCTTTGGCCCTCCTCTTGTTGAAATGGCCACCTGATACAGACTGAATCCGTAGTCACATGCACATGCTCACTTTGGTGTGTATTGCTAGAGAGGTTTTTTTTTTGTTTTTTTTCTTGGCAGAGTGCATGTGATCAGCACAGGGCCAATCAGCACTGTACAGACAGAGGGTCAGAGGTTTCACATCCTCCTAGAGCAGAAAGAAAATTCCTCCTACAAGCTTTAACCAGTGCTCTGCTGGACACTGATAGAAGTCATAAGACTGCCCTAACTGCTGATGAGGAAAGGTATTTAGCAGTTTATATTTACTACAATAATTGCATTTCCATGTTGTGTGTACTGTGGGAGACCAGATATAGTGGATGTGGGGTACTGGGTTTAGTAACACTTTAATATTGGAAGCATACTGACAAGACCAGAGCAGAGTGATGACCTCAGCATGGTGCTACTCCATCCAGCTAGCATGCTGATGAAGAAAAGGTTAATTGTTAGTCGCGTTGATGTGCATTGTGAATCTGGAAAGGTTTTCTTGATCAGTGGCTGTAGGTGCTACTGTCAGAATACAATGTCCTGGCAGGAGAAATTCTTCCACCCACCTTGTGTGTGTGGATGGAGGAATCTGTTTGTTTTTTTTTGCATTCACCTTTATGGTCAGCTTTAGAGCCTCTATGACTAAGTTCGAGGGAGGGGCAAAACAAGTCGGGGGAGTGACCTATCGAAGATGGAGCTGAGGCCACTTTTCATCTCCTAAGCACTGAGAGCTATTTGGTGTGATTCGCTTACCTGGGGTTGTTATACTGCACTGGATTACACTTACGCTTGCACCATATGGGAGCACCAGATCCATTTGACTGGTGCTTGGACTGGCACTCTACAAGTCATATACGAGGTTGTAGATTTAATGCTGATTTACGCTGAACGTGCCTTCCTGTGCAGTCCTTCGCATTCTGGTTTTGAATAAAGAAAATATATTTTTTCTTTGTACTGATCACATATTTTATGTTAGCTTTTTTATATTATTATTTTGGCAAAGTATTACTAAACCCAGGAGCCTGCATTCACTATATCTGGTCTTCCACAGTACACACAGCATGGAAATGCAATTATTTTCGTAAATATAAACTGCTAAATACCTTTTCTCATCAGCAGTTAGAGCAGTCTTGTGACTTCTATCAGTGTAGCTTGTAGGAGGAGTTTTCATTCTCCTTTGACAGTCCTATGAGGCTGCATGAACCCTGACCAGGGCCATGGATAAGGGGTACCATCAGTCCTCCTGTACGGGGCCCAGGCCAGCAGGGGAGCCCAAGCAGCTAAATTAATCTGATGTGGGCAGGAAGGGTGATCAGCACATTGTGGGGGACAATTACTAGAACCGATCTCCTGCATGGCTCTCTGCAGCAGCTGAAATCTGCCTTCTTCTGCTCTCCCTCCCGCTGGCTTCAGCTACTGTAGAGAGCCATACAGGGGATTGGTTCCAGTAATTGCCCCCCACCACACCATCCCTGTACACCATACATTTCCCCCCTGCTGCCCAGGCCCCCAGTGTGCCCCCACTCTGCAGTGCTGCCATCTTTCCTCCTCTCCTTCCCACCTGCAGCTGCAAACACACAATAGGATCCTTCAGGATGGAAAGTGGGGGAAGGGTCCGGTAAATATGTCACATATACCAGCCCCTTCCTTTCCTGAATGAGCACAATGAGTGATCGGTGCCAATCACTCACTGTGTTCATTCATAACTGAAGCATAGTAAACTGTTTTTTTTGGGAGGGAAGGGGAAGGCCCTATTAGGTTGGCTGTATGGGGCCCCATGGTTTCTAACAGCAGCCCTGACCCACTGCTGATTGGATTGCTGATCACATGTTCTCCCCCCCCCATAAAAAAACTCTCTAGCAATACATACCAAACTAAGCATGTTCAGAGTGCCTCCTAGGGCTCTGTACTATCAGCTGATGGATTGGAGACTGTGGAAGAAGGGGGGAGATCAGAGAAGACAGGATCAATCAGCCTTTTTACACAAAGTGGAGGATTAACCCCTGAGGTTCCACAGTGAGTATAACATGCTTTATTGCATATACAGACTGATTTTACTGTTGTGGATAATATAGAGGTTTGTCTCTACAAATGCAGTCCCTCTACCTGCCTCCATAACAACTGCTGAGCTATCAACCACACAGGAAAGCATTTATATGAAATTCATTACTTACTTGTGCCGTATACATAAAAATAATTGAAATGCTTATTCATTCCCTTTAAAGAAGATTTTATACATAAACGACAGATTTAGCCAGGCCACTGAAGAGTGATTAATCTATACAAGTCAGACTCATGCGTTCAGCTCACCACTGCATGACACACCACTGACGCAGAAGAACCTTGTATTTAATAATAGGTTACTTGGAGGTTCAAGAGGTTTCCTTTCTTCAGATTCTCATGTTGTCGCTCACCTCTGTTCCTCCATTTTTCCTCTGGCACTGAGAACTGGTTGCTTCAGCTTGGTGTCATAGACTATAGCACTTTAGAGATCTGCCTTCCACTTACTGCAGACAGATTTTACAATTATATTTAACCCAAGAATAAATAACAAATGAAGGAATATTTTCAATTCAGTTTTGGCCTTCTCCAAAATTGTGAAATATGTCCAACACTAAAGTAACTTGGATTTGAATCAGCCACAGGAGCCTCTGATTAAAGCTGGACTCCGGGCATATATAAATTACACCCTAGTTAGTCGTACCAAGGAGATGAATAGGAGATGAATGGACAACTGCAGGTTCAATTGAACAAATCCATCACATCAGACAGCTCTTCACATCATGCAAGGAAAGGTTTAAACAGAAGAAGAAAACTGCGACCCGATAAACCAGCAAATAATTTATTAAAGTATTGCACTTACATAGATACGGTGCGTAAAGGCAGTGTAAACATTTAAAAATCCCGTGGTGTTAGACCACCAGCCAGAACGAGGTGACGTCACAGAAAGCTCCGCCCATATACAAATTACACAAATTAAATGATAAGTTTACCTTTTGAGAAAAAAATAATAAATGCACTTTTTTTGCAGGTAAAAAAAAAAGTGCATTTATTATTTTTTGTTGTAGGAGCCTGTAAAGCATTGCACCAGCGATCAGCAGATCGCTGGTGCCATGCAAGTCTCCTGCAGACCAGTCAGTATATCTGGTTGCCCGTACACACTGTGCTGTGTGGCAGATCTGTGTAAATCTTGGAACTGGATGGGCAGAAATACAAATCCTCTGGTAGGTGAAAAAGATGTAATGTGTGTCTTTTACCTGTGTATTTAGGTTATTTACGGATTGTATAGTAATTTTGTGCATGTTTGCTTTCTTTGTTTATCATTATAAAGTCTAAACCAAAAAATATTATCAAGGAACAGTCATCACAGTGATTTCTCATTTCAATCAGATAGACGGAGCTGCACAGCAAGCTGTGGTGCTGTGCTATCCCTTTAACCAGTCCACGGAGCTTTGGTAACCCTGTGCCAAGTATGAAATGTTCCTTTATAAAACAAATATAATAAATAGAGATGGTAGAATGAGACAAAAAAGCAATAACATAACACAAAATACATGTGCAACAGCCAGTGTACAATTATTAAAACATTCATAGAAGGAAGACTTTCTAAATACTTACAGATTGTTTTACTTTGATGATAGTTCAGCAATAAACAACAGCCTTTCCATTCATACTTATATGGTTTTAACAACCATGATTTAAAGCAGAACGTCACCCTAAATGGGAAATTCGATTTTAATGACCCTCCCCCCCCCCAACAATATTGGAGGTTCATTTTTTTTGTGAGTGGGGGGGGGGGAGGAATTGGGTACCTAGTTTTGGCAGATACCCACACCCACTTCCGCTACAATCGCCTGTCTTCCCCTCTTCCTTTCCTGCCTGCAACCTCTTAGGATACGTCACAGGTCCCAAGAGGCTGCGGCACCATTCACAAAGCATAGCGTGACTTGCACATTCGTAGTGGGAAGCTGGCTGTGAAGCCACAAAGAATCACAGCCAGCTTCCCACACTAGACATGCCAGCACTGAGGACCTGAAGACCGATGAAGAACCGACTCCAGTGAGGACGGCGCTGGATCTCTGCATAGCAGAGCCATACAAAGCAGCGTGCTTACATAGTAAAGCACAGCACACAGTAAAACACACACAACACACAGTTTACCCTTTGATTGTCCTGGATGTTAACCCCTTCCTGCCCAGTTTCAGAGCTTTTTATTAGTACTAATCACTGTATTAATGTCACTGGGGATGTCAGTGACAGTTAGTCAGTTCCCCCCCAATGTCAGAATGCCCGCCGCAGTCCCACTATCAGTCGCTGATCACCGCCATTACTAGTATAAAAAAAATTTAAAAATCCAATATATATACCACCATTTGTAAACACTATAACTTTCATGTAAACCAGTTAATTTACACATATTGGGATTTTAGCAAAGACATGGAGCAGAATACATTGTGGCCTAAATTTATGACAAAAATTGATTTGTTAACATTTTTTGCTGGACATGTTTAATAGCAAAAAATCAAAAATATTGTTTTTTTTCTCAAAATTGTTTGTATTTTTTTGTTTATAGTGCAAAAAATTTAAAAATGCACAGGCGATCAAATACCATAGAAAGCTCTATTTGTGGGGAATAAAAGGACATAAATTTTATTTGGGTGCAGCGTTGCATGACCGCACAACTGTCAGTTAAAGTAACGCAGCGCCGTATCACAAAAAATGGCCTGGTCAGGAAGGGGGGTGGTTAAACTGCCAGGGGCACAATTTTTGTTTTTGCTGCAGTTTACTTTTGCTTTAATAAGCCCTAATGTCCCATTTGTATTTTTAGTTGTGTGCAGAGGTGCTTTTTTTGCAGTGTTAAGCAGGTGTGTTGTCATGTAGTGTGTCAATGTGCATTTCCTTTTTGTGTTAACGTGTTTCATGCTAGTTGATGCTGGTTTTAAATCCATTTTAATATGGTTTTTTTACATGTTTTATAATTTTTTCTAAGGGTTTTCACTTCGTATATTGCATAAAAACACGTACAAAAATGTACAGTATAAAGAATGCATCACACAACAGAAAAGCTGCTCAGAAAATTAAAAATTCACCTGGCTATACAGTAGTAGATTTTCAAATGAATGTTCGTTCAAATATTCGTACAAACATTCGTACGAAAATTCTCAGTACATTCAATGACTTGGTGAATGTTGTTTGAAAGTACTGCAAGATTTTGATTTTCACATTCGATTTTGGATTTAACGTAACTTCCCAGATAAAAAACCACATTCACTGTTACAACTTCGTTTGTTCGAGAAAAACTTTACATCGCACTCCTTTAAATTATCTTGTCAAAAACAAACATCTATTTCACCCACTAACATTCGGAGAGTCAAACAAACGTTCTTAAAATGAAACATTTTGAACATAGTGTACGGCCAGGTTTAGTGCGAGTGGGTGTGAGATGTGTGAAAACTACATAAACAATCCAGACTCCTACAGACAGGAAGCTCCTAACACAGGGAGTATGTCATAATAATAACACATATTACTATAAAAAGTGGATGTATCTAAGATCTTTGGGCTTTGAAATAAAATAAGCACTAAGTAGAAAGCCCAATAAACAGATACATGACAGAAACTTTGGTTTTGGGCCAGAAATGAGCTATTGTGATGAGCCCCACCTCACATTCCGCCTGTAAATTCATTCACTTTGAGCAGCTGTGACCTGAGGAAAGAGAACAAGACCCCCGCTGGGAGACAGAAGCCATGGATTCAAGGTTGTTTTATGCATTAAGACACAACATTCCCAATCCAATCATAACAAGCAGCATGTTTACTCAGCAAAGTGTCCATGTGTTATAACAGAGTAATGCCGCTTAGGTTCAACATGTCAGTCAAATACTGTACACCAAGAGTAGGCAATAACCTAATGAGCAGATGATCCTGAGGTTCTCCATAGCCGTGGTGTACTGACCTTAAAGTCAACCTGTGTTTGGTCATGGGCAAAGCAACAGGTTCACTTTGGTTGTCCACCCTACTTCTTCTACATATGGTTCCTGAGCTGTCCTGCTATCCCTTTCACCAGCTGCATCCCTCTTTCATTGGAATTTACGAATGGATAAGAGCTTCCTGCACACTTCCATGTTTTTACCTATTGACTGCCCGCTCACCCACCCCACAGTGTGTTATGGAAGGCCCAAAAGTACTTAATGTCACCATGGATGGTTCATATCCACTATTATATAAGCTTGGTTTTCTGCATAAACAATAAGAGGCCCCTATACCACTAAACTCAGGTCACTCTGCTTGTATGGAAGCACCGCTAATCTCAGGTCACCCTGCTTGTATGGAAGCACCACCAAACTCAGGTCACCCTGCATGTATGGAAGCACCACTGAACTCAGGTCACCCTGCATGTATGGAAGCACCACCGAACTCAGGTCACCCTGCTTGTATGGAAGCACCACTAAACTCAGGTCACCCTGCTTGTATGGAAGCACCCCTAAACTCAGGTCACCCTGCTTGTATGGAAGCACCACTAAACTCAGGTCACCCTGCTTGTATGGAAGCACCACTGAACTCAGGTCACCCTGCTTGTATGGAAGCACCACTAAACTCAGGTCACCCTGCATGTATGGAAGCACCACCGAACTCAGGTCACTCTGCTTGTATGGAAGCACCGCTAAACTCAGGTCACCCTACTTGTATGGAAGCACCGCTAAACTCAGGTCACCCTGCTTGTATGGAAGCACCGCTAAACTCAGGTCACCCTGCATGTATGGAAGCACCACTAAACTCAGGTCACCCTGCTTGTATGGAAGCACCACTAAACTCAGGTCACCCTGCTTGTATGGAAGCACCACTGAACTCAGGTCACCCTGCTTGTATGGAAGCACCACTAAACTCAGGTCACCCTGCATGTATGGAAGCACCACCGAACTCAGGTCACTCTGCTTGTATGGAAGCACCGCTAAACTCAGGTCACCCTACTTGTATGGAAGCACCGCTAAACTCAGGTCACCCTGCATGTATGGAAGCACCGCTAAACTCAGGTCACCCTGCTTGTATGGAAGCACCGCTAAACTCAGGTCACCCTGCATGTATGGAAGCACCACTAAACTCAGGTCACCCTGCTTGTATGGAAGCACCACTGAACTCAGGTCACCCTGCATGTATGGAAGCACCACTAAACTCAGGTCACCCTGCATGTATGGAAGCACCCCTAAACTCAGGTCACCCTGCTTGTATGGAAGCTCCACTAAACTCAGGTCACCCTGCTTGTATGGAAGCGCCACTAAACTCAGGTCACCCTTTAATTTGGAAACACCAGCAAACTCAGATCACCTTGCTTGTATGGAAGCACCAGAGAGCTTAGGTCATCCTTCTTGTATTGGAAAAGCAACAAGCTCAGTTTTTGCCCAGCTGCCTTACAGCATACCTTCTTATCACTCTTCCCTCTCTCCATTTGCTCATGAGAGTGGCACCAGGTTCTGGAAGGATCCCAACCATATTGTCAGGATACACCCAGCTGCCTGATTGACAGCTGCACCTGTCCCCTCTCCAGCCCAGTGCTCCAGCGAGCGTTGGAGGAGTGGAGAGCACTTACTGACAATCACTGATGTTCGCTCCGTGATCAGTGGTCATGTCTTGTCATGTTTGCTTTTTTGCATATCCCAGACATCTCCTTTAAGAGTAGATGTCCGCTCTAAACCTACCCAATCTTAAACCTGCTCCCATCCCAATTCTAAGTCCTATACTAACTAGACTGTAGAGGAAAGATGTGTATACTTACCTCTTCCTTGGCTGCTGCGGTTAGGTCATGTGATTGTTTCCCAGTGCTGGCTTCAAGAAAGAGAAGAGATTGCTGACAACAGCTGCAATGCCTATGTGTGATGTCACCCATAAGCTTACTATGGGGCATCCATTGTCAGCTGTCCCTCCTCTTCCCTAACGGCGCCGCTGGGAGCCGATCACGTGACTGAACCAGAGCACCCAGGGAATAGGTAAGTAGCATAGGAGTAAAATGGGGTTGGGAGCAGGTTTAGGACTACATTAGTTTTAGACCAGACTTCTGTTGTGAATCTATTGCCCTGCATGAAAAAAAAATATTTAACTTTAAACAGTTTTTTTTCTCTTTTTGTAAGTTCTTTTTATTACAATTTTACAAAAATACACATATAGAAACATCTGCACCAGTAAAACGCTAGGGTGCATAAAATAATACACAGAACCTGAAAAGTGAAGAGTAGAGGAATGAACAGCCACGTAGCACCCAAGGAATCTGGCACTTTTTTAACAGCCTCTTTTCAGAAGCTTCCTGCCCACCTGCACTAAGGCAATAGCAGCATGTCACTTCTTATGGTAGGTCTCCCAAAGGTGAGAACAATGGACCATACAGACATAATGTGTGTTGCCATGATGGCATACCTTCTCTGCTGGGGCAATATGTGACAGGGTGACAGTGCAGGAAAGCAACTGGGAGACAAGGACATATTGGGGAATTACTATTAAAATAGCATTAACCTCTAGACGCTGGCAGTATGTATATATGCGGCCTCTTGGCGGGTGGGCCTTAACACAGAGAGGCCTTATATATGTGTACCAAAATGTACATAGAACTGTGTCAAGACAGTGCTCCCGGCACAGTTACCAGCGGCTAATGGAACGCTCCCGATCTTTACTTGTGATCGGGAGGTTTCCAATCAGGTGACTGCTAAATTGCAGCGGTCACCTGATCAGAAACCCTGCCCCGCTTCCCAGCATCAGAAACCTTAAGGATCAGGAGGCGCCAGCGTTAAGGGGGTAACATGGTAAAGCTTATATGAGATTTTACTGAGTGTGTTTATATTTGCTCTAAAGAGAACCTGTCTCAAGGCATGAACCTCTGAACCTGTTCATCTCAATTGGTTTCTGACTCTTCTACAAGCAAGGACGTTGGCACTGAGAACCTCAGAAAAGGAAAGAATTTCCTTTCTTTAGTCAAGGTTTTCTTGCACCATAACTCTGTGAGTCACAGGATAACATCACACAGTTACAAAGCTGACAAGACTCTGAATATATGGCAGTGCTGACTACACCTATACAAGGTGAGGCTGTTGAGAACCAGACAAACGCAACTGAGTATCTAACTCATGTATGGATTCAACTGGAAACACAGACGTTTTGTAAACATAGCAACACTTTAATGACATGATAATGTATATCACTTCCGTCTCATCTGAATATGAACAGCATAGTAGCTGTCAGGCTATTACCCTTGTCTTGGAGCATTATGGCCCTGGGTTCCGTTCCCACAAAGGGTGCAATCTGATTGTCTCTGTGTTTATGTGGGTTTCCTTCCACAACTCAAAGTTGTATATTGGCAGGTTTATGGTCCATGACCTACTCCATCATGGCTGGTACTAGACCAATGCTGGGCACAGGGTAATAGAAGTAGGGTTGGCAGGGTCAAATCGATGTTCATATTTTACTGTACTGACAAGAAAATTTGAAGGAGAAGAATGGAAATGTGTTCTTGGACAAACAAAATTCTAATCGTAAATTTGTCTTTTGTTCTGGAAAAATCATGCATATTGTAATAAAACCTGTCTTAAGTGCCCATGTAGAGTAAATAAGACCCTTTCTTACAGCTGAACTCTGGGGATAAAGCTAAATACACACATATGAAGTGACTTACCTCCCAAAATATTTGTAATTCAAATCTATTCAGGCTTCCTTGATCTCTGGTGAACACAATGGCAGATATAAAACACATACATGCATTCACCTCTGTATTCATGAAAGCGTCAGTAAACTTAATGAAGAAAGAAAAAATCAATCTGCAAGTTAATATCATAATGAAATTATGAAAGACTTACTTTTAAACGAAGCCCTTCAGTGGAGCGTTGTCATCGCAAGGGGCACTCTGATGGGGACAGTTGATGTAAGGAGGCACTCTGATGGGGACAGTTGATGTAAGGAGGCACTCTGATGGGGATAGTTGGTGTAAGGGGGCACTCTGATGTGGACATTTTATACAAGGAGCACTCTGGTGAGGACAGTTGATTACTAGTGTTCCCTGTTCACTCTTGCACCACCTCTGCACTACCTATCAGGCATTACCTCTGGGTGGTGACTCGTGGTACAGAAGCATGCTGAGTGAACAGTGAATACTTGTTACCTGCATCTCTGTAACACTATTGATATTACGCCCCCTGACTTTTTATTTACTGCACCCCCAGATCATATATGTTAGATTCAGCCCTGATGCTGAATTGGACGAGAGCAACAAAGCAGACCTCTTGTCATATTGCCATGCCAGACAGGGCTGTGTTGCAGAACTGTGGAAGATGGACAGAAATGTAAATACTTTGGCAGGTAAAGCAGCTCCCTTACATTTATTTTCATCTGTGTATTTAGCTTGGTCATGGACCTGACACCAGCCTACTAGATCAGACAGTGAAAGAACATTATATATTGGGGATCAGCAACCCATCGATCGCGAGCTCCCTGTCAAATGCGACCATCTGATTACAATCCACTGACCCTGAACTCTGCATTACATACTCCTGACCTCTGAACTCTGCACTATTCACCCATGACCCCAGTACTCTATATTACTTCTGACTTCTGAGTTACATACTACTAATCCCTGCACTCTATGTTACTTATGCCTGACCCCTGAACTGTGCATTACATACTACTGGCCACTGAACTCTGTATTACATATTACTGACCTATGCACTCCATGTTACATACTACTGACTGCTGAACTCTGTATTACATATTACTGACCTAATCACTCCATGTTACATACTACTGACCGCTGAACTCTGTATTACATATTACTGACATATGCACTCCATGTTACATACTACTGACCGCTAAACTCTGTATTACATATTACTGACCTATGCACTCCATGTTACATACTACTGACCGCTGAACTCTATACTACATATTACTGACCTATGCACTCCATGTTACATACTACTGACTTCTGAATTCTGTAGTACTTTTTACTGCCCCCCTAAACGTTTGAAACCTTCATTTTATTGGAGCCATACTAGGCTATCTGCTCAAAAAAGTGCACTGCATGCTGGCTGGTGACCTTGATCTCTTCCACGATGCTCAACTAGATTTCCACTTCTCCAAGGTTGCCTACCCCTGCTATATATTATAGGTTATCCCAGTTCTCCCCTCTGGTAAGCATGTTCACAGTGTTTGACTTGGGAGCACTGTACTATGCAAAAATTTACATAAGCTGCCCTTCACAGTGGAAATTAAAATAAAGACTGATTATCTGTATCGAAAGAGCATGCAAGCCCTAATAGTGGACATCTCTCCAAGTCAAAAAATGCTGTTGATCTAGAAATCCAGTGACCTTCTAATTTCCTGCATTGAACTGACAATGCTGCACTGAAATCTCAAACAATCTTATCTAATTTGCCTTCATTCTCTCTGTGAACTACAAAACACTTCCCCCTATTATGGAGAGAAGAGGGGTAGGTTTGTAGTCTTAACACACTTTCTGTTCCAGGGTTACAATGCTGCTCCACTAGCGGTATAGTAGAGTGAGTCAGTGAGCGTGCATGGTCACCCTAGGAAAGGAAGTGTGTTACTGGCAGGATCAAAAAAAAAAAAAGCCTTGAAGAAGAAACGAAAGCACAACATATATGGTCTGGTGAGCTGCAATACATAAAAAAATAAAACATGGCCCAGTCTATAACTGGCTTATGAAGCAAGGACTACATGAACCAGGCAACGCATGTCAGTAATAAAGGAAGAATTAAAAAATGGTTAAAAAAGGGTTGTTCAAAAATCAACTCGCCAGCCAGCTTGCCAACAACCAAATTAACCTGTCTAACAGTATGCGTTAAAAACAGGGGTTTAGTTAGCACACATTTGCAAATACATACAGAAGCCACAGAGCCACATCACAGCACCCTGATATTCTGTGGTCCTAACTCTACAAATTTGAGTCCCCATAGTAGAGGCACATGTATTTAAAGGATAGATCATGGGCAGGTGTACATAAAGGGAGCCCACCCCTCTTAAAGGTACAGGAGTGCAAAGAACACCCAGCATGTAGCACAATGGCAGCCAGGGCGCCCAATGCACTCACTCATTGCAATACATTACCTTTTTTTTTCTTAGGTTTAGATACACGTTAATAAAACAGTATACTGAGATTAGTATTTTGTATACATGTCTGGAGTTCGGTTTTAGGAAGTGATACTGTTACTGTATATGCATAGTACTGATAGTATGCAGCTTATGGAGCCCAGTTGCTGCAAGCAACATAATAGTGATTTCAACACCGCTTGCAGCAACCTCGGAGTGGCAGCAAACCAGCAGCCAACAACTAGCAAGAGTTGAAATGACTTGTTAGTGAAATCTGACAAGGCTGCCAAACAAAACGTATTTCTTTCTGGACAACTGTCCAAATAATGGATTTTCTTAAAGTATAGATTTTCATAACAATATAGGATTTTCCCCAATATAATCATATTATTTAGAGAACAACAGCAATGTACAGCGTGGAAGAGTTTAGCAATTATATTATGTATTAGCTCTTTAGCATAGTTTGCCATGCGTGACAGAAGAAAGGATCAAGCTGGTTGATATCACACTGAGTAGTGCTTTGTGACATACAGTGCATTCTCAAACTCAGAAGAAAAATTGTTCTTCTCACTGACATTCTGCGAAAATTTAAAGTGAAACTACAGGACATTTTAATCTATTTTATTTAAATTAGTTTGAGTTTATAAAATATTTAATATCATTGCATGAATGAGTCTAATAAAATCTTTATTTTGCAAACAATCCTTAAACACAGGGTACAGTCATGCCACAGTTAATGCAAAGAAAGCCCAGCACTAGCTCAGCACTGGTTGATTGCACCTGCAGACTTTACCATTTCTATAGGAAAGGAAAGGGAGGGGTTGCTCAAGTAAATCAACTTTGTATATTTTATGGGATGTTGCTAATCATTTTTGTATATATTGCACAGTAATCTGATCTGAAGCACCAGACTTGTACTGAAAACAGGTCTTCACTCTCTTAGTCAACACTGACTATTTTCAATCCTTATGTTGCTTGCATTGGTAAATAGATAGAAAGGTATATTATCTTTACTTGTTTTAAGCTTTTTTTTTTTAATTTCTTTGGTTACTTGCTTTCTGTTCCTAGGCAATTGATGTCATAAACCTCAGGAGTCTTCAGGAGGGGAGGAGGGGCTTCCTCAGCTAAGCACACCCTTCTGCCTGCATGCATGAGCTAAAGACAGATGGATTCCAGCAATTAAATGCTACACAAACCATCTGCCCTTACTCAAGGTGGCCACAACCAGAAATGCTAGAGGGTGTTTTTCAAAGTGATTTTTCAGCAAAATAAAGCATGGGTACATGGATGGAGTTTTCTTTGTAGAAAAACAATAGTGAAAAAACAATCAAATAGTGTGAATCTTCACTTTATAAAACAAACCAATATTAAAATAGAAATGCAAGGCAAATGTATATATATATATATATATATATATATATATATATATATATATATATATACACACATATATATATATATATATATTTATATACACTATATTGCTAAAAGTATTGGGATAATGGCATCACAGTCAGAGTCCGTCAGGTTCAATATTGAGTTGGCATTTGTGAGGTCAGGTACTGATGTTGAACGAGAAGGCCTGGCTGGCAGTCTCCACTCTAATTCATCCCAAAGGTGTTCTATCGGGTTGAGGTGAGGACTCTGTGCAGGCCAGTCAAGTTCCTCCACCCCAAACTCGCTCATCCATGTCTTTATGAACCTTGCTTTGTGCACTGGTGCACAGTCATGTTGGAACAGGAAGAGCCATCCCCAAACTGTTCCCACAAAGTTGGGAGCATGAAATTGTCCAAAATGTCTTGGTATGCTGACAGCTAGAGATGAGCAAATCGAACCAGGCGAACCGGAATTCGAGTCGAATTTCAGGAAATATTCGATTCGCGGCGAAACCGAAATTTTGCCTACTTCGGGTGCGCGAATCGAACATTTCCCGATCAGCCGGCAAAAGTGTCCCTGCAGTGAGCTCCGCTATTTCTGACAGTTCTCTGACAGAAGGAACACATGTTTAGCGGTTGAAACATTGTATCTATTAGTTTACATTTAGGATACAGATGTTTCAACCACTGTTCATGTGAAGAAGCTGTGAGAGAACTGTCAGAAATAGAGGAACTCTGCACATACACTTTTTGCCGGCTTGGAATTATTCTTCTTTTCATCCTACTTCTTCTTCTTCTTCATCTTCATCCTCAGAAGAAGAGGATGAGGATGAGGATGAAGAAGAAGAAGAAGAAGTAGGATGAAAAGAAGAATAATTCCAAGCCGGCAAAAAGTGTATGTGCAGAGTTCCTCTATTTCTGACAGTTCTCTCACAGCTTCTTCACATGTACAGCGGTTGAAACATCTGTATCCTAAATGGAAACTAATAGATACAATTTGTATCTATTAGTTTCCATTTAGGATACAGATGTTTCAACCGCTGTACATGTGAAGAAGCTGTGAGAGAACTGTCAGAAATAGAGGAACTCTGCACATACACTTTTTGCCGGCTTGGAATTATTCTTCTTTTCATCCTACTTCTTCTTCTTCTTCTTCTTCTTCATCCTCATCCTCATCCTCTTCTTCTGAGGATGAGGATGAGGATGAAGAAGAAGAAGAAGCAGTAGGATGAAAATAAGAATAATTCCAAGCCGGCAAAAAGTGTATGTGCAGAGTTCCTCTATTCTGCAGATACACTTAGAGGAGCTCTGCACATACACTTTTTGCCTGTTTGGAATTAATCTTATTTTCATCCTACTTCTTCTTCTTCTTCTTCTTTATCCTCATCCTCAGAAGAAGAAGAAGAGGATGAAGAAGAAGAAGAAGAAGAAGAAGAAGTAGGATGAAAATAAGAATAATTGCAAGCCGGCAAAAAGTGTATGTGCAGAGTTCCTCTATTCTGCAGATACACTTAGAGGAGCTCTGCAGATACACTTAGAGGAGCTCTGCACATACACTTTTTGCCGGCTTGGAATTAATCTTATTTTCATCCTACTTCTTCTTCTTCTTCTTCTTCTTCATCCTCATCCTCATCCTCAGAAGAAGAAGAAGAGGATGAGGATGAGGATGAAGAAGAAGAAGAAGAAGTAGGATGAAAATAAGAATAATTCCAAGCCGGCAAAAAGTGTATGTGCAGAGCTCCTCTAAGTGTATCTGCAGAGCTCCTCTAAGTGTATCTGCAGAATAGAGGAACTCTGCACATACACTTTTTGCCGGAAACCGCTGTATGGAGGGAATGTCCCAGAACTGTCATAAATAGTCTATTTCTGACAGTTCTGGGACATTCACTCCATACAGCTGTTTCAACCGCTGTATGGAGGGAATGTCATAGAACTGTCAGAAATAGACTATTAATGACAGTTCTGGGACTGTCCTTCCATACAGCGGTTGAAACATTGTATCTATTTGTTTCCATAAATGGATCCATTTATGGAAACAAATAGATACAATGTTTCAACCGCTGTATGGAAGGACAGTCCCAGAACTGTCATTAATAGTCTATTTCTGACAGTTCTATGACATTCCCTCCATACAGCGGTTGAAACAGCTGTATGGAGTGAATGTCCCAGAACTGTCAGAAATAGACTATTTATGACAGTTCTGGGACATTCACTCCATACAGCGGTTGAAATATTGTATCTATTTTTTTCCATAAATGACATTCTGCAGATACACTTAGAGGAGCGCTGCAGATACACTTTTTGCCGGCTTGGAATTATTCTTATTTTCATCCTACTTCTTCTTTTTCTTCTTATGAGGATGAGGATGAAGAAGAAGAAGTAGGATGAAAATAAGATTAATTCCAAGCCGGCAAAAAGTGTATCTGCAGCACTCCTCTAAGTGTATTTGCAGAATGTCATTTATGGAAAAAAATAGATACAATGTTTCAACCGCTGTATGGAAGGACAGTCCCAGAACTGTCATAAATAGTCTATTTCTGACAGTTCTGGGACATTCACTCCATACAGCTGTTTCAACCGCTGTATGGAGGGAATGTCATAGAACTGTCAGAAATAGACTATTAATGACAGTTCTGGGACTGTCCTTCCATACAGCGGTTGAAACATTGTATGTATTTGTTTCCATAAATGGATCCATTTATGGAAACAAATACATACAGTTGTGTCCAAAATTATTCAACCCCCACTGAAATTGAGTGTTTTGGCCAGTTTGACATTGCTTTTGATCATTCAGTCATCTTGCTTACATTTACATTAAAGAGGCACTTGTAGGTCAGACAAATATAACATAACAGTTATAATGAAATAACCACAAATGTCTTTTCTGTGCTCACAGCATTATCAGTTTTATTCAACCCCCAAGTGACATTCAATCTTAGTACTTAGTACAGCATCCTTTTACAGTTATAACAGCTTTTAAACGTGAAGCATAGCTTGACACAAGTGTCTTGCAGCGATCTACGGGTATCTTCGCCCATTCTTCATGGGCAAAGGCCTCCAGTTCAGTCACATTCTTAGGCTTGCGCACTGCAACTGCTTTCTTTAAGTCCCACCAGAGGTTCTCAATCGGATTTAAGTCTGGTGACTGCGATGGCCACTCCAAAATGTTCCAGCCTTTCCTCTGCAACCATGCTCTAGTGGACTTGGAGGTATGCTTGGGATCATTGTCCTGTTGAAAGGTCCAACGTCTCCCAAGCCTCAGGTGTGTGACGGACTGCATCACGTTTCCATCCAATATCTCCTGGTACTGAAGAGAATTCATGGTACCTTGCACACGCTGAAGCTTCCCTGTACCTGCAGAAGCAAAACAGCCCCAAAGCATGATTGACCCTCCACCATGCTTCACAGTAGGCAAGGTGTTCTTTTCATCATAGGCCTTGTTCTTCCTCCTCCAAACATAGCGTTGATCCATGGGCCCAAACAGTTCTAATTTTGTTTCATCAGTCCACAGAACACTATCCCACAACTTTTGTGGTTTGTCCACATGGCTTTTGGCATACTGCAGTCGACTCTTCTTATTCTTTGGAGACAGCAAGGGGGTACGCCTGGGAGTTCTGGCACGGAGGCCTTCATTACGCAGTGTGCGTCTTATTGTCTGGGCTGAAACTTCTGTACCCACATCTGACAAATCTTTTCTCAGTTCCTCAGCAGTCACACGGGGACTTCTCTCCACTCTACGCTTCAGGTAGCGCACAGCAGTCGAAGTCAGCATCTTCTTTCTGCCACGACCAGGTAGCGTTTCAACAGTGCCCTTTGCCTTGAATTTGCGAATGATGCTTCCTAAGGTGTCTCTTGGTATGTTTAACATCTTTGCAATCTTCTTATAGCCATTGCCCTTCCTGTGAAGAGAAATCACCTCTTCTCTTGTCTTCCTGGACCATTCTCTTGCCTTCACCATGTTTGTAACCACACCAGTAAATGTCTAGAAGGAGCTGAGTATCACAGTCATTTTAAAGCTGCCTAATTGGTGCTTATTATGCTTGATTGCTGCTCGGTGACATCCACAGGTGTTTTCAATACCTGATGGAAAGCACCTGTATGAACCTCTGTTCTTCAGAGTGGTAGTCTTTAAGGGGTTGAATAATTGTGGCAATGAAGAAACCACATAAGAACCATTTACTACTGTATTACATAAACAATTGATGTCATTTTAGTTGCATTTGGGTAGTTACAACGTCCTTGTAGGATTTGATTCTGAATACAATTCCAAATGTACACTATAGTCCCTAAACCCCTTTACAGCATTGGGGGTTGAATAATTTTGGACACAACTGTACAATGTTTCAACCGCTGTATGGAAGGACAGTCCCAGAACTGTCATTAATAGTCTATTTCTGACAGTTCCATGACATTCCCTCCATACAGCGGTTGAAACAGCTGTATGGAGTGAATGTCCCAGAACTGTCAGAAATAGACTATTTCTGACAGTTCTGGGACAATCACTCCATACAGCTGTTTCAACCGCTGTATGGAGGGAATGTCATGGAACTGTCAGAAATAGACTATTAATGACAGTTCTGGGACTGTCCTTCCATACAGCGGTTGAAACATTGTATGTATTTGTTTCCATAAATGGATCCATTTATGGAAACAAATACATACAATGTTTCAACCGCTGTATGGAAGGACAGTCCCAGAACTGTCAGAAATAGTCTATTTCTGACAGTTCTATGACATTCCCTCCATACAGCGGTTGAAACAGCTGTATGGAGTGAATGTCCCAGAACTGTCAGAAATAGACTATTTATGACAGTTCTGGGACATTCACTCCATACAGCGGTTGAAACATTGTATCTATTTTTTTCCATAAATGACATTCTGCAGATACACTTAGAGGAGCGCTGCAGATACACTTTTTGCCGGCTTGGAATTATTCTTATTTTCATCCTACTTCTTCTTTTTCTTCTTATGAGGATGAGGATGAAGAAGAAGAAGTAGGATGAAAATAAGATTAATTCCAAGCCGGCAAAAAGTGTATCTGCAGCGCTCCTCTAAGTGTATTTGCAGAATGTCATTTATGGAAAAAAATAGATACAATGTTTCAACCGCTGTATGGAAGGACAGTCCCAGAACTGTCATAAATAGTCTATTTCTGACAGTTCTGGGACATTCACTCCATACAGCTGTTTCAACCGCTGTATGGAGGGAATGTCATAGAACTGTCAGAAATAGACTATTAATGACAGTTCTGGGACTGTCCTTCCATACAGCGGTTGAAACATTGTATGTATTTGTTTCCATAAATGGATCCATTTATGGAAACAAATACATACAATGTTTCAACCGCTGTATGGAAGGACAGTCCCAGAACTGTCATTAATAGTCTATTTCTGACAGTTCCATGACATTCCCTCCATACAGCGGTTGAAACAGCTGTATGGAGTGAATGTCCCAGAACTGTCAGAAATAGACTATTTCTGACAGTTCTGGGACAATCACTCCATACAGCTGTTTCAACCGCTGTATGGAGGGAATGTCATGGAACTGTCAGAAATAGACTATTAATGACAGTTCTGGGACTGTCCTTCCATACAGCGGTTGAAACATTGTATGTATTTGTTTCCATAAATGGATCCATTTATGGAAACAAATACATACAATGTTTCAACCGCTGTATGGAAGGACAGTCCCAGAACTGTCAGAAATAGTCTATTTCTGACAGTTCTATGACATTCCCTCCATACAGCGGTTGAAACAGCTGTATGGAGTGAATGTCCCAGAACTGTCAGAAATAGACTATTTATGACAGTTCTGGGACATTCACTCCATACAGCGGTTGAAACATTGTATCTATTTTTTTCCATAAATGACATTCTGCAGATACACTTAGAGGAGCGCTGCAGATACACTTTTTGCCGGCTTGGAATTATTCTTATTTTCATCCTACTTCTTCTTTTTCTTCTTATGAGGATGAGGATGAAGAAGAAGAAGTAGGATGAAAATAAGATTAATTCCAAGCCGGCAAAAAGTGTATCTGCAGCGCTCCTCTAAGTGTATTTGCAGAATGTCATTTATGGAAAAAAATAGATACAATGTTTCAACCGCTGTATGGAAGGACAGTCCCAGAACTGTCATAAATAGTCTATTTCTGACAGTTCTGGGACATTCACTCCATACAGCTGTTTCAACCGCTGTATGGAGGGAATGTCATAGAACTGTCAGAAATAGACTATTAATGACAGTTCTGGGACTGTCCTTCCATACAGCGGTTGAAACATTGTATGTATTTGTTTCCATAAATGGATCCATTTATGGAAACAAATACATACAATGTTTCAACCGCTGTATGGAAGGACAGTCCCAGAACTGTCATTAATAGTCTATTTCTGACAGTTCCATGACATTCCCTCCATACAGCGGTTGAAACAGCTGTATGGAGTGAATGTCCCAGAACTGTCAGAAATAGACTATTTATGACAGTTCTGGGACTGTCCTTCCATACAGCGGTTGAAACATTGTATCTATTTTTTTCCATAAATGACATTCTGCAGATACACTTGGAGGAGCGCTGCAGATACACTTTTTGCCGGCTTGGAATTATTCTTATTTTCATCCTACTTCTTCTTTTTCTTCTTATGAGGATGAGGATGAAGAAGAAGAAGTAGGATGAAAATAAGATTAATTCCAAGCCGGCAAAAAGTGTATCTGCAGCGCTCCTCTAAGTGTATTTGCAGAATGTCATTTATGGAAAAAAATAGATACAATGTTTCAACCGCTGTATGGAAGGACAGTCCCAGAACTGTCATAAATAGTCTATTTCTGACAGTTCTGGGACATTCACTCCATACAGCTGTTTCAACCGCTGTATGGAGGGAATGTCATAGAACTGTCAGAAATAGACTATTAATGACAGTTCTGGGACTGTCCTTCCATACAGCGGTTGAAACATTGTATGTATTTGTTTCCATAAATGGATCCATTTATGGAAACAAATACATACAATGTTTCAACCGCTGTATGGAAGGACAGTCCCAGAACTGTCATTAATAGTCTATTTCTGACAGTTCCATGACATTCCCTCCATACAGCGGTTGAAACAGCTGTATGGAGTGAATGTCCCAGAACTGTCAGAAATAGACTATTTCTGACAGTTCTGGGACAATCACTCCATACAGCTGTTTCAACCGCTGTATGGAGGGAATGTCATGGAACTGTCAGAAATAGACTATTAATGACAGTTCTGGGACTGTCCTTCCATACAGCGGTTGAAACATTGTATGTATTTGTTTCCATAAATGGATCCATTTATGGAAACAAATACATACAATGTTTCAACCGCTGTATGGAAGGACAGTCCCAGAACTGTCATAAATAGTCTATTTCTGACAGTTCTGGGACATTCACTCCATACAGCTGTTTCAACCGCTGTATGGAGGGAATGTCATAGAACTGTCAGAAATAGACTATTAATGACAGTTCTGGGACTGTCCTTCCATACAGCGGTTGAAACATTGTATGTATTTGTTTCCATAAATGGATCCATTTATGGAAACAAATACATACAATGTTTCAACCGCTGCATGGAAGGACAGTCCCAGAACTGTCATTAATAGTCTATTTCTGACAGTTCCATGACATTCCCTCCATACAGCGGTTGAAACAGCTGTATGGAGTGAATGTCCCAGAACTGTCATAAATAGAGAGAAACTGTCACAGAACTGTCCTTCTTCTCATCCTTCTCCTTCTTCTCATCCTTCTTCTCATCCTTCTTCTCATCCTTCTTCTCATCCTTCTCCTTCTTCTCATCCTTCTCCTTCTTCTCATCCTTCTCCTTCTCCTTCTTCTCATCCTTCTCCTTCTCCTTCTTCTCATCCTTCTCCTTCTTCTCATCCTTCTCCTTCTCCTTCTTCTCATCCTTCTCCTTCTCCTTCTTCTCATCCTTCTCCTTCTCCTTCTTCTCATCCTTCTCCTTCTCCTTCTTCTCATCCTTCTCCTTCTCCTTCTTCTCATCCTTCTCCTTCTCCATCTTCTCATCCTTCTCCTTCTCCTTCTTCTCATCCTTCTCCTTCTCCTTCTTCTCATCCTTCTCCTTCTCCATCTTCTCATCCTTCTCCTTTTCCTTCTTCTCATCCTTCTCCTTCTGCTTCTCCTTCTCCTTCTTCTCATCCTTCTCCTTCTTCTCATCCTTCTCCTTCTTCTCATCCTTCTCCTTCTCCTTCTTCTCATCCTTCTCCTTCTTCTCATCCTTCTCCTTCTTCTCATCCTTCTCCTTCTTCTCATCCTTCTCCTTCTCCTCATCCTTCTCCTTCTTCTCATCCTTCTCCTTCTCCTTCTTCTCATCCTTCTCCTTCTCCTTCTTCTCATCCTTCTCCTTCTCCATCTTCTCATCCTTCTCCTTCTCCTTCTTCTCATCCTTCTCCTTCTTCTCATCCTTCTCCTTCTCCTTCTTCTCATCCTTCTCCTTCTTCTCATCCTTCTCCTTCTCCTCATCCTTCTCCTTCTCCTTCTTCTCATCCTTCTCCTTCTCCTTCTTCTCATCCTTCTCCTTCTTCTCATCCTTCTCCTTCTCCTCATCCTTCTCCTTCTCCTTCTTCTCATCCTTCTCCTTCTCCTTCTTCTCATCCTTCTCCTTCTCCTTCTTCTCATCCTTCTTCTCATCCTTCTCCTTCTTCTCATCCTTCTCCTTCTCCTTCTTCTCATCCTTCTCCTTCTCCTTCTTCTCATCCTTCTCCTTCTCCATCTTCTCATCCTTCTCCTTTTCCTTCTTCTCATCCTTCTCCTTCTGCTTCTCCTTCTCCTTCTCCGTCTTCTCATCCTTCTCCTTCTCATCCTTCTCCTTCTTCTCATCCTTCTCCTTCTTCTCATCCTTCTTCTCATCCTTCTCCTTCTTCTCATCCTTCTCCATCTTCTCATCCTTCTCCTTCTCCTTCTTCTCATCCTTCTCCTTCTTCTCATCCTTCTTCTCATCCTTCTCCTTCTTCTCATCCTTCTCCTTCTCCTTCTTCTCATCCTTCTCCTTCTCCTTCTTCTCATCCTTCTCCTTCTTCTCATCCTTCTCCTTCTTCTCATCCTTCTCCTTCTTCTCATCCTTCTTCTCATCCTTCTTCTCATCCTTCTCCTTCTTCTCATCCTTCTCCTTCTTCTCATCCTTCTTCTCATCCTTCTCCTTCTTCTCATCCTTCTCCTTCTCCTTCTTCTCATCCTTCTCCTTCTCCTTCTTCTCATCCTTCTCCTTCTCATCCTTCTCTTTCTTCTCATCCTTCTCCTTCTTCTCATCCTTCTCCTTCTCCTTCTTCTCATCCTTTTCCTTCTCCTTCTTCTCATCCTTCTCCTTCTCCTTCTTCTCATCCTTCTCCTTCTCCTTCTTCTCATCCTTCTCCTTCTTCTCATCCTTCTCCTTCTCCTTCTTCTCATCCTTCTCCTTCTTCTCATCCTTCTCCTTCTCCTTCTCCTTCTCCTTCTCTTTCCTCATCTCCAAGGGCATTTAAATTAAAGGTACAGTGTTCTGCACTAATTTAAAGGCTCTCTGAAGCCTAGAAACCCTTTTTATAAGTCATCTTCGTAGCGAAGAAATTCGCATCGAATCGAATTTCACACTGGAATTCGCCGAATCAGCCGAATCGAATTTTTGAGAAATTCGCTCATCTCTACTGACAGCTTAAGAGTTCCCTTCACTGGAACTAAGGGGCCAAGCCCAACCCCTGAAAAACAACCCCACCCTATAATCCCCCCTCTAACAAACTTTACACTTGGCACAATGCAGTCAGGCAAGTACTGTTCTCCTGGCAACCATCAAACCCAGACACATCCATCGGATTGCCAGACAGAGAAGGGTGATTCATCACTCCAGAGAACATATCACTGCTCTAGAGTCCAGTGGCGGCTTGCATCACACCACTGCATCCAACACTTTGCATTGCACTTGGTGATGTAAGGCTTGGATGCAGCTGCTCGGCCATAGAAACCCATTCCATGAAGCTCTCTATGCACTGTTGTTGTGCTAACCTGAAGGTCACATGAAGTTTGGATGTCTTTAGCTATTGACTCTGCAGACAGTTTACAACTTCTGCGCACTATGCTCTTCGCATGCGCTAACCCTGCTCTGTCATTTTATGTGGCCTACCACTTCGTGGCTGAGTTGCTGTTGTTCCCAGTTGCTTCTACTTTGTTATAATACCACTAACAGTTGACCGTGGAATATTTAGTAGCAAGGAAATTTCTGCTATAGCTACAAAGGGTAGGCCAGCTCAATATCAAACCCTATGGACTAAGACTGGGATCCCATTAATATTCATGTGCATGTAAAGGCAGGCATCCCAATACTTTTGGCAATATAGTGTGTGTGCATATGTGTGTGTGTATATATATATATATATCACAAAAACAATATAAACACATTTTTCTTTTATAGATGATCACATGACCTATGTTAATTGTATTGGGATGGATGTGCTCCCATGCCCTGACATATTCAGTTGGAAATAGGAAAACAGGGGGACTGGCAGGATCACTAGGGATTTCACACAAATGAAGCAATGCAAAGAGAGCAGGATACTTTCTAATGCAAGTATATGATAACATAGACACATATCAGAAATGTCAAATGTTGGGGCAACATACAGTTTAATTACGGAATTTTTCGCTCCATAAGATGCACTTTTTTCCCCCCAAAAAAGGGAGGAAAATGTCAGTGTGTCTTATGGAGCGAAAATGGAGTGGACGGTCCGGTATTTCCGCCGCCGCCACCATGTCAGAATACCGGGCTGGCCGCTCAACTCTTCTCTCCTGCAGGACCTTACCTGATCCTCTGTCCAGCGCTGTGCAGTCTTCCCACGCCGGCTTCTGTGACAGCCGGGTGCCCACTGCGCATGCGTGAGAAGCGCTGCGCTTTGTGAATGGTCCGGCGACTTCTGGGACACCTGACAGGTCCCAGAAGGCGACAGGCCATTCACAAAGCGCAGCGCTTCTTGCGCATGCACAGTGGGCACCCAGCTGTCACAGAAGCCGTCGCGGGAAGAAGCCAGTGTGCCCACACTAAAGAAAGGACAACTTCAGGTACCCGCTCCCCCTCCCTCCCCAAAGGTCCACAGTCTCTTGGTCATCCCCTGTACTGTCCACAGTCTCTGGTCATCCCCTGTACTGTCTGCAGTCTCTGGTCATCCCCTGTACTGTCTGCAGTCTCTGGTCATCTGTACTATGTCCACAGTCCCTGGCATTTTCCCTGTACTATGTTCACAGTCTCTGGTCATCTGCACTATGTCCGCAGTCTCTGGTCATTCCCTGTACTATGTCCGCAGACTCTGGTCATCTCCTGTACTGTGTCCGCAGTCTCTGGTCATCTCCTGTACTGTGTCCGCAGTCTCTGGTCATCCCCTGTACTGTGTCAGCAGACTCTGGTCATCTCCTGTACTATGTCCGCAGTCTCTGGTCATCTCCTGTACTGTGTCCGCAGTCTCTGGTCATCTCCTGTACTGTGTCCGCAGTCTGTGGTCATCTCCAGTACTGTGTCCGCAGTCTCTGGTCATCCCCTGTACTGTGTCCGCAGTCATCTATAGTATGTCTGCAGTCTCTGGTCATCCCCTGTACTGTGTCCGCAGTCTCTGGTCATCTCCTGTGCTGTGTCCACAGTCTCTGGTCATCTCCTGTACTGTGTCTGCAGTCTCTGGTCATCTCCTGTACTGTTTCCGCAGTCTCTGGTCAAATCCTGTACTGTGTCCGCAGTCTCTGGTCATCTCCTGTACTGTGTCCGCAGTCTCTGGTCATTTCCTGTACTGTGTCCGCAGTCTCTGGTCATCTCCTGTACTGTGTCCGCAGTCTCTGGTCATCTCCTGTACAGTGTCTGCAGTCTCTGGTCATCCCGTGTATTGTGTCCGCAGTCGCTGGTCATCTCCTGTACTGTGTCCGCAGTCTCTGGTCATCTCCTCTACTGTGTCTGCAGTCCATTGGTTCAGAATATTTTTTTTCCTTGTTTTTCACCTCTAAAACCTAGGTGCGTCTTATGGTTAGGTGCGTCTTAGGGAGCGCGAAATATGGTATTTTAGAGAAGGCTTATATTCCATAATATTTAAGTGACTGAAGTAAATCATTTTTGCGTTGACCGCCTCCTTATTTAGCTTTTCTATTTTGGGGCTGTCCATAAACTGGACAGTTGGCAATGGCACCTCTTAAACTAGGGAGCTAATTTGTGGAAGGTTAGGTTTTGTGGCAGTCAAGACAACGGCATGTCTCTCATCACCAGCCATACTTGAATAAAGATTTGCCCGACCATGGGCAGCTTAATTCTGCCTGTCAAATTTGAACACATTTCCTGATTCTTTCAAATTAATAAGCAACACATCCAAGCATTATAAAAGTTTGCTAGACTCATCAATCATATAATTAGGCACATTAGAGGGACAAGGAACGTGCCTTCCAATATAGATTTTCTTGAAACAGCTCAGCTCAGAAATGAAGCCTTTAAAGGTCCAAAACTAAGGCTGTAGGAAACCAATTTCTGAATGGAAATTTAAAAGAAGCAAATTGAATGAATAAGAATTGCTTAATATCAATGCATGTGTCAATTTTCAAATGTTATTTTAGGAGTAAGTGGCAGTTGATGAGGGATAACCCAGTACAAATGGAAGTAACCTTGTAACCCAGTGCAAGTGGAAGTTGAGAGATCACATGATTTGTTTAATTGTTTGATTTACCAGTTAAAATTTTCAACAATGGAGCATGTTTAACTGAGGTGTATTTGAGCTCTAAAAAGAATGGGGAAGGGTTAGAGTTCTGTTAGACTTTAACTGCTGTTAGTGACCACACTGGAGAGATTTACTTTCTCTATTTGTCCCAGTGACCATTGTCAGCAGGGCAGGAAGTTAAGAGAAATCCAAAAATTTACAGCTGTCAACAGAGCAGTATGTAGGCATGTGGGGAGGTGCAGCATGGTGTGGCAGCAGTGAAGACACAGAGTCCAGTTGCGAGAACAGAACTTGTATTAAAGTCAAAGTTCAACTTACAAACAGCCCAGCAGGAAGACCCCCTACCGGGAACACTCACAGGGTTTTACAGCAATGGGGGAATCTCATCATGGTGCCCTGCAATGACAGTACAATGCTACAGCTTAATGACATCATCGAGGTCCTCCTAAGTGACAGAGAAGAGGTGAAGAGGAAAAAGACCCTGGAAATCACATGGCTTACCTGAAGATACCTGTATAAGGTAAGTATAAAAAATGTGCATTAAAAGTATATACCTGACCAGTGGTTTCCAAACTATGGCCCTTTGCTTGCCCTAATCTGACCCTTGAGGCTTTATTCCTTCCACTGCCACCAACAATGGGGCATAATTTTCTCCACTGGTGGTAAAAATGGGACACTATTCCTCCTACTGACACCAACTATTTCTCCCCCTAATACCAAAGATTGGGCATTGTTTTCTCCCACTGGGTTTAGTCCAGCCCTCCTAAAGTCTGAAGAACAGTAAACTGGCCCTTTCTTTAGAAAGTTTGGAGACCCCTGTCCTGGACAATTAATAAAGGAGATTTTGTAATCTCCCATTTCCACTCAGGAGTCATTGTGGCTACCTGATTGATCCAGTTGACTTACACCATAGCAGTATTATGTTTTCCAAGTGCAAACAGTTAAAATTCTTTGATTTTTGGAAGATATGTAATATGAGTGACTTGTTATTTTCCATTTTCTATTGTAAGTGCCTTTTGATTGTGGGGGACCACAGCTTTGCCTCTCCTGTGTTGTATCTCACGTTGTCGTATTGTACTTTTTTTCAAAATTTTCAATAAAAGCTATTGAAAAGAAAAAGTACGCACCATGGAGACCTTCAGGAGTGGTCAACAAGGGGTGGGGGAGCTCAGAGCAAAGCGTTTTGACTATCATTCTCACCCTTGCTTTAGACCCAATATATCAGAATCCTCCAGGCAAATTGCTACTTCACTAGATGAATGCTTGTTCCGATAGTGAAACAAGGATGAGAGTGACAGCCTTAAAACCAATACCTCCACAATCAAGTCAGAGATATAAGCTTCCATATTTCACAGCTTTCTTTTAAAAATTTGCCAGCACTGAATTTCCCACCCCCACCGGGCCAGCTTCCTAGCGACCAATAATGCTGTATGCCTGCGAAAAGAAGAAATGAGAAGGATGCTATGCAGGATTCACGGGATAAAGGTCAGTACTTGCTGTTCTATGGGTTACAGATCTGCTTTTGCTCCACTCTTGAGTATTTATTATACATCAGCCCTGACACCGAGACTGTCTGCCGTATTGCTAGTGCAGATTAGAACACAAATGGGAATGCTCTCAATCAAAAAGCCCAAAAAGAGCTGATTACACTGTGATTTTTTACTTCTCTGCAATATTTGAAGCCCTGTACAAACTCAGAGCTTAAAATGCCTGAAAAGAAGAAAGTGCTACAGAGAGGGAGGAGGTGAGAGTGGAAAAATCTGCGGTGGAAGGAAAATTTATCAGCAATCTAAATAAAGAGACTGGTTGTCATTAGGTTTTCCACCGTACAACGCTCTCATATTTAAAGTCTTTCTTCACAGTTAAAAAAGAATGGCTTCTGTCATCGCGGCTTTTTTTACACTTCGTATTTCAGCAGCAGCAGAAAAAAACAGATTTTGACAATGATAAGGCGACGGAATAAAAATGCAGTCATATCTTAAAGGTATTCTGTCATGTAACAATATATGTGTGGAAAAAAATCTTTGATGGTAGAGCCACTTTCCAGGTATCATACCATGCTTTAGCTCCAGGGAAGTAACACAGCAAAAGGCATATCTTTTCTGACCAAAAATAGATTGTGGCACATTAGACGGGGGATAATAGCTTCCATCAGAGGCTTATCACCGATCACCTTTAAAGGGACCATTCTGTAATGGCTGAATCTCAGAACATTCTTAGTTATAATTCCAAAGCCCTAGCCTGTCTCTTCCTACCTTATGGACATACATTAGTAGCCAGTAAGGCTGTCTATTCTAGTGATGGTCGAATAAGAATGTGTAGAGGCAATGCTTAGTGGCAACCTCTAGCACCAACGAGAAGTGTCAGAGAATTGCCTATGACACCAGAAACAAAATTATAGACGTGCACCAGGCTGGGAAGACTGAATCTGCAATAGGCAAGCAGCTTGGTGTGAACAAATCAACTGTGGGAGCAATAATTAGAAAATGGAAGACATACAAGACCACTGATAATCTCCCTCGATCTGGGGCTCCACGCAAAATCTCACCCCGTGGGGTCAAAATGATCGCAAGAACGGTGAGCAAAAATCCCAGGACCACACGGGGGGACCTAGTGAATGACCTGCAGAGAGCTGGGACCAAAGTAACAAAGGCTACCATCAGTAACACACTATGCCACCAGGGACTCAGATCCTGCAGTGCCAGACGTGTCCCCCTGCTTAAGCCAGTACATGTCCGGGCCCATCTGAAGTTTGCTAGAGAGCATTTGGATGATCCAGAAGAGGATTGGGAGAATGTCATATGGTCAGATGAAACCAAAATAGAACTGTTTGGTAGAAACACAGCTCGTCGTGTTTGGAGGAGAGCGAATGCTGAGTTGCATCCAAAGAACACCATGCCTACTGTGAAGCATGGGGGTGGCAACATCATGCTTTGGGGCTGTTTCTCCGCAAAAGGACCAGGACGACTGATCCATGTACAGGACAGAATGAATGGGGCCATGTATCGTGAGATTTTGAGTGCAAACCTCCTTCCATGAGCAAGGGCATTGAAGATGAAACATGGCTGGGTCTTCCAACATGACAATGATCCCAAACATACCGCCCGAGCAACGAAGGAGTGGCTTCGTAAGAAGCATTTCAAGGTCCTGGAGTGGCCTAGCCAGTCTCCAGATCTCAACCCCATAGAAAACCTTTGGAGGGAGTTGAAAGTCCGTGTTGCCCAGCGACAGCCCCAAAACATCACTGCTCTAGAGGAGATCTGCATGGAGGAATGGGTCAACATACTAGCAACAGTGTGTGCCAACCTTGTGAAGACTTACAGGAAACGTTTGACCTCTGTCATTGCCAATAAAGGATATATAACAAAGTATTGAGATGAACTTTTGATATTTAACAAATACTTATTTTCCACCATAATTTGCAAATACATTCTTTCCAAATCAGCCAATGTGATTGTCTGGATTTTTTTTCTCATTTTGTCTCTCATAGTTGAGGTCTACCTATGATGTCAATTACAGGCCACTCTCATCTTTTTAAGTGGGAGAACTTACACAATTGGTGGCTGACTAAATACTTTTTTGCCCCACTGTATTTCTTGTGATTTATAGGATGCTGCAAGAATAGTGTTCATTGTATGCATTTGTGAGAGATAAGTATACAAGCATATTGTAATTTCAGTTTATGTTATTGTATTGCAGTTTTACAGAACTATTCACAGAAGTAAATTCAGTTTTGGAATGGGACATAACACTGCTTCTGTCAGTTTTGTTAGTAGGACAGCACAGTCAATTTAGGACAGACTCCTTAACCTGCCTATGAGTAATGTGCATGCAATAATCTGTTGTAGGTCACCACAGGTTTTTCTAGCTTGCATCTTAAGATTTATGGAGGAAACCTATTATGGACATACTGCATGCAGATTGTGTTACGCATTTCAGACACTGTCACCCAAAATCATTAAATCTAAAGATAATGCATCATATGAAAAGTCAGTCATTTTTCGGGCCTAACAAACAACTGTGGCAGTGTTACTTTGTATCACTGTGCATTTAGTAATCATGATGATAATAATAATAATATCAGCCTGAAACTACAATGACTGGTCATATCCTCTAGTCCAGCAACATACAAGGTAAATAACTTCACTAATCAGATGTAATAACTAACATTTAAATTGAAACCTTATGGAAAAGAGCGCATGCGCGGGGCCGGAGCGAATGTCCTGCTGACTGCACCTCACACTCCTGGCACTTTAGGGGCAATTAATAGTGGCCCCAACCCACTTGCACCCCCGACCCCCACCTGAGCCTCTTGCTGGGAAGGTGGGGACTCCTTTTATTCCCACCTGACTGGCTGGAAAGTCTGCGGGTGGATCCGGCGCCACGGCTATGGGGGCGGGCAGGAGAGGCAAGATGGCACTAGCTCCAAGGCCTCTTTGGCAGCTGAGGGATCACAGCGGTGGTCACAGGTGACAGTGCCTCCTTCTTACAGCCCTAGGAATCAGGATGACAGGATGAATCGGGATGACAGTTCCTTCAGATCCTTGGATCATGTGAATGATCTCCCTGCACCTCCTGGTTCTCTCCCTAGTCCTCCCGGGTCTCCCTTACAGACTGCAACCCTATCTCCAGGCCATGAGTCCAAAGCTTCATCCCTGCTAAACAATGAAATGCCAGATATCTTTATTAGTCAAACCAGTAGCCAAGATTCCACACATGATGGCCCAGTAGATTCTCCTGCCTTTCCTCCTGCACCTCCGCACTTTTCAAGGGATTCCGTACTCATCACACGGTTTGCTGATTTACTACAATGGGAATTAGATAAAGCTACCACTAAGTTGGCCTCTGACCTGAAACAGGACTTTGGGAGATCGCCCCAAGAAGATTGAATCTAAAGCTGATGATGCAGTTCACAGAGTGACTCAAAATTCTAACATGATTGCAAGACCGCTTGGATGAGGCTTACAATAAAATAGATGATCTTGAGAATCGTGCTAGGCGTTGCAATTTTCGAATTAGAAGGCTGCCTGAAAAGGTAACAGATATTGCTTCTATTGCCCGTTCCCTTATACATGCTGCAGTGCCGACGATTGATGAAATTCATCTAGAAATAGATCTTATCCACAGGGCTTTGGTCCCTTTGAAACCGGCTGACCCGCCTCAGGACTTAATAGTGAAGCCTCACTTTTTCAGGGTCAAGGAGGCGGTGATGCATTACGCTAGGGAACATCCAGATTTGGAGGTTGATGGATACCGGATTCAAGTCTTTGCAGATATCTTTCAAGCCACCATCCAAAAGAGGAGGGCCTTCAAACCCCTACTCTCGCCCTTAATCCAGGGGGATATCTGCTACCGATGGAATTATCTGTTTAACCCACAATTACTTTATAGCGGCAAATCCTACTCCTTTTCCACAGTTCTTGAGGGGGAAAGAATCTTGCTGAGCTTGGGCTTTGGACTGCCCCCCCCCCCCTCACCTCTGTGGTCTTCCGCCTCCAGGAAGAAATCCACAACTGCAACATCACATTGGGTGTCTTGAAGACTTTATTTGCTGCTGCTTGAAGATTCCTAACGGAGGCCTCTCAGTGGTCCCATTATGGGACATTGGCCTCTGTGTGCGTATTGGTTTTTGGAAAAAAGGGGAAAGGGGGGAGAAATGTATTTTTTTTGTTCTCTTCCCTTTCTCCTGTCAAACCTGGTATCTTAGTGGTGATGTCCTCTTCTCTTTAGTGGTTTTGATTGTTAATCTTTGGTATAATAATTTGGTGGCTTTAAGAGTCTTATATGTTTCATGTGGACCCCAGGGTGCCTGGAAATGTCTATGCGCTCTCCCTATTCAAAATAATCTGCCTACTGTTTGACTTTGTGGAGACTCTTTTGGTCCTTGATCTAATAGTATTCTACTATCTTACATTGCATATTACTGTTTAGCCTTTAGTTGGATTCGGAACATTCTTTGGCCTTGGCGTCTTTGGTTTCTCTCTTTATGCTTCTTTCCCTTTTCTAACCCTTTTCACTTTTCTTGTTTGAGGGTCACCCCAGGAATCTCGAACAGCTTCTGGATACTCGATACCCCACACGGATGGGTTGAGCTTGTCTGATAATAGCCATGCCACTTGCTTTCCATGTCTACCTTAAAACACCGCACTGCCATTATCCGCTTGCTTTCTCATAATGTTCAAAGGTTAGGCTCCCCTTCTAAAAGGTTCAAAATATTTTCTTATTATAAGTCTCTGGGAGCCAATATTGTTGCTTTACAGGAAAAGCATGTTTCCCCTTCTTTTACTCCCAGATATATTCACAGGGCTTTTCGATTTGTTTTTTCACCAACGCCTCTGAAAAAAGAGAGGGGTGGCTCCCTGTTTTTCCACATGGCTATCATTCACTGAAACTAAAGTATTAAGGGATAGGGAGGGACAATACTTTCTAGTCAAGGGTCATTTGGAAGGTAATATGGTGTCTTTTCTTATTTATTATGCCCCTAATACAAACCAGTCGGCCTTTTTCCATTCCCTTTTTAAATCTCTGTTTAAAGATTTGGAAGGGGACTCGAATATAGCTTTAGACCATGTGCTCGATAAATCCCATGTAATAAAACTTAAATCGCCTCCTAGACAAAGCACTGATTTTGCACCACTTTTGCATTGCCATGATCTAATTGACGCTAGGAGGGAGGCCAATCCCACCTCTAGAGACTACTCTCACTTCTCTAGGGCTCATAATCATTATTCTCGTATAGATCATGTCTTTTTCCCCTCGGAAATGATAACTAAGCTAAATTCAGCCAAAATTATATCGACAACTTGGTTGGACCACGATCCTGTGGTACTGATGCTTTCTAATTTGATGGTTAAAATGGTTAAGCCACACTAGTGACTAAACGAGTCCTTACTAAGCAACGAGCCCTGTTGCTTAGAAGTGGGTTGACATTTAAAATCCTACTTTGCAATTAATAAAGCGGAGGATACAAATCCCTCTATTAATTGAACAGCCCATAAAGCTTCAGTTAGAGGCTTCTTTATCCAACTGTCCTCCAGAATTAAAAAATCTTGCGAGGAGTTGATTCATGCCAAATCTAGAGACTATGAATTGTTAGTTGCCCAACATAAAAGTATCCTGACCTTTGAACTTTTATCTAAAGTACAGCAAGCCCAGTTGGAACTTAACCTCTGTGTCGCCACAAAAGCGGAAAAGCAATTTCGCTGGATAAATCATAGATTTTTCACGTGGCGGGACAGACCAAATTCCCTTCTAGCACATAAGCTTATCCCCAAATACACTCACTCAGTGCTTCCCAAATTCCGGCTAGTGGGGAATACTATCACGCAAGATCCTCAGAAGATCCTTTGGGAATTTCATGATTTTTATGCTTTTCTATATGGTCCACCTCAACCAGTGGAGCCTTCCTCCATTTGACCCTTTATGGAATCTTTGCCTATTCCTTCCCTCACTGAAGCCCAAGAAGGGTTTATGGAACAACCTATTACTTCTGAGGAGCTCCACAAAGTTATTAAATTACTACTGTCACATACTGTAAATCCCCGGGCCCCGATGGCCTTCCCAACAATTAATACAAAACGTTTTCTGATCATCTTCTTCCCCATATGACACTATATTATAATTCATTAAGAGAGGAGGGAGTAGTTCCCTTAGGTGAGAACAAGGCATATATTAGTGTCATTCCCAAACCCAATAAAGATTATACTGATGCCCACAATTATCACCCTATTTCATCAATTATGATCTGAAAATTCTAATCAAACGCCTTAACTCCTTTTTGCACAATATATTCAAAAAGACCAGTCGGGATTCATATTGGGTTGTCAAACGTTGGACCAGATTTGCAGATCTATTACTCTGATCTCAGCTGCCCATTCTAATTGGAATAGCCCTCTTTCCAGGGCACTTTTGCTTCTTTCTCTGGACCTTCATAAGGCCTTAGACAGTCTGACGTGGGAATATTTATTTACTACCCTGCAGGCTTTTGGATTTGGCCCAATGTTTCTTGCTTTGTTGCACTCGTTATATGATATTCCCTCAGGTCAACTTTCCATTAAAGGCTACAGATCTTCTGTGTTTCCAATCCAAAGAGGCACTAGACAGGGCTGTCCACTTTCCCCACTGCTTTTTGAGCTGGCAATTGAACCCTTAGCTATGGCAATCTGCTCCCATCCCCAAATCCATTGTCTTTGTCGCGGACAACAGGAACATAAATGTGCCCTATTTGCTGATGATGTTCTTATGTATATTACTTCCCCTTTGATAACTATTCCTAATTTATTGTCTCTATTACGCCAATTTTCCACTCTTTCCGGGCTTTCCCTAAATTCCCAAAAAACAACAGCCCTTAATGTTTCCTTACCCATTTCTGAAGAACAGCAGCTTAGAATTTCCTATGATTTTCAGTGGGCAAGTAAGTCGTTGCCCTATTTAGGGATACACTTAACCACCTCAATCGAGACGCTATATCAAGCTAATTACCCTCCCTTCTTTAAAACACTTCGCCGTTGGGATGACTATTCCTTATCATGGTTTGTCAACTCGATAAAAATGCCGTTTTTGCCCCGATTGCTATACTATTTCCAGACATTACCGGTATCAATTCCGAGAATTGCAGCATCTACAAGCTGAGGTTCTCTGCTTTGTTTGGAACAATAGACAACCTCAGATGAACCAAAAGACATTGTAAGCTTCCAGACCGCGAGGTGGTATTGGCCTTCCTAATCTCCATGCGTATTTCCAAGCTGCACAAATCGCCCAGTTGGCTTACAACACTACTGGGGGAAATACTCCCCTCTGGGTTTCTATCGAAGCTCTTTCCTGTCACCCTCTGGCTGTTGGTGCGTTACTTTGGCTTCCTAATCAGTTGTGCCCTCCTATATTGTGCCCCATTCTGTCATTTTCGTTGACAGTTTGGGATAGGGTACGCCATCATAAGTCGCTGGCATCTCCACATACACCCATAGCTTCGTTTTTTTGCAACCCTGGTGAATCAATAAAGGCTTGTTGCAGAAAGGAGATTATCTTAACGGTGCTTGCATACATTGTCTACAATATTTAAAAGACAAGCTAAATATGCCTGCTACTGAAATCTTCAGATATAACCAGATTGTCTCATTTCTCCACTCAAAGTTTACTTTATTGGATGAGTTACTTTTGCTCACCGCCTTTGAACGTTCCTGCCAGAATAGAGATTTCCCCAGAGGCCGTGTCTCCACAGTATATGCTCTCCTCACTGATCCGAATTGTAAACTTCCCTATATGGAGCATTGGGAACGGGATCTAGATGCCAGTTATCAGATTGGCAGGATATTTCTCTGGCACTATCCAAAATTTCTATCAATACTACCCTAATTGAAGCAAACTATAAATCATTGTTGAGATGGTATTTGGTCCCTACTCGGATTGCGAGGATGCAGGAGACAGGAGAGATGGCACTCTTTCATAAATTTACGGATAATGTTACCAAGAAGTCCCATAAGTTGATCACCTATATGTTTCTGGCAGCGAGAATTACTGTAGCTAGGCATTGGAAGCAATCAGTTATTTTGCTTGACTATGTTAAAAGGAAACTGAATTGGATTATGGTTATTAACAAACTCACCTGTATCCTGCACAATAGTTTGAAAAAATTTGGTAACACATGGAACCCTTGGATTCAATACATCTCTGTGCCTCAATGTCCCTCATCTTGACCTTCTCCTCCACTCTTTTCTCTATTGCTTTTTCTCTGCTCTACATTGTTCCTTTTTATGTTGGTTGAGCGAGTTACACTTAACCTCGATTTGTGTTGTAATATGCGTTTTGCCTCAACTGTCAATTGCTTTGTGACAAGCTTTGTTGTTATTGGTGTCTTATATTTGCATGTATGATAGAACATTGTTCATTTGTACTATTTGTTTTTTGGAAAACTATTCAATAAAGACTATTGGAAAATAAATTGAAGCCTTATGAATGCACTTAAATGGGCATCTTTCTCAGCATAGTATTCCATAGGGAGACAATTCATCATTCATCTACCAAACTATCCATGCACGGTCCAGTTTACATTTTCAGCAGTGCCAGTGTGCCAGGATGAATGACTGCTATGACACGTGTGAGAGTGACAATGTCCCATGCCAGCCAATCAAGACAGCCAAAGACTGGCACCAGGAAGAATCCAGAGAGTATGAATGCCAGCATCGGCGAAGGGCCTCGCTAACGTTGGACGATTCGAGCAGAGGTAATTATGTGTGTGTATTGTGTATGTGTATATATATATATATATATATATATATATATATATATCTCAAAAAAAAAATTAAAAGAACACTTTGAGAACACATCAGATCTCAATGGAGAAAAATATCATGCTGGATATTTATACTGATATGGACTGGGTAATGTGTTAGAAACGTAAGGATGCCCCATCATTTGATGGAAATGAAAATTATCAACCTACAGAGGAATGAAGTCAAACACACCCTGAAGATCAAAGTGCAAAAATGATCAGCAGGCTAGTACATTTTGCTGAAATTTAATTGCAGAAACTCAAAATGGTACTCAGTAGTTTGTATGGTCCCCTACGTCCTTGTATGCATGCCTGACAACGTCAGGACATGCTCCTAATGAGAGGACTGATGGTGTTCTGGGGTATTTCCTCCCAGATCTGGACCAGGGCATCAGTGAGCTCCTGGACAGCCTGATGTACAACCTGGTGGCATCAGATGAACCGAAACATGATATACCAGAGGTGTTCTATTGGATTTAGGTCAGGCGAGCGTGGGGGCCAGTCAGTGGTATCAATTCCTTCATCCTCCAGGAACTGCCTGCATACATGCATAACATGAAGCCGGGCATTGCCATGTACCAGGAGAAACCCAGGACCCACTGCACCAGTGTAGGGTCTGACAATGGATCCAAGGATTTCATCCCAATACCTAATGGCAGTCAGGGTGCCATTGTCTAGCTTGTAGAGGTCTGTGCATCCCTCCATGGATATGCTTCCCCAGACCATCACTGACCCATCACTGAACCGGTCATGCTGAATGATGTTACAAGCAGCATAACATTCTCCACGACTTCTGCAGACTCTTTCACATCTGTCCCTTTTGCTCAGTGCCGGGCAGTAAGCACAGGGCCCATTAGAGGATGTCGGGCCTCAGGCCACCCTCATGAAGTCTGATTGTTTAGTCAGAGACATTCACACCAGTGGCCTGCTGGATTTCATTTTATAGGGCTCTGGCAGTGCTCATCCTGTTCCTCCTTGCACAAAGGAGCAGATATTGGTCCTGCTGATGGGTTAAGGACCTTCTACGGCCCTGTCCAGCTGTCCTAAAGTAACTGCCTTTCTCTTGGAATCTCCTCCATGCTCTTGAGACTGTGCTGGGAGACTCAGCAAACCTTCTGGCAATGGCACGTATTGATGTGCCATCCTGGAGGAGTTGGACTGCCTGGGCAACCTCTGTAGGGTCCAGGTATCACCTCATCACCTCATGCTACCAGTAGTGACACTGGAAGTGAAAAAAAGAATGTCAGTAGTCTCCACCGGTAAAACCATTCCTGTTTTGGGTGTTGTCTCATTGTTGCCCATCTAAAGCACCTATTGTTAATTGTTAATTTCATTAACACCAAAGCATCTGAAACTGATTAACAACCCCCTCTGCTACTTCACTGACCAGATCAATATCCCAGGAGTTTAATTGACTTGATGCTATTCTCTGATTAATAAGTGTTCCTTTTACTGTCTGTAGATATAATATATATATATATATATATATATATACAGTATATATATATAGTATATATATACACATGCACACACACACACACTCATGGGGGCAGCCTTATTGCTCTTAGAGGCAGTTAGGAATGGGCAAATATCTCTCCAACAATAGGACGGAAGATGTCAAACACTTTCCAACATAATGTACACTGCAGTTTTCCTGTAAATATTTTTGTTTTTATTTTGTTTTTCATGACTTTCTAGCCTTCCTTATACCAAACTCACAAACTCTTCACTGTGCCTCCATTCTGTAGTGATGCAATTAATGGCTCAGCCATACTGTTTATCCATACAAATGGCTTTTTATTAAATGACAGCAGGATGATTAGTCTTCTAACAGAGCTCCACTAGCCTAAACTGCACATAATGCAAGGCTCTCAATTTTATATAATTTATAATGAAAATGCCATTTGGTATGGATTGATTATTCATTAATTTAAGTATAAACTGAGCCTATCAGTGGAATGGGAATTCTGCTGCCAATGGTTAACTGTGAATAAATATGTACTTTTTTAGTTTATCCTCTTGTACAGAATTTTCAAAGCTTCCACAATAATCAGCAGCTGTATCTCTGAAACCGTTATTCGACAGTTATCCAATGAGAAAGCAGAATTAGGGATCATGTACGCAGACTTCAGACTTTGATGCAAGTTACAGGCAGAAAAATGGCTTGCATGTGTTATGAGTTGCAGGTTAAATTTGAAATCAGTTTGGGATGTATTTCAGATGTAATTACATCAACTTGTACAGAGAAGTATAAGCATGCAATGCAACAGAATATAAATATGAACGGTTTCAAAAGATCATATTCAAAACTCAAACACTGGCTGAAGATTGTGCAGGATTCAACTATGTCTTAAAATGATGTAGGGGCTGACAGAAAGAACCACAGTGTGCTCCATGAGATGCTTTCAGATCCTGAACAATCTTCAGCTAAAAGTATTTCTTCTGTACTGAAGAGATTGGCAGTGCAGGCAGCAGGTGAGTTGAGTATTCTATGCTTTGAAGAGGGGCATTTATTGAAGGACAAATAACACCCAGCCTGGAAGACCATCAATGTATGCAGTGCTTTACATATGTATATTGTATATTCACATCAGTCCCTGCCCTCAAGCAGCTTACAATCTAAGGTTTCCCAAACTCCAGCATGTCTTTGGAGTTTGGGAGGAAACGCAGGTACAGGAAGAACATGCAAACTTCAGGCAGGTAGTACCATTGTTGGGATTCAAACTGGTGATCCTTGTGCTTCTAGCCCTAGAAAGTGCTAACCAGTTATACCCTAGATATAAGCTGTCATATGCAGATCTCCAATTTTGCTTGGAAAGTTGCACTGGGTGCTGTTTCCTTTTGCCTCCAAAGACTCTCTGTTGTCATCGAGCCATTCTATCACATGCATGTGAAGTAAGTGGAGACAGGTAAGTACTGCTAGGAATAGCATGGTAGGCCATGACCTATGAGAATGAGATTGAGGTATGGCAGCATCTGGTATTTCTAGTGCTATCATTGTTTTTAGGGGAGCGAGAAGGAGGGGTAGTTATTTTTACTTTATATTTAAGAACATTTATTATTTAAAGCTAAACTGAAAAAAATTACTAGAAGCCAAAGTATTTTCGCTGAAGAGACTGCCTCATCTGCCAAGGAACCCATGTCCCTTTCTCCTAGCAATTATTTTTATTGTGTATAGTGCCTGAGGTGCATGCAGAGTGCAGTGTACTCTCATGGTCTACTGTTACAGATACCAAGAGCAGAGCCAAGTTCTGGGACAGTTTTTGCCATTACTGGTCACCCAATGTCCAAAGACCTCTGATGTGGAAGAAGTGTAGAACAACATGGCAGTGGTGGCGACAGGAAGCGTGAACCTCTCAGTACTGGAGGAGGGCAAACTAAGAGGTAAATTGCCATACCATGTAAGTATCAGGTGTATATTGATCTCAACTTACATTATGGCCTGGTTCACACTAGTGCAATTTCAGATACGACTTGAGTCACACAGAATCACATGAGAAGGGAAACCACATTGCTTTCAATGGTGTCCATTCACATCAATGCGATTCAGCAGGGAGGGGTTTTGGAAAAGGTTCCTGTATTACTTTAGTACGATTCCAGTGTCATTTTGTCCTCATAGATTATACAAGCCTTATCAAAGTTACAAGCAAGTAGAACTATACAATTGCACTGAAAGTCGGATCAAAATTGTATTGCAGCAGTGTGAACTTAGCCTAATTGCTATAAAAGCTACTAACATGCAGTACTTCCTGTCCTACTTACTTACTGTATTTTTTCTGTGTAGGAGAAGCGTTGTCACCATAGGACAGGGTCAACCAGGGTCTTCCAGAGGTTGATAGGGGTTACTTGAGCAATTTCTACCACTTAGAAAGGTTCCCACTGACACCATTGATCTTTTTAGTTATCTGTACGGGGATAATTTTTTCCAATGACCACAAGTACATGAAACATTCTTCCTACTGACCATCACACTAATATATCAAGTTTTTTTTTTCAGTTGTTCCTCTGTGTTGAAAAGGTTGAGAAAGGCTGCCCTAGGACATGATTTATTTTAGGACTACAGAACAACCCGCTCATCTCCATAACATTAGGGGAGGTGTTGTGTAGCTATTAAACACTTTCTTATAACATTCTTTGAGCTAAAACTACAAAGTGCACAGGGAATCATTAGATTTCGGGCAGGATCCACAGGTTTTATTTGCATTTATCAAACAGGTAGAACAGAACACTTTAAAAAGTATATTTAAAAGACCAACAGGAACCAAATAGGGGCATTTGACTGTTGGAGTTAACATATACACTATATTGCCAAAAGTATTGGGACGCCTGCCTTTACACGCACATGAACTTTAATGACATCCCAGTCTTAGTCTGTAGGGTTCAATATTTGCAGCTATAACAGATTCAACTTTTCAGGGAAGGCTGTCCAAAAGGTTTAGGAGTGTGTGTATGGGAATGTTTGACCAGAAGCGCATTTGTGAGGTCAGGCACTGATGTCGGACGAGAAGGCCTGGCTCACAGTCTCTGCTCTAATTTATCCCAAAGGTGTTATATCAGGTTGAGGTCAGGCCAGTCAAGTTCTCCTACCGCAAACTCATTCATCCATGTCTTTATGGTCCTTGCTTTGTGCATTGATTGGAAAGGAAAAGGGGACATCCCCAAACTGTTCCCACAAAGTTGGGAGCATGAAATTGTCCAAAATGTTTTGTTATGCGGACTCCTTAAGAGTTCCCTTCACTGGAACTAAGAGGCCAAGCTCAACCCCTGAAAAACAACTCCACACCATAATCCCCCCTCCACCAAACTTTCACTTGGCACAATGTAGTCAGGCAAGTAACGTTCTCCTGGTAACCACCAAACCCAGACACATCCATCGGATTGCCAGACAGAGAAACATAATTCGTCACTCCAGTGGCAGCGTGCTTTACACCACTGCATCTGATGCTTTGCATTGCACTTGGTGATGTAATGCTTGGATGCAGCTGCTCGGCCATGGAAACCCATTCCATGAAGCTCTCTACGCACTGTTGCTGTCCTAATCTGAAGGACACACAAAGTTTGGAGTTCTTTAGCTATTGACTCTGCAGACAGTTTGCAACATCTTCAGCATGCGCTGACCCCGCTCTGTCATTTTACGTGTACATTTTTCCTGTTGTTCCCAGTTGCTTTTACTTTGATATATAATACCACTAACAGTTGACGTGGAATATTTAGTAGCAAGGAAATTTCTCAGATGGACTTATTGCACAGGTGGCAACCTTTCAGGATGCCACACTTGAATTTGCTGAGCTCCTGAGTGAGACCCAGTCTTTCAAAATGTTTGTAGAAGCAGTCTTTATGCCTAGGTTCTTGGTTTTATACACCTGTGGCCATGGAGGTGATTGGAACACCTGAATCCAATAATTTGGAGGGGTGTCCCAATACATTTTGCAATATAGTGTACATTTAATACAGTTAGTAAAAATATCCAAGTCTGTATTTTAGCTTACTGCAGTCCCCTGCCCAATTACACTATTGGACTGACTCCTGGTCCTCCATATTGTTCTTGTCATTAGACAAGAACAACAAAAATTCTCCACTCTTCGTTTCCTCCAGTTTTAGTACATGAGAGCCATTGCTTGTGTGTGCAGGAGCCAGAAAACCCAATAAAATAAAAAAGAACCACAGAGGGATGTTTCATTTCTACCCAGCTGGCTGTGAATCATGACCAGGGAATCATAATTGATTCTCTCTGTGGTACAATTGCTGGCGGAGTGAACAGTTTGCAGAACAAGGGCATGCAGCTCATTGCAGCAGCAGACACATGCTGTGAACAATGGACGAGGAGAATTCCAGAATATTCTTGTGTCAATGGTTCTCACCTCTCACCACACACTCTGTATTAAGCCACACAGGATTCAGTCATATTACCAAAAAAGCACAGAAAACTTAAAAACACCTGTCTTTAAGAGACAGTTATTGCATTAAAATGTATTTTTTTTTCTTTATTAATATTTAGGTTTGCAGCTTAGGAACATTAGATATCCTTCATCCAGGCCAGTGGTGAGTGCAGACTTGGTCTTTTAAATTCCAATATAAGAATGTGCTCTGTTGGCCTCTCTGAGGTGGATTGCAGAAGAGTGATTATTCCATAAGAATCAAAATCTTTGACATGATCGATCCTTCCTTATTTTACAGATACTGGCAATGAGTATATTTGAATTACCAGGATTCTAAGTGTGTACATAAATAAAAACACAACAAGAAAATGCTAAACACAGACATATACAGTATATAAATATAAAAAATATAGAAGCAACTGAAAGTATGGACTATATATATGGTATGATATATAGCATATGTACGCATTGGGGTTGATTTACTAAAACTGGAGAGTGCAAAATCTGGTGCAGCTGTACATGGCAGCTTCAATTAAGCTTTGAGCAAAAACCCTGGAAGCTGATTGGTTTCTATACAGAGCTGCACCAAATTTTGCACTCTCCAGTTTTAGTAAATCAACCACATAGTGTTAGTAAAGCTCAACTCTGGGCTACGAATCCCCCTCCTCTGTTTACCCTAAATGTCAAGTGACATCAGAGGTCTCTTCACCCTCTTCTTCCTCTAGCAGTGGGTGGATCCTAAATGCTGCAGAGAGCTCTCTACATTGACAATGGCTTGGCTATGGGAGGTCATTCCTGATCCAAGCCGGGTGTCTTGTTGATGCCCCCCTGTAGTTCTCCATGGATTATGTACTGATGTCTCTAGAGCCACTAGCTGGCATTATGCTTAGACATTTACATGTGTTTAGGTGTTAGGGCATTACTCATGCCTATTTTCAGCCATCTGCTACAACCAAACAAATAATAGACTCTCACCCCTTGCAGCTTGAGCAACAATGTCTTCTAGTACATGAGGTCCATGTGTGTGGGACATGTGGTCCCTCGGTGATGCATAAATGTTGAGTCCTACTGTCCCCCATATATTATAGAATAAGGGGAGACCAAAGGTAGTAAAGTCTCAACTGGGGTTATAATCCTTCCCATTCTATCCAAAACTTTGTAAAAATATTTTTTCTGGACATACACTTTACGCACAGCTGCTATGTTTTATGGACAGAATTAGCAGCTCACTTGTTTTACATCTTGCATTTTAAATAGTTGATTCTTTCCTTGTCTTAGCTTACAATTTGTGATTTTGCCAGAAAAGCTGGTTTGGATTTTCAAATTCTGTGCTCTAAAAAAATATAAAAATTTGAGTATTGTTGACACATAGCACAGGCATATACATCATAAAACCAACTTTAATTATAAACATTGGTCATGAACATTGCCTTTGAACTACTTGGCAATATGTCAGTTTGTGAGCTACAACCCCAATTCCACAAAAAGTTGGGAAGCTGTGTAAAAGCTACATAAAAACAGAATGTAATCATTTTCAAATCTCAAAAACCCATATTTTATTCACAATAGAAAATAGAAAACATATTAAATGTTTAAACTGAGAAAATGTACAATTTTAAGAAAAAAAATAAGATAAGGGTAACTTTTTCCACAGCATAGCATCCCATCTTCTTTTAACAACACTCTGTAAATGTGTGGGAACTAAGGAGACCACTTGTTGCAATTTTGGGAGATGAATGTTGTCCTGTTCTTGCTTGATATAGGATTCTAACTGCTCAGCAGTCCTTGGCCTTTTTTGTCATTTTTTTTTTAAGATGTGCCAACAATTTTCAATCGCTGAAAGGCCCTTGGTGAAAGTTCTGGACTGCAGGCAGGCTGGTTAAGCATCCAGAGTCTTCTACTCTTCAGCCATGCTGTTGTCATGGATGCAGTGTGCGGTTTAGCATTGTCCTGCTGAAATATGCAAGACCTTCCTTGAAAAAGATGTCAACTGGATGGGAGCATATGCTACTCTAAATCCTGGATATATCTTTCAGCATTGATGGTGCCTTTCCAGATGTGCAAGCTGTCCATTCCACTAGTGCACCCCAATACCATCAGAAATGTAGACTTTTGAGCTGAGCACTGATAACAAGCCAGAAAGTCCCTCTCCTGTTTAGTCCTGAGGATGCGCCGCCCATGGTTGCCAAAAAGAATGTCAAATTTCGATTCATCTGACCACAGAGCAGTTTTCCACATTGCAACAGACCATTATAAATGCAGAGAATTATGTAAATGTATACTAACATAGATTTAAGTACCCTAAGTTGACTGACACTGGCCTTAGAAAAGAAAAGGTCCCTTTAACTAGAGATTTCAACTTGAATCCTGCGATGTTTAAAGTTCCTGATATTGTATTTGCTGCCTTCCGCTAACAATAGTGGGGTCCATAAGCATTAGTGAATACTGGTAATTCAATTAAATTGAACAGATAGGGTGTGGTACCTCTTAAAGCAAAGTTCTCCTGGTAACTGAGGTGTAAGGGCTCCTTCACACCATGCAGCAGAGACATCCGTTTTGCTGCACATGTTCTGCAGGGCATAACAAAATCAATTGTTCTCTATGTGCCCTGTTCATACCACAACATTAGTGTCATGTGCAGATTTTTCCTGCACAGGACTCTGCAACGTCTATAAAACTTATTCGAGTGCTCATGAAAACTCATGTAAACTGATGTCTCTGCAAGTGAAATCTGCACATCAGTTTCCATCAGTTTTTCTGCTTGTATTGTGTGAACAATGCCTAGCGGTGTCTGCATGCAGTGTCTCTAGAGTGAAGACAGGAAAAGGTTGGGCATCTGCCCACTCACCAATCCTATAGATAGCATGGCATCCTAGGAACAAGAGTTCTTGCACAGGCTCTTGGCTGTTTTCAGGGATGTGCATAGTTACTGCCTGATTACCTATCAGTACGGCACGCAGAGATGTCTGTGTGAAGACCAGACACTAACAGTTCCAATGCAGAGAAGCAGATCCCACTGTGATCGGCATCATCGCTGTGCTGAACTGGTATACAGGTCCCAAGATTCTCTGCTGTCAGAAAAACTCTGCTAACAGGAATTCATGTAGTGGTCCTAGTACTCGGCACTAGGGGGGAAAAAATTAATCATAGTCCCATCTGTAAAAGTCCCTGAATGGCATAATGAAATAGCCACCACCTGGTTACACACACATGAACTTTAATGGCATCCCAGTCTTAGTCCGTAGGGTTTAGCATTGAGTTGGCCCACCCTTTGTTGCTATAACAAGTTCAACTCTTCTGGGAAGGCTGTCAATAAGGTTTAGGAGTGTGTCTATGGGAATGTTTGACCATTTGTGAGGTCAGGTACTGATGTTGATGCTGTAAGAGTACCCTTCACTGAAACTAAGAAGGCCTGGCATGCAGTCTCCTCTCTAAGTCATCCCAAAGGTGTTCTATCGGGACTCTGTGCAGACCAGTCAAGTTCCTCCATGTAAACTCGCTCATCCATGTCTTCATGGACCTTGCTTTGTGCACTGGTACGCAGTCATGTTGGAACAGGAAGGGCCCATCCCCAAACTGTTTCCACAAAGTTGGGAGCATGAAATTGTCCAAAATTACTTGTTATGCTGACGCCTTAAGAGTTCCCTTCACTGGAACTAAAGGGCCAAGCCCAACCCCCCAAAAAAATCCCCACACCATAATCACCCCTCCATCAAACTTTACACTTGGCACAATGTAGTCAAGCAAGTACCATTCTCCTGGCAACTGCCAAACCCAGACACATCCTTCAGATTGCCAGACAGTCACTCCAG